>NC_087118.1:5884722-6194444 GCF_963855985.1 Ostrinia nubilalis | reverse complement strand
TCACAGAAACTTTTGTCACCATGACTTTTGACAACATTATTTGATAACCAGCACAACTTGCCTCAACACCCAGTTCCGGCTTGACGTTACATTACGGGACACCCTGTATATAAGAACAAATGTTTTTTCTTCATTTTTTAATAAAATCATTAACTTGTGGTGGACGTAACATTTTGAATATCGATCCAGTAGCATCTAAAGAAATAACAATTCTATTCACTTGTTCTAAATATTAAAAAAAAAAGTTATTTGTAAATTGTTCCAATAATATAAAATAAATGGGCACAATGATATTTGTGAGCCGTGACAGTGACCTGTTAGCTAAAATAGTGAATTATAGGCAACATTACCGCCAAAAATTCACAGACTACCTGATTGAAATACAAACACTCATGCGCAGATATGCAAAAATGTCAAAAGAAGAAGAACTAAATAGAATCTACGAAAACATGAACACAAAATACAAGTTTTATATCAAGAAATCAGAAGTCGACTCGATAAGCAAATTAATGCAACTGGCAAACGACTATGAAAATGTCACAGCAGACCGTCAAACTAGCTTCATACAAAGAGAACCACGAAATGATCACCACGAAACAAGCACAAATTTTAATCAAGAACACAAGGAGACGGCGTCATACATACACAATTACAACACAAATACTTGCTGCTGGAGCTGTGGAAAACAAGGACACTCCATGAAAGATTGCAGAAGTAAGAATATACTATTTTGTAACGGTTGTGGCAGGATCGGCAAAATGAGTAAACAGTGTTGTAAGAAAACAAGTGAGTACACACAGTCCATGACAATAAACACAAGTCCGCAACTCAAAGATAATCGTCCATTCGTAGATGTATCGATACTAGGCGAAAAATATCAAGCACTCGTAGACACCGGCGCCACAAGATCATACATCAACGACCAAGTGTACAGTAAATTCGTGAAAAGAAACCTGAAACCGAAAACAGTAAGCATAACAGCTAGCATGACAGATGGGCACACAACTCGAATAAAAGAAGCACTAGACTTGCAAATAAAATAAAAGGAAAAACAATTAACCACCAAGTGTTATATCATCCACAAATCACGAATATACTGGTCGGCATGGACATATTGAATAGAATAGGAGCCAAAATAGAACGGCCTAAAGAGAGCACTAAGCAAGGGGAACAAGTGGGAACAACGTCAAGAAAAACTACAGAAGCCAACATCGTACCTACATACGAAATGGCTGAAATACCGACAAGCAAGAAAAAACACAAAATCAAACTCGTACACGAACTTGAACTCGCACACGAAAAACCAATCAAGAAAAAATACTATTCACGGAACCCTAAAAATCAAGAAGTAATAAATAAACACGTAACACGCTTAACATAAGAAAAACAAAAAGACTGGATCCAAAATAAAATTCAAGAACTACAGAAAAACGGAAACAAAGATTATAAAATTATAAAATGACACTTAAGTTTGTATGTATTTTAAGGAATATTGTCATCAAAAAAGGACATATTGGTCAGACGTTTAAAAATGCAAAAACCTGATACAAAACTGTTGCCATCTTTTCGTATGTACGATGAGCAGTCAGTATTCTTTTCAGGTGGTACTTGATCGACCGGACGCCAGCTTTCCGCAGACCTCCACAGATTGGACTTGCCACTGGAATGTAGTGCCATTAAGTGCCTTCTATATCCTAGTGTTGACCCTATTTGTCCAGTAAATTGCATTTTTTTCCAAGCCTTATGAGACTCCTGGCTCAGACAAAGTTCCTATCTTGGTTGCTTCACAGGTCCGGCGGTTACTCTTCAACAAAGCGTATAAAAGCACCTATAAGTTTAGGACCAAATAAAAATTGTTCTTTCTTTCTTTAAAGGTTCAGCCAAACCAACGCAATCACACGCGATCAGCCGGCGTGCAGTGATGGCGATTAGGGTTCGGACAAACCAACGCGATCACACCGCGATCAGCCGGCGTGCAGCGATGGCGACCAGACCTAAAGGTTCGGCCAAACCAACGCGATCAACCGGCGTTCAGCGATGGCGATCAATGCATTGAAGATTCGGCCAAACCAACGCGATCACACGCGATCAGCCGGCGTGCAGCGATGGCGACCAGACTTAAATGCATTGATCGCCATCGCTGCACGCCGGCTGATCGCGTGTGATCGCGTTGGTTTGGCCGAATCTTCAATGCATTGATCGCCATCGCTGCACGCCGGTTGATCGCGTTGGTTTGGCCGAACCTTTAGACAATTTTTTTTTTTAACTATGTCAATAAAAAAAAAATGTAATAATCACACACTAGCTTGCTGGTGAGATAAGCTGAACTGTATTAAACTGGGTGCCCTCTTAGACGCATAACATTTTTCATCATAATTTAGTTTGGTATAACAGTATTTGCATAAAGTTTTTTCGCATAAACTTTGATATGCATAGTTTTCTAAATGCATAATGGTTTCTTAGGCATAATAATAACTTTCTCTAATTTTCAATACCATAATTTAAATAATCATAAATGTAAAGAACATAATTTTTATATACATAAAGTTTGTTTTTAATAAAATACTATAAACATAATTTAATCCCAACTAATATTATAAATGCGAAAGTAACTCTGTCTGTCTGTCTGTCTGTTACGCTTTCCCGCTTAAACCTCGCAACCGATTTTGATGAAATTTGGCATAGAGATAGTTTGAGTCCCGGGAAAGAACATAGGATAGTTTTTATCCCGGTTTTTGAAACAGGGACGCGCGCGATAAAGTTTTTCTGTGACAGACAAAATTCCACGCGGGCGAAGCCGCGGGCGGAAAGCTAGTTATTTATAACATTTAAAGTCATAAATATTGTCTATAAGAGCAACCAACATTGAAGAGTAAATAATTATGTATTTGTGATGTTGCGAACGATCCTCCTTCCACCTTTATATTCTTTCGGCCTATAGATTTGCAAAAACTAAATTCTCTGTATCATTGTCATTATAACGCACATATTATTAAACAGTCCACATTTCTTTTATAACATTAAGCTTGCCTGGTCTGAAATTATGTTGATCCCGACTGGCCGTGGTCTCTTCCACGTGGTACTAGTCTGCCCTATACTAGAGTGTAATTTAAAAGCCGGAGGCGCGGAGGGAGTGCGGTCCTCGCTCGCTGTAACATATATCCGGCAGCCGTGCGAGCTGGAGCGGCTGAGGCTGGTCGCCGAAGGCGACCAGCAAGCCGAAGCTGCGGAAGCGAGCATGGCATGCCGGGTATATGTTACGCCAGAGCGGAAGGACCGCACTTCCCACAACGCCGGAGATAAGGCAATCCTAATGCTTTCTTGCATGGTTGTTTGCTTGCATGCTTGCTTGCTTGCATGCATGCTTCCTTGCTGCTTGCTTGCATGCTTGCTTGCTGCTTGCTTGCATGCTTGCGTGCTTGCTGCTTGATTGCATGCTTGCTGCTTGCTGCTTGCTTGCATGCTTGCTTGCTACTTGCTTGCTGCTTGCTTGCTGCTTGCTTGCAGGTTTGCTTGTTTGCATCCTTGCTTGCATGCATGCTTACATGCTTCCTTGCAGCTTGCTTGCATGCTTGCTGTTTGATTGCATGCTTGCTGCTTGCTTGCATGCTTGTTTGCATGCTTGTTTGCATGCTTGCTTGTCTATTTATATTTGAAAACTTATAACATTTTTATATTTGTTAAAATTATGGTATTTTGTATATTATGAATGATAATATTTATGGCATTGGTTTAGATGCCAATAAATGTTATGCCTAGAAATCGTTATTAAAAAAACGAGAATACAGAAAAAATATATACTAAAATATTATTATAATAAAAGTGGTTATGGCAAAAAAAATATGCCTTATGAATTATTCTGTATGAACGTTATGCGAAATGATGAGTATGCCAAAAAACTTTATGCACTCTTAAATTATGACTATATTTTTTATGCAACCGAATATGGACCCTATTAAACTATTGTAACATCTACCTTGTTGTATTACCTTGTCTCGGTGAATAAATGATCTTTTGATCTTTTTGATCTTTTTTGATCAAAATGCATCGATCGCCATCGCTGCACGCCGGCTAATCGAGTGTGAACCTTATAGGATTCGGAAGTGATGTCACCAACGAGTTCAATGTGGGTAACTTTTGTAGTCATGCAGACAATAAATATCATTATATTATAGGCTTCTATAGTTTTGTTCCCTTGGACATCAAAATCGTCTCTCTTGTTCATGAATTGTCTAGATTGAGTAACTTGCTGTTCGGGTAAATCTCCCATTACTTACTTTAGCAGTAGCATTCAATTTAGCACAATTGAAATATCTGTGTACTTATTTTCTCGCCAATGGTTTCGCCTTAATAATCCAAAATGTGGAGCTGAGTCAGCTTTCTTGTGAATTAACATGATGTCAGTATTAATATAAACGTTTTCGACAATCTCCACGACGCGGTTTGCAACAATAGATTTCCACCTATTCGTCTCTCCAGACAGCTAGGCGATCACAATATAAAAATCTGTTCATAGTGTGCGAACATCTGTGAGGTCGGTATTCTTCACATTATTCGTTCTCATTTGCTTCATCCAGTTTACTCAAAGCACCACAATAGCTCAAGACGTAGTAAAAACAGATTTTAGAGAGCACTTGAGTTTTTTAGCAATTTATTTCGTTTCAAACCCTTCATCTAGTTCAAGGCTGCTCAACCTTTTGAAGAGTCGGGCCAAACGGTGGATTCAGTCGTTAACGACGGGCCACCTACATTTTTGACAGCTAACATCAGAGAGATCTTAAAGTGTGTACTGTGCTCGGCGGGATTTTTTATTTGGTGCGTTTTTTTTTCAAACTGTACATGCGCGGGTCACTTAAAATTCTTTTGGGGGCCACACTGTGGCCCGCGGGCCTGGAGTTGAGCAGCCTTGAGATCTTATGTGAACGGCTGCAGTATAATGCACTCACAGAGGCATCGCTAAATTTATTATAATTATTGTATTTTTACTCGGCCTGCATTTGGCCTTCCAGCTACCTTTATCAGGTCGTCGGATCTCCTTGTCGGTGGATGTCCCAACGCTGCGTTTTACGGTACGTGGCCTCCGATCCATAACCTTGCTGGCCCATCGGCCGTCAGTTCTGCGTACTATGTGCTTCCAACCGTGCGATGTGGAAGTCATTGGGGGAGGCCTATGTTCAGCAGTGGACGTCCTGTAGCTGAAATGATGCTGCTGACGTATTTTTTCTCTCTATCCATACCGATCTATATCTGTATTTTGTCAATATGAATCCAATCCTGCCGTATCTTAATCCAATCTTTTTCTAATGAGTTACTTATCTTTCTATTCTTATAATTTTTTTATCAGCCAAAGTTTTTGTTTTGAAACAAATAAATACTTTCTATTCTATTTCCATTAGAATCTTAGCCATGACTGTACTTGGAGCTAAGCTCCAGCCAAGGGGATCAAAAAGTTTGATCAGATGTATCAGATAAAATGTTACGTTTCATGATTGGTTTTGCAATTTGTGGTATATTCACATTGTATTTAAATCTGTCCTCAAATTCCATTCAATACCCAATGCTTGGACTATTCCATCAAGGTTCATGAAACTACTTTAGCACTAGCTGATCTTTTGTTGTCTTCTATTGTTGACTTCATAAACTCAACGCAGAACTAGATAGCAAAAGGTATTTGACCGCAATTGCATGTGATGTTAAGTGAGATGCAGTATAAGATGGTAGATATCTATCTGTAAGTGCCTATAAGGTCTGGATTGTAGTGTTCAGGAGAGAGCAGCAGGCAGTGACCTGTTCGCATTATAGTATTGAAGTGTAACCTGGTGGATGGTCATATCAGATGTATTATTATCTGCTCTGTAAGTTCTCATTAAATTAAAGCATTATAGCTTCAATTGACCAGTCCACTCCTGATAAAAAGTCTTTGATATAAAAATATTGTTTTATAAATTTATAGAAATCGGCACTCTTCGGTATTCCGGTCTCCAAATAATGCACTGGTAATCCGAATCAGTTTTTGTCACATAAATCTGAAGATCATCTTCATAATGTCATCTATGAAGCAAACACGTTTCATCTCATTATAATATTTCTCGGGTCTTCTTGCAGCTGAGAACTGCTTGTGGGTTCACAAGCAGTTCGTTATTCAGTGAAATATAAATCGAACCTTAACACGAAGCATCAAATACAATCGTGCGCGAGTTGTCTCCGTATTATTCCAGACGACCGTATGATGAGGTAAGTATACTGTCATTCTTGTTTATTTTTCTTTTTCATGTAGGTACGTTGTTTTGTAAAAAAAAAATCTGTGTGTTCGTTAACCTTTTTAGGTCTGGTGATTTCTGCAACTTTCTTTCTAACTGAACGGACCTCTGTGTGGTTATGTTTTTGGGTTTTTTTAAGGGAAAGGAGGCAAACGAGCATCGGTGAGTTACAGGTGCGTTGATTGTCTTTAAGGTATTAGAGTCTCCTCTTGAAAGATTGTAGATCGCATTGGTCCGCAAATACTGCAAACGGCAGTTCATTCCTCGGTTTGGTGTCTGCAAATGATTGTGGATTTTCTGTTTTAAATGGTAATTTTACAACATAAATCTATCTACCGCTACTGTAAAAAAAAATGTCCTGAAGCAGTGGTGGGTTATACTGGGGAGTGTAAAACTATCAGAGTGCTTTATAAAAGCCTACTTGCAAAAATAAATGAGAAATATGAGTTTTATGCCCGTTTTCACCATTAATCCCAAATTTTTAAGTGACCCCTATAAAAACAAAATTCCTGTTATGTATTACCATAGGGGTCACTTACAAATTAGGGATTGATGGTGAAAACTGGCATTAGTCCTTTTGATAGCTCGTCTCTCCCTAAAAATGCAATTTCCGAAAATTATAATATTGTTACGCAAAAATATTGTAACATTTTTATTTTGAATAAAGCTATAATTTTAAATACTACCATAAGTAATGTAATATTTCACAAGGTAAAAGAACGTTATCCTTTTTACGAATTTATTTAATTACGAATAGTTCGAGGATAAACTACGTAAACCACACTTACACGTTGAATGCACGACTAAATCTGAACGCCAATAAATAGTTATCTTATCAGCAATAATACCAAACAGCAAGTATTCCTTAACATGTCAACAATGCAATATTCATAATTACAACAACAAGTGTTAAATTTGTTTCGCGGAATAAGTAAGCAACGCTGTTTTTTAAATTTTTCTCAAAACCTATTAAGTGTATTTTAAATATAAATACATAGGCGTATATGTGGCTGTGAGGGCACAGACATTTTTAGCTATCTTTTGATGTATAACACATATTTTTAATAATGGTAATACATTTTAAAGACAGTTTTTTTACGCTCCTGAAAAGTTGGCATTTTTCACTTGCGTACTTATTCCAGGAAGGGTGCGTAGTATCATTCGCTAGTAAATTTCTTACTTCAATTGCACTTTTTTCTGACAATTGTTTTGCTAGTGTTTGTGATTTATAACCTGTCATTCTATACCTTTTATTTGAACTGTGCTTAACATCTGGATTTCTGTGTCTAATGATACATTGCATTTCTGTAAAATTTTCTGTCTTATTTTTCATGATTATTTCAATTTTAGCTTTACACTCACTATAATTACAATGACCTTTGCAAACAACAACTGTTTTATCTATTACCTGTTTTACAATATTGAATTTAAACACCCAAAAGCAATTTAATTTTGTATTTTTCCATATGATTTCTCTAACAAAATCCGTCCATTTATTTTTTGCAGCGATTGTCGCCTTTGAAATAAGCTGCCAGAGGAATCTGATCGTTTCGTTATACAGTGTGAGTCACGTTAAAGTGTACATATGAAAATAGATGAAACTAGACCTATTTTTATCGACAATAAAGAGGTCAAAAAATTTTTGAGATTTTTTTTAAATTTTTTATAGAATTCTTTTTCTTCCAATTACTTATTGTAAAGAAAACGTAATAACTTTTAAACTAAGCGGTATATCATGATAAAATAAAAACAGTAATAATGCTAAATAACAGGCAATACTAAAAAAAGGCATGTATTTAAATGATCTTTTTAAATTAGCAAAAACGGCAATTAAAAAATTCTAAATGGTCATCTATTTTAATGATTGATCCTCTTTCTTTGAGACATAAAATAAATGAAATCGATCGATATTTTAATCTCTTTTGAACTACGCAAAAAATTATTGAGATGTAAAAATTATATCTGATCGTTACTTGTTGGTCCTCAAAAATAAAAGAAATGAGCACCAAATATTGTGATACTTTTTTAAATAATTCGATTTGTATAAATTATTTTTTGTCTATATCAAATAATCTTCAAAATAATGATGTTATGGTACTTATTTTTATTAAGTTGTAGTCAAAGGATGGAAACTATTTAAAGGCACTTGATGTTCAAAGATTTATTTTTTAATAAAAAAGCATACTTAACACGTTCACACTGCGTTATCGGGTCGAATTGACCTTAGGTGCTGGATGCGTTGGTGCGGGATGGATATATTCGGTCTTTTCAGTAGTACAAAAGATACATATTGTTTTGCAATTGTTTCGTCAAACACAGTAAATATTTGGAAAAAAAAACTTATCAGGTCCTTACGACCCGATGTCGCAATAAAAGTAAACAAATATCGTTTAGTGCTTTTATCGTGTCTAATCGACCCGTTGACAGATGACTTTATGGTCACTGATCACGGTCGAGATCGGTATACCTACTAAGAGAAAATCAACCTTGCGATTTGAAAAAAAAAATAAAGAGGTAAAAATTATGATGTCGGGTTCAGGGATGACAGAAGTAAGAAATTATTTTACATAGCGCCTCTAGTCCCAAACTAAGCAAAGCTTGTAATTTAAACAAACATGGCAATGTACCATTCTGCTTGCTCATTGGCCGCTAAGTCCTTGGCCAACTCAGTACCAATGACGGACTATTGTCACTCAACCACAAAGTACCGCGTAAATTAAAAGATATTTTTTAATTAAAAATATTAACCAATAATATTTTTAGTTAGATCAAATATATTTTAAAGTTAAGTTATACATAGATCGAAATGTATTGATTAGGTGATCAATATTAAAAGGCAAACTTGATATAAAAATCATCAAATTAACAAAATTAAAGATCAATAACTAAAAAAGAGGATCAAATATTATTTTTGTTTACCAAATATTAAAAGAGTATGTTAAACATAAATATTATGTTACCTTAAATGAAGATCATTCATAATTTATCCGTAGATCAACTAATATAGACCCAATAATTAATATAAAGATAAAATATAATAAAATACATCATTTATTTTTAAAAGTGCACATACAAAAAAGATCAATTAGTTTTTAGAGGATCAAATAATATTGTCCCCTAAAAAAATACATAAAATACACAAAAAATGCCAACAAATAATAAAAAATGATACTTTTTGAAAAAAAATCTGCTTTTAAATTCGTGTTTTTTTGGTTATTTGATAAATTTCTCCAAAAAATGCCCCTATAACCGGTGGTTTTTATTACTTTGTATTATTCTCTATCGTATTACCTTCGTAAAACCAAAAATCGCATGTCTCTATCCCTATCACAACGTTTGCAATGATCGTTTGAACTAAGCCTCTCCGGGCGCGCCAATCAACGCTTCGTTAACAACAAAACTGAAAATGGCTCTAGATTTGTAATTTTGATAAAGACAAGTTACATTTCAAATAAAAACAAAAGATTTCGAAGTAAAATAAGCATTTTAGTTAAAATTAAAATTGTCTCTACCTGTAGCGGAGAATAATGTTGTGGCAGGCCTTTGTTCAAACGATCATAGCAAATGTTTTGATAGGGATAGAGACATGCGATTTTTGGTTTTACAAAGATAATACGATAGAGAATAATAAAAAGTAATAAAAACCACCTGTTATAGCGGCATTTTTTGGAGAAATTGATCAAATAACCAAAAAAAAAACACGAATTTAAAAGCAGTTTTTTTTCAAAAATTATCATTTTTTATTATTTGTTGGCCTTTTTTATGTATTTTATGTATTTTTTTAGTATCGCCTGTTATTTAGCATTAATACTGTTTTTATTTTATCAGGATATACCGCTTAGTTTAAAAGTTATTACGTTTTCTTTACAATAAGTAATTGGAAGAAAAAAAAATTCTATAAAAAATTTAAAAAATATCTCAAAAAATTTTTGACCTCTTTTTTGTCGATAAAAATAGGTCTACTTTCATCTATTTTCATATGTACACTTTAACGTGACTCACACTGTATATAAAATATTATAGGTTCAATCTCTTTCCAAAAATGTGAGTCAACATAAAAGTTAAAAGATTCGTATGCATCAGTCTGGTTTGTATAATATTCGTATGCATCAGTCTGGTTTGTATAATTGTTACGGTCAAAGTGATAAATGTGAAAATTATGAATAATCGCCGGTTATTATGAATAATTACCGCATGATTTGGTAAATGTGATTAATATGAGGTCATTTATGTGTGTATAAAACTAAATAGGCGGCTTAGGGGTGGCCCAAGGGCCACCCCCGCCGCACCTTAACCTATTTTTCACTTTAAATCAAAACATTATGTTATAGGCATCATGGAAAAGTAATATTATGCAAAAAACATTCCAAACTCATTATGCCAAATTATATTAATATATGATATCAAAACGTTCAAAAGTTTGGCTGTACACGAGCACGTACACAAGATGTTGTTCTCTTTTATGAAATTTGTTAGTACTAAGGTTGAATTATTAAATAATCACTGTTAAATGTGATTAATTTATCACTTTCACCGCGACTGTCGGGAATTATTCATAATAACCGGTTATTATTAATAATTTTCAATTTATCACATTAACCGTAACATAATCACTATCGTCTTCATTTTGATTTAGTACTGTGCTTAAGTTATCTGATCTTGATTCTGAGTCAGAAAATTGAGAAACTTGAGAAAGAGGTTTGTTAATATCATTATCAAAGAAGTAATTATAGTTTTTTTTAACGAACAATAAATTGCTTTGCACGACAAACGATACTTAAAAGCATCTTGAAGATCGGAGTATAAAGCCCGGTTTTCTTTATTATTGGGAGGTACAAAATTTCCTATCCTACTTTTATATTTGGAAAACTTGTCTTTGTTGCTCCAGTTCTACACTTAGCTTTCGACCCCGTTGTTTTCCTAAAGACTTATTATTCCTAGCTAATAGAATCAACAAAGTTATAAAAAAAAAGTAATACCATCCAATATAACAAAAGCGGCAGAAACATTTAAAAAAAATCATGTAACTAAAATTACAGGATAAAAACTAACAACATGAATTGTCATAAAAACTCGTAAATCATTCTTAATTAATGGACTAATCTTGTTATTTTACTTGCTTGACTGTTTTCACTGCGAAGTGCACCATGACAAAAAGGCGTCTCATAGTATCTTCATCCATAAGAAAATCAGCAAACAGCAGAAAGTAGTTATGGATCTGTAATAATATCCAACATTAAAATCATATAAAACTATTAACGAATATAAAAAAACGGTCACTACAATTTATTATTAAAACTGGGCTGCGATATGAGGGTTAGTCTATTTTGTGGCTAATTACTCACATGACTGTCCTTGGAGACTACATTCCCCAAAAAAAGTAGTTATCATTAGACCAGCTCCATGACATAATTAGGTTGCATTGTCATCTGAGTTACATTTATGTACAGTACAGTCGAATTCATCTATATACTTATAATAAATCTGTAGAGCGGTCAATTCTGTACATGAAATATATTTTCAAAATAACTATCAGGGGGTGATTAGTTATCGATACTGATGCCAAAAATGCAATCAGTAAAATTTTTGTCTGTCTGTCTGTCTGTCTGTCCGTCTGTATGTTCCTTATAGAAACAAAAACTACTCGATTTTAACGAAACTTGGTACAATTATTCTTCACACTCCTGGGCAGGTTATAGTATACTTAGGAATTCCCACGGTAGCGGGAATTAGCGGGAAAATCCTTTTATCTAAACCGCTTAAGTTAGACGCTTGAAATTTGGCATGTAGGTACCTTAGTAAACTTAAAGCTTAGTTATAACAAGGAATTCCGAAATTCTCACGGGAACGGGAATTAGCGGGAAAATCCTTTTGTATGAAAAATCTAAACCGCTTAAGTTAGACGCTTGAAATTTGCCATGCAGGTATCTTAGTAAATTCCCACGGGAACGGGAGTTAGCGGGATAAAACATTTGTATGAAAAAATCTAAACCGCGTAAGATAGACGCTTGAATTTTGGCATGCAGGTCATTGCAGGTACCTTAGTAAACTTAAAGCTTAGTTACAACAGGATATTGCAAAATTCCCACGGGAACGGGAGTTAGCGGGAAAAAGCATTTATATAAAAAAATCTAAACCGCGTAAGATAGACGCTTGAAATTTGGCATGCAGGTACCTTAGTAAACTTAAAGCTTAGTTGCAACAGGATATTGCAAAATTCCCACGGGAACGGGAGTTACCGGGAAAAAACATTTGTATGAAAAAATCTATACCGTGTAAGATAGATGAAGGGGGTAAAACGGGATCCACGCGTACGAAGTCGCGGGCGGCCGCTAGTAAATAATATGACAGTTTTCTTTGAATATTAATAATTGAAATTGGTCATACCTTAAAACTCTTGCAACTTTTCCATGGACATGATTATTTGCAGCCTTATTGTTGTCCATCTACCTTCGGTGTCAGTAGCTTATTTGAGTCACCTGTATAATCATAATTAAAAATAAGTGTTTCTTCTGTTACCTTATTCAATATTTTGGTTATATCTAGCACAGTAGGTAGGTACTTAAAAGTACCGAACTTAATAATGAATGAACTAAAAGATCAAGAGAAAATCCTAAGAAAAGTCAATATTATTTGTTTTTAAAAGAAATATTATTATGGTAATACAATTATTGCTTGCTTTTTTTTTAATTTTCACAGTTTGTGTTACACAATAATTACCTACAATGGTAGTGCTGACTGGCGAAAGTCTTTCTAAATAAGTAGTATTTCTCGATAATATTAACTATCGAATGTAAATCTGTACAAGTTCCCCTTTAACTGACATTCTACTATCAGTACTTACTAAAGTTACATATTAAAATAATTTGAAAATGATAAAAGAGCAAAATATTATAAATACAGAAAATTATAAAGGAAGAGCAGTCGCCCGGTAAGCGGAAGGTCCCGGAATTCCCGCCTTAGCCAGTTCGATTTTTCCAAGTTATTTATAATTTTCAAATTAGTTGCAATCAAGAGATGCAACTCTTAACGCTAAAAATTAAATAATTACCTACCTACATTAAAATAATTTTCAATTAATTCCACTTACCGTAGCTCGTCAGTGTGACAAAGGAATTTATTGACAATTTATAATCAATTTTAATTAAAATGTCTGTACAATTCGTCCTTCGTTTGAAACACATTAAAAAAAACTGCTGTTTAAGATTATTATTAAGTGGTTTAGAATCCATCTAACATATCACAAGTCACAAATACGATAAATCCAATGTGTTGTGTGTTGTTTGACTTTGTAAAAAAAACTGTTACTCAATTGCAGTCAACTGTCATCTTTTTTTTTTAATAGAAGTTTTACGGCTTTGGATATAGATCCTTACGGCCAATTCTGTGCAAATGCTGTATGTACAAAATGCTGTGTTTCGTCTATTATGTGATTGTGATTTTTGATGTCTTTTTTGTTTTAGGTCGTTATGTTCGCTTAGTCTTGTAGTTAATTTTTTTATTATTTGATTCTTCAACAAAAGAAGAAGAATTCAATGAGGGTTTTCGCGATTGGAAAATCCGCCAGATGGCAATACGTAGACGCGAGGTCCAAATGCTGCATTATTATTATTCTGTCTAATGGCTAGAGATGGGTAGTGGGTAAAAACCCATTTCACCCGATTGGGTTAAAACTGGGTGATTTGGGTAAAAACCCGGTTTTTACCCATTATCACCCATTCTGGTGGGTGAAAACAAAAATAGCGTTTTTTTAAAGTGAGAAGTGGTATTTGTTGCTAAGGGGGCGTTCTAGTGTTACGTAATGCAATCTGGGGGGAGAGGAGGTCTTGAAAAACGTTACAATGCGTTACAGTGGCGGAAGGGCGGTTCGATTTTAAGTTTTATAGCAGAAGTACTTTGTAGTTGGTGTTGTTATTTGTAACTTTATACCGTAATGTCATCAAAGAGAGAGTTTGGCATCTTTGGCATCCCCCCCCCCCCTCCCCCTCCATGTCCATGCCATGATCACAAATTATTGTGTTCCTACTAAATTTCTTCTAAATCGGTTCAACGATTCTTGAAATAACACCATTTTATAAAATAATTGGTCACATCATCATAATTAACGTGATCAATTTTACGATTTGGCCACGATATAAATACATATTAGTGTTAAATTTGACTTATTACTTATTAATCAATAAACTTAAATGAGAAAAATTCAATAAAAATAAAGAAAAGATACCAATTGAAATAATTCTAAAATTATTTGTTTTCACCCGGTGTAAACACCCACGGGTGGAATGAAACGGGTTTTTATTGGGTTTTTACCCTCATGTGGGTTTTTACCCGGGTGGAAACCCATCTCTACGTAATGGCTTCAATGGTGCGAATTTAAAGCACACTGGTTTGCCAATGTCGAGTGTTTAGAGAGATACGGTGGACAGTGGAATGCTGCATGATTGGTTATTTTTGACATGACATTGACAGATATGTCAAAATACACCAATCACGCAGCATTTGGACCTCGCGTCTACGTATTGCCATCTGGCGGATTTTTCAATCGCGAAAACCCTCACTGTCAGCTGTGTTTGTCATAGAGCAAAATCTGTTTGTAACCATAGAGCAAAATATACAGGGTGTTAGGTAAATGGGTATATGAGCCGACACTAGCCCATGTTAACATGGGCATATAAATGGTATGGTGAAGTCAGAAAATTGGCATCTTCATTTTAATTATTTTTTTTTTCATACAAATCGGATTTTATAAAATTTATTTTGTATGTAAATTAAAAAAATTAAAATGATGATATCAAATTTCTGACTTCACCATACCATTTATATGACCATGTTAACATGGGCTAGTGTCGGCTCATATACCCATTTACCTAACACCCTGTAGTTGTTGCCCATTCTTGCCACTTGACGTGGCAGCAGAATCGTGGGACTTCACTGTATTAAAATAAAAATTAAAGTGGTTCATCATCATCATCATCATCATTTCAGCCACAGGACGTCCACTGCTGAACATAGGCCTCCCCCAATGCTTTCCATGTTGATCGACCCGACTACGACTGACCCCCCACCGCGCCGTACTAGTCAGTGTTGCCATAGCGCACACTCTTTATTTGTGTAGTAGTACACCACATCTCTTCCTTATTTTATTTGATTCGAGACAAGCTATATTATATAGACTAAAACTAAAAGCGACTAAAAGAACAACTATAGATATAAATGTCGTGGGGCCGACTGGGCTTTTTTCAGTACTCTTTTTGCGTCTCATGCCAAAGATTTTACTCGTGCCGACCTGAGCGCGACTGATAGTGCAGAAATTATGTCCGATACTTTTACGTATTGTGCAGATGTTGCGATTGGTCGCGCTCCAACTAGAGGTGTACGTAGATGTGATTGGTGGAATGAATCGCTGGTAGAAATTAGGAAGAGGTTTCGCCGGGCTCGCCGTAAGCTTAACATACTTCGAAAGGCAAATGTTACTGGGGATGCATATGAAAATGCTTTATGTTCTTTGAGGGTTGCCAGGTCCCATTATCGAGCTGCTGTAACTAAAGCCAAGGGCGTGTTACTGCGGAAAACAGTCGAGAGATTAGAAAAAGAGGGTCCGTGGTCTCCGATATATCATGAATTCAAAGCTAACCGTAAATTAGATATTGCTTATATTCCTAACATAAAAATTAACAACACTCATACGGTGGGTGTAGAGGAAACAACAGGTGCTCTTCTTAACGCGCTTATACCCGACGATAGTGTGGCTGACGATAACGATTATCATCGGGACGTCAGAAATGCTATTGCGGTGCTGCCTGAGTCGCCTGTGTCTTCTATTCCTAGCCTTGATGAGTTTTACGATATAGTAAATAGTTTACCCTTAAACAAAGCATCGGGCGAAGATAAAATATCAAATAAAATGATTAAAGCAGCGTGTAAAACAGCCGGAACGGATATTCTTAATGTTTTCACTCGTTGTATCTCGGAGGGCGTGTTTCCGAGTATATGGCGTCGCGGATTTATTAAAATTATACCAAAGGGAGGTGACAAACCGCCCGAAGATCCTAAATCGTACCGACCTATTACATTACTTCCCTCATTAGGTAAACTGTTGGAGCGATTAGTAGTGCCGCGTTTGCTACCGGGTGGTCCAATTTTTCACGAGCAGCAGTTTGGCTTCACCGCCGGGAAGTCTACTGCAGATGCAGTAATATCTGTTAGACAAAAAGTGACGTCCTCGGTGGCAAAGTACGTTGTAGGAATATTCCTCGATATTTCAGGTGCCTTCGACAATGCTTGGTGGCCGATCCTGCTCTTAAAACTGAAAGTTCGTGGATGCTATAGTAATATATATTCACTACTGCACTCGTACTTTTGTAACGGTACAACTAAATTAAAACTCGGCCATCATGCTGAATCAAAGGTGCTCACGCGCGGCTGTCCCCAAGGATCGGTCCTAGGGCCCTACCTTTGGAATTTGGGTTTCGATGATTTTCTAGCATTACCACTACCCGAAGGCTGTTCGTTAACCGGGTACGCTGATGACGGTCTCCTTTTAATAGAGGCTGACACTAGATCAAAGCTTGAAAATCTAGCGGATACATGCTTGAATTTAATATCTCAATGGGGAGACAGGAATCGTTTGCAGTTTGCCCCTCACAAAACTTATCAGCTTCTATTAAAAGGTAATCTTAAAGTTTTGCCTCGCATTAAATTAAATGAAATAACTGTTAAAAAACGGGAATCTGTTTGCTATCTCGGACTAATTTTAGAGAAAAACTTTAGTTTTGTCGAGCACATTAAACAGATCGGTGAAAAAGCTAAAAAGAACTTTTATGCCTTAAGTCACATTTCAACCTCGACGTGGGGTCTAACGTTTAAAATCCTCCGAGTAATATATTCGGCCACTTATTTAAGCTCCATTTGCTATGGTGCACCAGTTTGGGCTGACAGAGCTACTATAGGAGCCGCTCGACGGAAACTACTCCAAAGTCAACGCCTTGCATTGATTTTTCTTTGCAAAGCTTACAGAACTGTGAGCACGGAGGCTCTGCCAGTCCTGGCTGGTGTACTGCCGGTCGACTTAGAGGTACAAAAGCGTGCGGCTATGTACTTCACATCAAGGGAAAATATAACCTCCGATTTCTTAAATAGCCGCGATCGTTCTAAAATAAGTCGATTATTTGATTCCCGAGAAGTCGTTGAAGAAGATTTACTTAATGAATGGCAAAAAAGATGGGATACGTCAGTCAAAGGACGTCACTTATATAAATTCTTCCCGAATGTACGCGAACGTCTAACTAGGCGATGGTTAGAAATCGACCATTGCTCGTCGCAGTTCCTCACGGGACATGGCAACTTTAAACATAAACTTCACGAATTCAAACTAGTTCCGTCTCCTTTTTGCGAGTGTTCCACTGATGATGTCTGTCATGAGCAGTCTGCCCATCATATCTTGTGGGAGTGTGATCTTTGGAAACATGAACGTGATATAATGCTTAATTCAATACAACATACATCTGTTTCCGCAATTTATTACACCGATCTTGTCGCGACAAGGAAAAATTTCCGTGCTTTTAAGCGATTTTGTGAAAAATATTATTGGCAGGTAGTTGCTAATTGCTCATAAGATAGGCCCCCTTAATTTAATTTATTGTCCGTGGTGCATAATCTTTTTCTTAAAGGTTTTTAAACCTTTGTTTGTCACCTGTCATCCGCTTTGCAATGGAGGGAAGTCGAACCTTAATTTCGAACTCCTCCTATGTTCTTCTGATTAATTTCGTTGCGGGTCCAATGACAGTTTAACTTTCCCCCGGGACAAACTTGACCTTCATTGGTTGGGTTTTTGTGGCGGTCAAGCTGTAGATCCTGGCTACACAGGAGTTGCAGTGGTGGGAACGAGAGGTGGGAATAGTCCCGTTTTAAGCTATATTATAATTAATACTACTACTAAATTAAAGTACATTGGTTTGTAATAACTAGTAAGTAGGTACTTTCTATAAGCTTACAATTATACACAAATATTTTGCTTATTCAATTTCCTGACACGTTACTCATCTTCCTTTCAATTAAATTGAAACAAGTCAAAAGGTCAACATATTCAACCATCTTTGGACAATAGCCCATTAATGATCTGTAATACTTAATTAGTAAGTACTTTCTATAAGCTTACAAATTACACATAAATATTTTGCTTATTCAATTTCCTAACACGTTACACATCTTCCTTTCAATTAGATTGAAACAAATCAAAAGGTCAAATTAATATTCAACCATCTTTGGACAAAATAGCCAATTTATCAAATAAAATATTAGACTCAAACATCAAAACACATTATTATTTGACCTCAAATAAGTTAATAAATAGTAGGTGTGTCTACTTATTACATTACGAATTTCCCACAAGATAGGTAGGTAGGTATCTCAAATTAATATGTCAATTATTTTTCTTACAATTTTAATTTCCTTAGTGTAGGCCTAAGATGCGCGCCATGATAAACTTTTTATAAACTTTGAATGATAAGCCCATACGTCTGTTGTCTAAAATCATGGAAAGATTCCATCAGAGTGCGCATCCTAGCTCTGCTGATCTAGTTAAAATACAATAAAAATAAAGTTTCATCTACCACTGCTTCGGAACAGTAAGTGGGCCAGTGCCGAGAAGAAGCAGCGCAAGAAACTCAGTCACCTCTGTGGGCCGCTTTTAAAGGCTTTACTAGTATTTTATATATTCATCATTTACCTTTATACAGTTTGTGGCACAAAATATAGTGCGTTCACTACTCCCACAGGTTAATCTTATGTAATCTGAAATGTGTAGGCAGGCACATCACTCACACTTTTTCATAGACTTGTCTTTATTTTGCCATGAAATATGAACTGTGAAGCTACTGTCTCACTGACAGGTTTGCTAAAAAGGTTTCAATAATAGTTCAATAAATTCAACAACAGTTGAATTTCTCAATAAATGACACGAGTGAATAACAACGCTGTTGAATAATTACACAATTATTTTCAACGTTTATTATTTGTATGCTACCGAGTTAATGAATTCCTATCGTTGTTATATGCATTTTTTTAGACATAAGTATGATGTATGAGACTTGAAGTTATAAATGTCCATTCTTTTCGAAACTAAAATGATCTGTCACGCTATATATTATATTGTATGTATATATTATGTAATATCATTTTGGTAGCGTTTGATTTTCCAAACGACCACCGGCACCGCGTGCCTTTCAATTTTCATCAAACATTACAGGTTTTATAACCATTTTGGTAGTGATTGGTTTCCCAAACCACCACCGGCACCGAGTGCACTTCGATTTTCATCGAATCATCACTGGTTCTAGACCCATATTGTTTTCTCATTTAAGGCGTCACTGGACTATTTCAAACATATCAAAACCAAAAGCATCCAAATCGGTGCAGCCGTTCCCAAACTTTAGCAGGGAAAAATTAAATGAACAGCAATCTTTTTTTCGTAATAATGTAATATTGTATTATTGGCATAGCAACATAATATTCACATAGGATAGGTATATAATATTTTTGTTTTATTATGCTAAATGTACGAATGTCTGTATAGTTTGTATATTATAATATGTCTAACGGTACCATCCGCGGTAGAACATTATTATTGAAACTGACTCAGATACTGGACACCTGTATTATCGTGACATTGGTTCTGCTAATAAAATATTTGATTAGATTTGACTTAATTTCGTTTGCTGACAAGGCTGATCACATTTCTCAATTATATTGACTTCTTTATTCTTACCTATAATGTACGAAATTAAGAAGAAAGAATATAGGTACATTTATATGGGACATTAAAATTATAAATTTGGACAGCGTATAAATTAATTTGGAAATAATACCAAAAAGGCTTCCACTCAGCATTTCCTTTCCAATCGCGAGTGTATACAGTGTGTCCGGGCATGTAGTGATCAAACTTTAAGAGCGTAATCTATGGACAATTTTATCGATGAAAATACTTTAAATTTGGGGCCTGACCCATTTCTCGAAAAATTACATCGATTTAAGTTTTTAATTTTTAGTTTACACCTCTTCTCTAAAAAACAAGTGAAAGCGTGAGTAGCTTAACATTAATAGGCAAATATTTTATATCATACGATAGCCAATAAAATTATCTATTAGTAGAAGAAGAAAGCAGACACAAGTTTCATACATTTTATGGGAGTTAGAATGGATTTCATTAGAAAAATACATTACTTTTTTCACTTCTATTTTAGTTATTTTCCAACACAAGAAAAACCAGGTCGTTAAGGTATGTTTTATTTGCATTGTATTATTAGTATTTGAGCTATTCTACAAAAGGAATGTAAATTTATTAGTCTACGTCTATTAGTTTCGACGTAATTGTTGAACAAAGATACCCCTTCCCAGCGGTTTCCACAGCGCACGCGACATGCGAAAATGCACTGCCTGAAAGAATCACACAACCTATTCCGATTACTATGGAAACCGCTGGGAAGGGGTATCTTTGTCCAACAATTACGTCGAAACTAATAGACGTAGACTAATAAATTTACATTCCTTTTGTAGAATAGCTCAAATACTAATAATACAATGCAAATAAAACATACCTTAACGACCTGGTTTTTCTTGTGTTGGAAAATAACTAAAATAGAAGTGAAAAAAGTAATGTATTTTTCTAATGAAATCCATTCTAACTCCCATAAAATGTATGAAACTTGTGTCTGCTTTCTTCTTCTACTAATAGATAATTTTATTGGCTATCACATGATATCAAATATTTGCCTATTAATGTTAAGCTACCCACGCTTTCACTTGTTTTTTAAAGAAGAGGTGTAAACTAAAAATTAAAAACTTAAATCGATGTAATTTTTCGAGAAATGGGTTAGGCCCCAAATTTGAAGTATTTTCATCGATAAAATTGTCCATAGATTACGCCCTTAAAGTTTGATCACTACATGCCCGGACACACTGTATATCTACTATATAAGGTGTTATTTTTTATACTGATCATACTTTACCAACGCATCTAATAAAATCATACAAATACAACCCAAGTGTTTTTAAAAAAAAATTCAGGCTAGTTTTCGAGTAAAACGACAAAGAATGTTTCGAAAAAAATAAAAAATAAATCATCCTTTGAGCGCGGTGAGTATTCGTTTACGCACTATCGTAGTAGCCGGCCGAGGGCAACGACCGCTGCCACGTGCCGCGCCGCGTGAGTCGGCCATATTGATATCGCTGCCAGAGTGCCAGTCGCTCCGCGCCCACAGCCCGCGCCGAGCCGCCGATCGGCATGCGGGAGCTCAACAACATAAATAATCGTCCCAGTCCGTCCAATGCGCCCAAACGTATTGCAGTGTATGTGCGAGTTATTACAATGCCGCGCTTGATCAATAACAAAACGCAGGTGAAATTATGTTTCGGGCACACAAACTGGCCGACGAGAAACATTGACGAGTCGAAAACCTTCACACCTTGCTTGTTTGGAGCCGCGCAGCGCTTCAGGGAGCGCAGCCGTATCCTGACTTGACGAGATCCCGTGCGCTTCGAGGACGAAGTTCTGGATTTCAATTTCAATCACCGGCACAGTGCTGGCGGTACCCAGATGCGAGCGCCGCAGACGGCGGCTTTTGCGTAAAAATACGGAATGCCTTATCAAGGAGTTGTTGCCAGAGGGCCACGACCGCGACCGAGTTCTATCGATGGTTATTGCGGAAGTCTACCTAGGTACATACCTACAGTGTGATTTGGACAGATGAGTGCTTGTTTACGCGAAAGGGACTTTTTCCGTAAAAAAGTTAGTGCGCGAATTGTGAATACAACATCCGACGTGGTGTCTAGTGAACAGCAAGCAAGTGTGCAGCCCGAAAGCATTACCTCAATTCGATCGTGGCTAGATTAGACAGTGCAAGACAGTGTTTACGTGAACATTCAACAAAGGCTTGACGTTCAAAATGTATTGTGATTAGTGTAATAATAACCTAGGAACTTTAAATAACAACATTCAAAATAGGTAAATGTGTGAATAAGTAAAATCAATGAATCTAAAGTGTGATGGCAAATCATAATTTAGGAATTAAAACCAGGAAAATTGATCAGTGAGTTTTATTTACAACACCTACTCATATTCAATATTAGGGTGCATTTCCACTGAAGCGAAGCGAAGTAGTAATAGGTATGTACCTATCAATTTTTTATTACGTCTCTAAATAAATTGCGTAGGCATTACGAAACCGTAGATATTGAATTCCAATTTCTATCCTTTTTTAAATTTCTAGTTTAACGCGGATGATTCGCCTCGGTTCGTTGGAAAAGTCCCCCGCTATTACACTAATGAAAATACACTTATTTACCTACTTATGTGGCTAGATTTTGTTTCTCCCAGCGTGTAGTACCTATTAACATGACGTAACATCGTACATACTCACGAGTGATAATTTTTGGTAACGTAGGTTTAGTGTAATCTAACCTTTATGTGTGTGAACGTTGAATGAACGCGCGGCCATTGTTCGTACTCGTATGAATGAAATGAGTAAAGAAAGAGAGAGAGGCAGTGAGTGAAGACAGGATGGTTGTAAAAATAATATCTTTTTTTTGTTAGGAAAAGTAAAAACAAAAACTAGCCTGAATTTTTTTTTAAAAACACTTGGGTTGTATTTGTATGATTTTATTAGATGCGTTGGTAAAGTATGATCAGTACAAAAAATAACACCTTATATAAAAATAAGTCGGGTTTTCCTCCCTGACGCTATAACTCCAGAACGCACGAACCGATTTCCACGGTTTTGCATTCGTTGGAAAGGTCTCGGGCTCCGTGAGGTTTATAGCAAAGAAAATTCAGGAAAAATTTAAAGGGGATAAAACGGGATCCACGCGTACGAAGTCGCGGGCGGCCGCTAGTTATATATCTACTATATAAAAATAAGTCGGGTTTTCCTCCCTGACGCTATAACTCCAGGGCCCCAAGTCCGCTAATTTACAAATGGCTCAATTGAATCGTAATCGAATCTCAATAGAATTATTTGACACTTTTGGTATTCTGCTATTAAAAAAAGACCAATGATTTTCCAATGGCATTCCATTGAACTGCCATTGGACTATTTGGTAGTCTGCTCTTCAATCGTGTTACAATCGTAAATCGATTGTGGGTTAAAATGGTATTCTACTATTATTTGACGTTTGTTTGATATTTGGACCAATGAACTCGCAGTGTCAATTTTGCTATTGAAGTACGATTGAGCAACAATACGTGTTTCTGTGGTGTTACTCAAGCAAATTGTTGGTATTTTGATAAAAAAAATCGACATGAGACCATCAGTGGTGTCCTTAAGGTGGCGTATTTTGGCGCTAGCAAATGCCAGAGACCGAAGACGCCAAATGGCAAACCGGCGCCGTAAAACGCGTGCCTATATAAGGCGTACAGTGGATGCCTTAGAAGATTTGCCCGAGTCGGAATTTATAAAAACCTTTCGGCTCGGAAAGCCACAAGTGAGGGCACTGACGGAGGTACTCACTCCGTATCTGACACAAGCGAGGACGCGAAGGGATGCGATATCCCCCAGTTTAAAGGTTAGTAAAATGCTATTACCGATTTTTCTTAAGACCAAGTGAATAATTAAATAAACAAATATAAATCTATTAAATAGAATATGCGACGTTTGTTTAATATAATATTTCGATTGCAGATACTTATTGCTCTCAGTTTCTACGGAACTAGGTCATACCAGACTTTGGTTGGCCAAAGCTTATTCCACCATGTGTCACAGACCACTGTCTCAAGGGCTGTGAGACAAGTGACTGAGGCACTCAATAAGCCTGACATTTTCAAAAGATATGTTGTCTGGCCCATGCAAAGGCAAGACAGAAACATAATCAAGGCAAAGTAAGTAGACATCTATGAAGATTTACATTTATTTATTGGTGTTTGAAATAGGTATTTACTTTATACTTGATGTTATAGGTTTTATAGATTCGGGATTCCCGGAGTGTTGGGCTGTATTGACGGCACTCATGTGGCCATCCTGAGCCCGGTTGTCCATGAGGAGAGGTATTTTAACAGAAAGGGATACCATTCCCTAAATGTTATGATTGTAAGTATATTACTATACCAATAACATTTAATTTAATTTAAAACTACATTCTAATTTAACAATTACTTATAGATATGTGATTCTGAATTGAATATCATGTGTGTGGATGCAAGCAGCCCTGGGTCAGCCCACGATTCAAGTGTGTGGCAAAGCCATCCAATATATAACCACATGAAGGAGTTGTGTGATGCTGGGGAGCATGTGTTTTTATTGGGTAATATATTGACATTGAAGAATAAAAACCTTTATTTTGAAATAATTTGCAAACATTATTGATATTTTTAAAATATTTAAGGTGATAGCGGATATCCACTAAGAATGTTCATGATGACCCCGATATTAAATACCGTGGAAGGGACACCGGAGCATCACTTTTATCAGCTGCATGTGACTGCACGCAATTCAGTGGAGCGCTGCATTGGGGTGTTAAAAGCTCGTTTCAGGTTTTGTATTTCAATAAATAATATTAATATAAATGAACTTAAATAACAATTATGCAAGGTCATACAATATAACGTTATTTTGTAGATGTCTGCTAGTTGCACGAGCCTTGCACTATAACCCAGTGACTGCTGGGAAAATAGTCAATGCTTGCTGCGTGCTGCATAACATTGCAAACCGAAGCCGATTGCCGGTGACACCTCTTTCACCGGAGGAAGCCCATGTAGAGAGGGTACGACAGCATCAAGTAAGTCTTCACAAGATTGCTTTATTCCCATATGATTACAGTATATTGTAAGTTATGATGACATTTGAATCCAATAAATAATTAAAAAATATTTTCTCAGATTGAAAGTGAAATAGCAGCATCAGCGTCAGCACAGGGACTAGACGAACCAAACCGACGCGTCAACCTTGACCTCCATAGAGGAAGAATGATTCAAAGAGCCCTCATTGAGAGGTTATGGAGAGAAAGACAAAATTAAACATTTATTTTTGGTACTTTGATTTTTTATTTATAAATAAAAATTAATAGTTAAATACCTAAAAACTAAACAGTATTCACTATCAGAATCAATTATTATTCTTCTCCTTTTGACACGGTGTTCCTGAAAAAGAGGAAAATAGTTTAAGAAAAGATGCACAAATTAAAAACTAAGTTTGTCAATGTATCACTACGCCTCAGCAAACATAATATTTTTATAATTATTCATATTCTAATGTTACATAATTATGTGATTTACCATTTGCGGTTGATCCTCTAATATAATTTTAAAGGGATTTTTCAGCCTGTCCCCTAAGGCCTCGAGCGCTGCGGCTAGCCTATTTGTGGCTTGTGCGTGCTCTCGAGTGGCTTGCGCACTTGCATGCTCCAAGGCCTCCAATCTCTCCGTTGCCCTTCGCAAAGACGGATCTTCTGGTTCTATAAAAAAGTTATTATCTTTATATTGACCCACTGACAACACATACAAATGAAGTAGAAATGCGGTGGTAAAAGCTTACCAGTAATTTCTTGACGCCGACGACGACGTCGCCGCGGAACAGACTGCTCAGAGATCTGTCTAGCCTGAGAGCTTGCAGGCTGAGATTGTTGGCTTTGGACTCTACGCTCCACAGACTGCTCAGAGATCTGTCTAGCCTGAGAGCTTGCAGACTGATAATGTTGGCTTTGGACTCTATGCTCCACAGACTCTCTTAAAGCCTGAGAGGCTGTATGGTCAGACTGGTCTGTTGGTACCAAAGGCTCACGAAGCTGAGAGCCTGAGGGCCCAGGGCAATGCTCGAAATCAATAAACTCAATTTGAGGAGATCTAAAATGATAAAATGTTTATAAAGTCAGTAATTACTTTTGCATGCCTATTAAAAATATTGAAAAAAAAAATGAAGTTTACCCAGGATCATCTTGTGGCATTTCATCAACACTGGAAATATAAACACCTGAATTAGCATTATAAAGAAGTGGGGCAGGTATAGGCACTTTAGTTTAAAAAAAATTATAAACTAGCTTTCGCCCTTGTGGATTTTTTTCTGTCACAGAAAAACTTTATCAAGACAGACAGACAGTTACTTTCGCATTAATAATATTAGCATAGATGAATGATTAATACATAGTAATAAAACAAACACACAAAAATGCATTTAGTACTATACCACCTAGTTAAAAACAGAGACAAGAAAAGGAAAGCCATGCAACTCACACAACACTCACGCCAACATCATAATATGAAGTGCCATTACCACCTTCATTTTCAATGTGCTGTTAATGGAAAAAAGCAGTGCAGTAAACAAAACAAAATTAAATAAAAAAGTGTATAAGTGCAAGTGCTAGTACTGAATTAGTGTATGAATGGAAAATTTGCATTTAGTTTAGAGTTACATCCACACATGCAGAAAATCCTTAAGGTCATGTCAAAAATTGTGCAACTTCGCGTGACCATGGAATCCAGCTCTTAATCTTTTTAAAAGGAAGGAAACTTACAGTTAACGGGTTATGACGAACCCCTGGTAATTGTTCACCCACATCCCGGCCCAAAATTGCATAAAGCCTCTCTTGGAGGGGGGTTAAATTTATAATAACTGGTGGCCCTCCTCCTTAAAACATAAAAATATGTATAGAATAAGTACAATCTGTACAATATTATAAGAACCTAATATTAGTACTTAATTTACCTGTGGCTGCTTTTTCTTTTTTTTCCTTTTTAATTTTTTTTAAGAGCCGATGTTTATATTCATTGTAGAACTAGAAAAAAGGAAATGTAATGTGTATTTTATCAAAGTATTTAGCACACAACAGACATTGACCAAAATAAGATGCAAAATACTGATGTAAACAATTAATGACATCGTTTTAAGTAGCTACTCACCATTCGCCATTGCTCAGCTGTCTTTTGGACGCAGTCTGCCGATATGCTGTTCAAGACGGCGCACTCCTGCCAAAGTCTTTTCGCCAGACTGCGCCCCTCCTTCGAGCGTGAGCAGCGCCCAAGGGCTAGCTCTGGCTGCTCTTCCAGATATGAGATTAACGCGTCTAGTTGCTGGACACTCATTATTCTGTAATTATTACAGCGGAGCATCACACATTATTTTCAAAGTAGTAAATTGAAATTTGAATGCATACTTTTACAGAGTATACCTCAGACATAAAAAAAGGAACTGTGCTAATACTTACCGACTTATATTAAGAATTTCATTCAAAATATCAAACAAATTTTTAAATTTGCATTAATATTAATCTTCTTCTTCTTCTCCTCTATGGCTACTGGCATTAATATTAAATTTGCTTATTTTGATTTGATGACATTGACATAGCAGTTGACAGATGCTTTTTTATTTATTGACTTTGTTATGGGTAAATACAGCCAACGTGTTAGAAATAAAATGTTTTTAATGATTTAAAATCAAGTTGTAACAACAAAACACTTCATTTTAATCAGTTTGCTTCATAATTGAATCACAGAAAATACAAAAACGTATATTTAAAGCAAAACAATAGTTCATTCACTCATTTAGTACCTTGGTAGATTTTGAAAGGATTTTAATGGCAACACCATTATTCGATTACGATTGCATTACAATTACACTACGACTCCATTGATATTGTATACAAGTTTTAGCAGAGTACCAAATTTGTCTCAATCGTAATGGAATCGTAATTGAATATCAATTGAATAACAATAGCATGTCATTTAATTAAAAATAGCAGACTTGGGCCCCAGAACGCACGAACCGATTTCCACGGTTTTGCATTCGTTGGAAAGGTCTCGGGCTCCGTGAGGTTTATAGCAAAGAAAATTCAGGAAAAATTTAAAGGGGATAAAACGGGATCCACGCGTACGAAGTCGCGGGCGGCCGCTAGTTATACATATACAGTGTGTCCGGGCTTGTAGTGATCAAACTTTAAGGGGGAAAACTAGGGACAATTTTATCGATAAAAGTAGTTCAAATTTGGGGCTTGACCCAT
This sequence comes from Ostrinia nubilalis, assembly GCF_963855985.1. Classification (NCBI taxonomy): domain Eukaryota; kingdom Metazoa; phylum Arthropoda; class Insecta; order Lepidoptera; family Crambidae; genus Ostrinia; species Ostrinia nubilalis. Next base: position 6,166,206 of record NC_087118.1, on the reverse strand, counting down.
TTATCGCAAAATTACAGGGATTTAAGTTTTTAATTTTTAGTTTTCACCTCTTCCTTCAAAAACAAGTGAAAGCGTGGGTAGCTTAACATTAATAAGCAAATATTTTATATCATGCGATAGCCAATAAAATTATGTATTAGTAGAAGTAGAAAACAGACACAAGTTTCATACATTTTATGGGAGTAAGAATGGATTTAATTAGAAAAATACATGATTTTTTTCACTTCTTTTTCAGTTATTTTCCAACACAAGAAAAACCAGGTCGTTAAAGTATGTTTTATTTGCATTGTATTCTTAGTGTTTGAGCTATTCTACAAAACGAATGTAAATTTATTAGTCTACGTCTATTAGTTTCGACGTAATTGTTTAACAAAGATACCCCTTCCCAGCCGCTTCCATAGCGCATCGGAATAGGTTGTGTGATTTTTTCAGGCAGTGCATTTTCGCATGTTAGCAGCGCTCACATGCGAAAATGCACTGCACTCAACCCAAAATCTAATAGCGGTGGCGCGTCCTAACTCTATTTCTACTCATAAATTGTGTTATTCCTTCTTTCTCGGGGATTCTAGTAATTTAAAAATAGTATAGCCATAAAATACATTAAATAAGACTTCCAAATGATATGAAAGAAATGTGATATTTCATATTTTAAGTGTTTTAAATAGCCTTTCAAAACTGTCCCACGAAAAAAAGCAATTACAGTGGCTCAATTTCGACACTCTCTTACTTCTCCAAAGAAGCTTTGAGAGACGTAGAGTTTTTCTTCCCTGCATCACTCAACTGTGTCCTCCTGATCGGGTTATAAAGACTTGCGACTTGTGGTATTGTTTTTCCAGCAGACCCGTAAATATTTGTATCAGCGGCACAGGAATACAAAATTTTTCAATTTCGCTGGCAAGTGTATGAGTGAAAGCTACTTACTTAGATGCTAAACGATTCTTTAACATGATTAAAGTTTGGTGTTTTGTTGTATCTGCATACAGAAATTATTGATCAGAATTATAGTTTTCTTTATAATTTGAATTTTGTAACAGTTTTTCAATTCCGGTGGCGCAATTTCGGTGGCTCCGGTGGCGAATCTATTGCCGGAATTGGTCTTATTGGCTCTGGAGCATTGTACCTAGGTCTACTAAGGTCTCAGTCATAACTACAATATCGTCAGTGAATCGAAGTTGTGTGATGTACTCGCCGTATCTTGATACTGAGCTCGGTCTAGCTCAGAAGCTTGAAAACCTCTAAGTGGGAGGTAGTGAAGACTTTAAGAGATTATGGTGTCTCCAACTCTGAACCCTCGCAGCAATCAGATAAGTTTCGAGTTCTGATCTTGGGGGAGGGCTGATATGATGAAGTTTTCATACAAATACTTCAGAAGTTGCATGTATCGACAGTCAATTTGACGCCATTAAAGAGACTGTAGCACAGCCCAGGTCTTGACCGAATCGAAGAAGGTACAAAAAGGCCAATAATAATGACTGATTATAGTCCTCAGTCTTCTGCATAATTTGACGCAGCATTAAATATGTACGTAGTATTACAAACGTCTTTTCGAAAATGAGGTTGTCTGGGAGACTGGATGTTTCAGGAAAAAGCTGCCTCACCTGACTCTGGACCATCGCCAACGTCCATTCCATTCCAGTCTCTAGCACCACCACCATGTCTTATTTTTTGGTTTATCGACCAATAAACATGGTGGTATTTAAGAGAACTTTAGTACTAGCATTCCATCTGATTTCATAAGCTCAGTTGTGATTTCATTATCTCCTGGTACATACCTTGTTGTTTTTAATAGGGCATTCTAATCTCACTCAAGCTAGTCTAGGATATCTTCGCTAAAGTGTCGGAATAATCTCGATCTTCAGCCTAATTACTAGTAGTGCTTCTTAATCTCTCCTAGCAGCTTAGGCATTTACCAAAATGGTTCTGCTATCCTCGTTATTCATGTTGGTATATTCAATTTGGTCCTTGCAAATACATACTTTCGATTTATTACAAAAAATCGTCTCTATAATACACTTTGTATCAGCGTGAGGACTTGAAAAACAGATGAGAATAGTTCTGAAACAGCTAAAATTTCCCTAGTCTCGTAGGTTGCAATCTATTCTGCCACTCGAGATGAAAATTCGTGGGGCTTTGGAGCTGGATTGGCACTGGTCGTGGCATAGGCTTCATCAGTCGACAGCTTTTGAGCATCTTTTATTCGGCATTCTTCTATTTCGGTGATGACTTCTTCTTCTTCCTCGGTCCCTCACTGATGAGGATCGCAACCGCAGATAGTGTTCCTTCATAGACTGCGGTCATAAGCTGTGTGGTGATCGGAGAATGCAAATGTGATTAAATTGCCTGTTCGTCTAAAAATGATTACTACATTTTGATTTTTGCAGTACTATTAGGGTGCAGCTCAGTACGCTTTTACAGTTCTGGCATCTTTTGCTAGGCCTTCTCTCTCTATGAGGCTGGCTGGATTTAGTCCTCCGTTTCTTAATTGTACTACTTTCATCTGGCTCATTGTCGCTAGGTTTGCATAGTTTTCCGTTAAATTACCCTGTCACAAATATGTAATGTGTTAGTTCAGTAGCTGGTATAGATCTAGAAATATCTTCATACTTAATCTCCAGTTCGCATGGTCTTTAGCGAATAATTAGTTGCGTAATTCTGAGTATAGGATAGGCATGATACCATCATGAAAACTTGGCTAGCCTGGACCAATATTTTTACTTATGGAAGATAAACCTAACACCAACCTGGGGCAGTTGGTCGCCCTCCCGGGACTAGAGTTGGTTTCTGGGTTTGAGGGTCATGTATGATGTCTTTGTGATGACTCTAGAATAACGGGGCTGTTGGCGGCTAGAGCCAGAAAGTTTTGGATTTGTTCTCTATGGAGGGATTTTGCCGTTATCACCATGCTTAGCAGGCTGGTTGGTAGTTCCAGTATGGTAGTATAATACCCGGAAAGATGCTGCAGCCCACCCTCCAGTATTTTGATTCCTTAGTCGGCTATTACGACTCACGTGGGAAGATTTGATGCTTTTTTAGGGTCACAACACAGGCCTGAATATTGTTTTTAATTATAAACATCTTTACTGGATAATAATACTTAATTGTTTACAAATAAATAAGTAATTTGAGACAATCATCCGTAACATTCGGTACATAAATATTTCATAAATTTCGGTGGATTGGTTCTTAATTCCGGTGGCTCAAATACAATTTCGGTGGCTCTTGATAATTTCAAATTGACATATCTCGAGAAGTATTAATAATATTTTGATCTCTACCATATCATTGAATAATACAAGTTATTTACTATTATTTCTGCCACAAAAAAGTTTTGGAAAGTGGAAATTAAAATTCGCCACCGGAATTAGGCAAAAAACGAGTTTGTTGATATTCACCCATATGCAAGATGACTATTACAACCCTGCCTTTTATACGCCTTTGTACCTTTGATAATGTACCCTTGGTGATTGAATGATGCTAACCATTGAGGTAATTTATACAAATTATAGAACACTACACTACTTAGGTAGGTATGATCCATACAATATCAGCAATTTAGTTGCTTGCCAGCTTTAGACGTGTTACTGAAGTTACAACAGTTTTCTTTCTTGAAACAATGTGAAATGTATTTGTGCTGTGACTGTGATAAAATGCTGTGATGTGAAATAAGATGTTGCATACATAAACTCAAGGAATACGGCAAAGTGCCAAGGAATAACTTCCCATCGGATAATAATAAGATTCCTGGATGGCTCATACTTGGAGTGAAAATGTAGCTGTGTTCCCCAGTCGATAGAACACATGATGTCGCGCCCCGCGCGCCCAATCAACTGCACGCGGGAAGATTCAATGTATACTACCGACAACACCACTCCTGAAGCGGAGCTCCGGGCTGACACTGTATAGGTTTGTTGTGGACACAACAAGAAGAAGAATAATTTAATGTCTCAAAATTCAATGCAATCACCATATTTGTCAGACGCTATAATATCTACATCTGACCAACGATAGGTACAGCGCTGTGTCAACTGCATAAACAATTTGGTTTGACTTTTCCAAAATGGAGTACGACTTTTGTGTACCGTCCTCTAGTTCACATTTGACACAGTAAACAGGTGTTCCTATTCGTTTTTTTTTAGTGGGATCTAGGTAGATAAACGACATTTATTTTATATTTTTTACTTTGGTTTGTCTGACAATACCGATTCTTAATTGTACTCAGAATCAAGCACAGATTGGTTGCAATGTCGAGAAATGAATTGTTACTTAAATAATTCCTCTCTCATCTTTATTTCTTAGAGAATTATTTATTTGAATTTCATTATATTTATTAATAACTTATTTTCATTATTAATTAACATTAAATAATTATTTTTCTATCTATAATTTATGTATTATGTATATTGTTAACTCGATTAGTATGTTGTGTGCACTTGTTATTGGAGCTGCAACAAGTTATGCTGTGTAACCTGCTTTAAACGCTTTGTATGTTGTGGTTGTGTCCCACCAAATAAAATAAATAAAATAAAATAAATTGATGATTATAGGCACGCTGTACTTGTATACTAGCTTAATGAGTGCCGTATGCACGATTCACTGGCTCACCGTCACACTGCTGACGTCTACCATATTACTGATATTACTTCTAATTTGACAGAGATCAGTTGACAAAACCTATCACTTGTGCGCGTGATACAGTAGGTACTACTGTAGGTTTCTACCTTGTAAATATTTTGAATGGAAGTCACGTCCATTTTTTTTTATAATAGATATTCTAGGCTACGTCAAATTTAATGGTTACCACATAAGTCTTCATCAATTATAATCATCACATCACAATTTCAAAAAGAAAACAGAGACCAACACAAACAGCTGTTTGTACTGTGTGAGATATTGTTTTCCTTTTTGACGATTCATAGCTAGTCTCTGACAATTCACTCGTTTTTTTTTTTATACAATACTTGTCTTATTTTTTTTTTTGACGGGAAATCATCTTAATATCATGAAAGTTTAAAATATTATTTTGTCTCGGGTCATGTCAGTTCGTTGGAGTAGGTACAGTCGCCAGCACATCAACCTACCACACTTTGACCTTGAGCGCGTAGAAAGATGAACAGACAGAATCGCACGAAAGAGACAAATAGCGTTGCGCAGTTTCTACTTCACATGTTTCGTGCTGCAGTGCAGCCCGCAACGCGAATTAAACCTTATTATGCTACAGTTTGAGACTAAATTAGAAATTCTAGAATTAAAAAGACTATCTTAAAGAGTTACGGTTCAAAATAGCGTGCCAAAGTTATTATGCTGCCACTAAACCGTATCCGTATGTTGAGTTTAATTTCAAATGTTATTATTACGTATTTTATTGCAAAGAATTTACCATGAACGAATTTACGTAAGTTAGTATGCAATGCTATAGTCAATAAATTATTTACTTAAACAAGGTTATTTAAGGGGCACCCAGATATTTGGGAAGCATTCTGCTTATGATAGGTAACCAGTTAAAAGCCCCGTCTTTGTGCCGTTTTTACATATTATTAGGTTAATTAACATTACGTTTTAATCGAAAAAAAAAAAGAATAAACTTTATAAAACTATTTGTTTAGTTTAATCAGACATGAAGAATAAATGCTCAAACGAAGCCCTTTTTAAGAAAATAAATTGATTTTCTTCATATTTGTAAAAGTTTTTTAATACAAAAGTCTATAATTGTTAATCCAAATTTTTAGAAAAGCATTTTTCATGTCTTATTGTAACTAAATAATATTTTTTTAGTTCATTCATTATCTATACTTATAATAAATCTGTAGAGAGGTCAATTCTGTACATGAAATATATTTTCAAAATAACTATCAGGGGGTGATTAGTGATCGATACTGATGCCAAAAATGCAATCAGTAAAATTTTTGTCTGTCTGTCTGTCTGTCTGTCTGTCTGTCTGTCTGTCTGTCTGTATGTTCCTTATAGAAACAAAAACTACTCGACGGATTTTAACGAAACTTGGTACAATTATTTTTCATACTCCTGGGCAGGTTATAGGATACTTAGGAATTCCCACGGGAACGGGCATTAGCGGGAAAATCCTTTTGTATGAAAAATCTAAACCGCTTAAGTTAGACGCTTGAAATTTGGCAAGCAGGTACCTTAGTAAACTTTAAGCTTAGTTATAACAGGATATTGCAAAATTCCTACGGGAACGGGAATTAGCGAGAAAAAACATTTGTATGAAAAAATCTAAGCCACGTAACATAGACGCTTGAAATTTGGCATGCAGGTACCTTAGTAAATTTTAAGCTTAGTTACAACAGGATATTGCAAAATTCTCACGGGAACGGGAGTTCGGGAAAAAACATTTGTATGAAAATATCTAAACCGCGTAAGTTAGACGCTTAAAATTTGGCATGCAGGTACCTTAGTAAACTTAAAGCTTAGTTACAACAGGATATTGCAAAATTCCAACGGGAACGGGAGTTAGCGGGAAAAAACATTTGTATGAAAAAATCTAAACCGCGTAAGATAGATGAAGGGGGTAAAACGGGATCCACGCGTACGAAGTCGCGGGCGGCCGCTAGTTTTCGAATAAAACAAAAGTAAATTTATAAGAACTAACGGCCCAGGGACGGCGTTCTTAAGCTTTGTTTAGGACAAGGATACATATTTAAAGTTTTTCTGGGAATTTGGCTAAATTGTTCAGCGTAAGAAATGGTCGATAATCAACTTTATTTTTATTACAGTTAGGTATATTTAAATTCATCAATTTGTTCAGCCCACTTTCAAAGTTTAGTTAAAATGATAATTAACTCAAAAGATTTATACAGGTGTGGTTTTGTAAAACAACGCCCATCTCAGAGGTTTTAGTGCCCATGAAAGTAGTTACAAGAAAAATATAAATAAAATATTTAACTACATATTACTTTAACAGGGTTTTTAGTAAAAAACCTTGTTTAAACGTATCCTAAAACATTCGAGACGCGCTTGATACCGTCCCCCCGCGTACCCCGCTACATCACCGAGCACATGCAGCCACCTCCCCGAGAGAGCGGGGGAATGACCGATAGCTCGTCCGCGTAATAATACCATAATTTCCTGATTTCATGGATTTTGTTTTTATTTTTAATTTTTTTCGGCATCAGTGTCGTGTATACTACCACCCCTGAGATGCTCGTTGTTTTACAAAACCACACTTTACAAAAAATCCGTGGTATGGTAAATGGGCGTTGATTGACTAATCTTAAAACTGGTATTATAACAATATAGGTAACCTAAGTTCAATAGCGTCTATTGATCTAACGAAGACAATTTTAAATGAATTGTATTATACTAGATAAGATTTGGTAACACAAAAAGTGTCTAAAAGTAACTAGTTAACAACTCAAAAGCATAATTTAGAACTATAATATGAAAATTTCAATAAATTGAAAAAATCGAACTGCCTAAGGCGGGAATTGAACCCACCTTCTGCTTGCCGGGCGACTGCTCTTCTAACTGAGCTACTTAGACACTGGATGAACCCGTCGAATTTTCATTATTAATTTCAATATTTATAATTTTCAAATTAGTTTGAGATCACACAATATAATTAGTCCAAGGATATTCTTTATAAATTAATTAAATCACTCTTAACACAATATAAAATCACTGGTTAAGATAACCAAGCCATTAACAAATCATAAAGTCCTACTAATATTATAAATGGCAAAGTTTGGATGTCTGGATGTCTGGATGTTTGGATGTTTGTAACTCTTTCACGCAAAAACTACTGAACGGATTTTGATGAAAATTTACTATTATTGTTTATAACCCAGAATAACATATAAGCTATAATTCATGATGATCTGTAACAAACTAAATTTTACGCGGGTGAAACAGCGGGCAAAAGCTAGTTTAAAATAAAATAATTTCAAATGAAAATAACAAAGTAATGAATATCTATTGATAGTTTTAAAAGCCTTCAGAAAGCAAGAGTTATTTTTTGCTTAGATAATCACATTGATTTGGCATCCTAGTAATAAAGGTTAAACAAAAATGTAAAACTGAATTATAGAACAATGAAAAGAGTTATTACGACACAGCAATAACGAACGACTTAAATAAATACATACCAAATAGAGCTATGGAAAGACAAGCATATAATACTCGTAATAGCATATTAGAATTACATGCGTATGCGAAATACACAAACGCACTTTAATACATTACAATTTATTATTATTATTATGTACACACACACAGTTTTGTTTTTTAAATATTATCTTTTTATTTATAAATATCTTATCACATCTTTTCTACTTCGTCTATATCGTATATTATTATTTTCTACTACGTCTGTATTTACACTTAAAATTTATACGCGCACTATTATTATTATTTATGTATGTATATTTTATGCAGTATAGGTTAGTGTCCGTGACTCTCACTCGGCATGGGGCACACTGAAAACCAGCGTCGTGGCTTCCCTCACCGGGGGCCACGGCATATGCTGAGTGGGGTCCCATTGCGATGGGCATCGCTGTGCGACAGGGTGGCACTGCTTAGTTTACTTGCTCATTCATTGTATGTTTTATGTCACCTCTGACTTATTTGTTTTTTTTTTTTTCATTTTACCTCATTTGTCTTTTGTGATGTCCAGGCAATAAATGTTTCTTTCTTTCTTTCTTTCTAAATTTCAGCTCAATTGGTTGTCTGGAAGTGGATTTAATTCAGCTTGCAAGACTCCACTCATACAAATTTTGGCCGGCCGCGACTTTTAAATTTAATATCTTGAAAACTAATTGACTTATCCAAATAATTCTTTGACGTTTATTTTTTATTTTTTACAGAGAATATAGAAAGCTAAAAAACAAAATTAGTGAACATTCTCCATTCTGCTATAGATGGGCAATAGATGAGTTCAATCACCAAAAGAGTGCATTTTTTTCAAATCAAATCAAAAATATTTTATTCTATTTAGATCACTGATGGCACTTATGAACGTCAAAATATCCTACTTAATATATTTTATTATTATAATAAATGCGAAAGTTTGGATGTCATGATGTCTGGATGTTTGGATGTCTGGATGTCTGGATGTTTGTTACTCTTTCACGCAAAAATTGCTGAACGGATTTTGTTGAAACTTTACAGTATTACTGTTTATAACCCACATTAACATATAGGCTATAATTTATGACGGTCTGTAACATACTAAATTTCACGCGGGTGAATCCGCGGGCAAAAGCTAGTAGTAAATAAAAAAGGTAGCCCTTATGAGGCACTTTACATGTCTCCTTATCTTTTGGGCCCTACCAGCGCTTCGAGACAATTATATGGCAATTTATTTATTTATGCCGTAAAACAACCACGTGACTAACATTTGTCAACCAATTTTGCTCAGGTGTTATTCGCAATGAAGGTTTTGTCCATAGCCTGTAAAGAGCATAAAACCTAACCCCAGACACACGCAATAAGATTGGCTTTTATAAATAAATAAATAAATAAATAAATCTTTGGACAATTTCACACAGCGCCAGCTAGCCCCAAAGTAAGCAACTTAATGCTTGTGTTATGGGTGCTAGCTTAACGGATATACTACTTATATACTTTTTTTTTTTTAAATACATAAATATTATACATAGTCACACCCAGACCCGTCACAGAAATTAAAATTCATCATTTCAATTTCTGCCCGGCCGGGAATCGAACCCGGGACCTCTCGGCATAATAGTCCGTTCTGAACCACTACACCAAACGGCCGACTAGTTAGTTTAATAGTTATAAAAAAAAACAACATGGAAGCGTCTTGAGAGAATAATGTAAATACATATTTTAAATAAATAAATACGAATATAAATAATTTTAAATTATAAAATCAAACGACTAGTGGCAATTATAAACAAATAAATTACATAATTTAATATATAAAATAAAATATAAATATAAACAAATAAATTACATAATTTAATATCGGGTGGGACCTCCATGCGCATCTAACACAGCGTCAAACCTGTTTCGCATGCCAGTCACCATATTCCAACAAGTGTCGGTACCTCGAAGACGCTCCCATGTTGTGTGTGCCTCACGCCGCAAGTTTTCGTTATTGCGAATAAATAATAAATAAATTAAATAAATTCCTTTATTGAAGTTACAAGTTTTATCATTACAGGGTTTGGTACAACTTCTTTTAAGTTTATAAAAACCTGTATTAGAAGTGTACCCTCTTCTCTGTGGTAATAATTACATAAAAAACTTGTACATAACCAAAGAAATCACTTAATAATACTAACTAAACTAATAGTTGCAACGGGGCGTCTAAGCTAGCTCAGTCTGACACCCCGCTGTTTAGTACTAAGTCCCAGTTCGCCTTCTGCGATGAGGGGTGTGTACCTATCCAGGATGCCTACAGGGATATTCGACCAAGGAAACGCACAATCAATAACACAATGGCACTTATAATTCAGGTTCCACAATAGTTTCCTTATTCTAACTTCACTGACTCTAAGTTTATTATTATTACGAGCGATTACTTTACAGGTTATATCGCAATTACTAATTAATGGCAATGAAAAGGATAGCGACGCGCCCGATCCGCGTCCCGAGACTAGTTTACGTATCCGCGAGAGGGGCGGCGCCCTATGCGAGGTTTATCGAATGTTAGTCTGGATACTTATAACTAGGGGGGTGGGATGTGGTTCGTTAGCTCAAGCCAGAGACCGAAGCCTCGATAGTGAGTACGACCACTAGGGAAAGGCGTTGGACCTACGAGGTGAGGGGGTGTGAAGTTCAGGAAGGGTGGCAGCAGGATTGCTACCGCAGGTTCGGGATGAGTATCTCATGCACTACTCGGTAAGTACCTACTCGGTAAGGACGAGAACCGGTTGGCTATCAATGATAGAACGTCTCGACACGACGCTTTATGGCAAGCCGCGGATTAATGACGAGGTATCGGATCAAGCCAGAGTCGAACAGTTAGGGTTAGTAGGGAACAATGTGGATAGCTATTCGCTAGGGACTCTTTGCAATGCAGCCGAGGGAATGATAGACGCGCGCGCGAACGTCTGGCTGTTACAATGGCTCCCGAGCGAATGCTAGGCGCCCGCGGTCGCCGCCGTCTCTTATATTAGCTCGGTCCGTGCGGCGTGCGGCCGCGCAGCCGTAGGGTTGTCAAAATCTCTGCGCTCGGTGCTAGGGCTGTCGATGCGTCGCGGGGCGCGTCACATCCTCCCTTGTTTTGGAGATTTTTACCTGGAAAAATCACAAGTCTGGTACATAAAGGTTCTTCAAGAACAACTAAAAGTCATGTCAATAATAAGTTATTTTTTGGTAACTTCGTGGCGAGTAAAAATTTAAATGTAAAACATGATTGAACTTGTACTTAATCGTTAGCCCAATAATAACTCTCTATTTATAACATGACGGGACATTAATTGTACGAGCGATAAATCCGAAGATTCGTAAATTCTACTCACACAGCGGTTGCGGGGTAATATTCACCATAGGTCGTGGTATTTTTATACTTCAGAAAAGAGATCAAAGAAAGGGAAGATTGCTGCTTTCTACTACTACGAACAAACAGCGCACTCACCCGTTCTGCAATCCACCAGCACCAGCAGTTTCAGGGGGGCGAACCGCGGTTCCCAATCTCTTGTCTGCCCTCGAAGATGGAAGATAATGAAGGACCAGCCTTGACTCCGTAGATCAAGGCAGCGGGTGCATATAACGCGCACTTCACAAACACGCAATATTTCAGTTCTCAGCGTCGGCTGAACAGTTCCAGCTTATAGTACAGTACAGCGGTGTGGACTTCAACGATAGAAGGTTCCAGCAAGAAGAGGCGGTAACTCCGATGCGGCGCGACGGCGTCCGGAGTGAGCCACGTCAATTCGTAGACTAGTGTAGAAAGCAGCGAATAATAGCGGGATAAAATTATTAGACAGAAGCGGGTAGGTAGGAAAAAAGAAAAAATATGAATGCCCACATTGGGCATGAACATTGCCCCCGGCTTTAAAACCATCGGTTTTAAGGAAAATAAAGCAAAGATAAAAAAGGTGGAGGAGGGCAATGATGTTAACCTAGATAAAATTATTGCGATGGTAGAGTGCAAAGACGCACGACAGGCCGTTTATATACGCCCGTTGAAGTCTTTACAGAGGCGACTCTTACGACACCGTCCGCCCCAGGATAGGTAGCGACGACAACGCCGAGAGGCCAGTTAAGCGGAGAGACATTGTCAGTAACAATTGTCACAATACAACCTATGCGGATAGGGTTTGAAGCGGTATTCCATTTAACTCTGGATTGTAACAAATGTAAATATTCTTGCTTCCATCGTTTTGCGAAAGATTGAACCATTTGATCCAATAATGAATAGCGGTTACGTAAATTATGCGATTGAGAAGTCAAATCATAAGCGGGCAAGTGCTTCAGAGGAGTCGACATTAAAAAATGTGCGGGTGTTAACGCGCTCAGTTCTGATGGATCGTCACTAAGTAATGTAAGTGGCCGAGAGTTAATTACAGCCTCGATCTGTGAGAGTACTGTTAGTAACTCTTCGTAAGTAAGCAACTGAGTGCCTATGACGCGATATAAATGTGTTTTAAAGGCCTTCACATATATCTCGTAATGACCACCAAAGTGTGGGCTTCGCGGTGGATTCAGTTTCCATTTAATGCGATTATTAGCAAGCTCTTTCGCAAATTCAGATTGGAAGTCAGCGGAATCTAAAAAACTATACATTTCCGACAAACTGTTTTTAGCTCCGATAAAATTTGTACCTCGATCAGAGTACATGCAAGCGACTGCACCACGACGAGATTAAAAATCGCTTAAAGGCGGATAAGAATGTATTAGTAGATAAGTCAGTTGCAATTTCCACGTGAACTGCTCTTGTGACCAAGCACGCAAAAATACACAAATAGCATTTCATTGAGCGAACTCCACGTTTTCTATATGGAATAAAGTTTAAAGGACCACAATAGTCCACAGCGGTGTGCGTAAACGCTTTGGTTTCATTTACCCGAGAAGCGGGCAAATCAGCTATAATTGGAAAGGTAGGCTTTGGATTTAATTTAAAGCAGAAATTGCATTTATGAATGCAAGTTCGCACGATTCTTCTACAGGAGAGAATCCAGTATCTCTGTCGTAAAATAGACATCAGCGCCACGGAACCAGTGTGACAGTTATCACGATGATAATGGTTAATGATGAGCTCGACTACGTGACCTTTTCGAGGCAAAATAACAGGGTGTCTTTGCTCATAGGATAGGTCAGCGTTACGCAGTCGGCCGCCAACGCGGATAAGTCCGTTGTCGTCCAGAAAAGGAGCGAGACGCATTATAGCGGGTGAACAAGGTTTGTTACTCTTCAGAGCATTTAGTTCATTTTGAAAGTAAAACGACTGAACTGCCTTTAGAATTTCAGTTTCAGCCTTTAGCATGTCAGAGGCAGAAATCGCCTTATCAGAAAGCGGAAGTTTCTTCACAAATCGAAGACAATATACAATTGAGCGTAGCAAAACGAGCCACGAGGAAACTCGCTCGGACAATAAAAGAAGCGGATGTGACTGTGGGGAGTCTTCAGAAACTGCCGCCAACACTACCTTTGTCTCGGGCAAATCTGCGGGAAGAGAATCAGCGGGAATGGCAGAAATTGGCCATTCAGTGATGTTGTTACAAAGCCATGAGGGGCCAGTGAACCATTCAGTATGGTCCAGAATTTGTGCAGGAGACAAACCACGCGACAAGCAATCGCTAATGTTTTGGTTTCCTGGCACATGATAAAAATGATGAGCGGGAAGCGAATTTAATATTTTTGTTACGCGAGTAGCGATAAAAGTTTTAAATTTATGCGGTGAACCGTGAACCCAATGAAGAGCGACCATAGAGTCGGAAAGACAAAATATTTGACTGATATTATGTCGCGGCTGTATTATGTTAATAATATTTCGAACAAGCTTCGACATCAGAAGAATGCCGCAGAGCTCAAGTCTCGCCACGGATTGAGTTTGAAGCGGGGCTACCTTGGATTTAGCACACACGAGCTTAACGAGAGGAGCGCGAGCATCGTGTGACGCGTCTTCAGAGCGTATGTATATGACGCAACCGTAGGCACGCTCACTAGCGTCCGCAAAGGCGATCAAAATGAGTTTTGAATTTTCATTCACAGCGAGATGACGTGGAATGCGTATTTTCTCCAATAATGGAAGTTCAGTCAAATAGTTGTTCCATAATTTTGTAATATTAGAGGGCGGTTCTTCGTCCCAGTCAATTTTTAAAACGAAAAGTTTCTGTAGTATGAGTTTAGCGTATAAAATGACTGGCGCGATCAATCCGAGCACGTCAAACTGACGAGCTATCACAGAGAGAATATTTCTCTTGGTACATGGGCGAGGATCAAGCGAAACAGAGAACATAAAGTCGTCGCTAACGGGGGACCACTTTACGCCTAACACCTTCAAGTCACCGGAGTCCTCAAATGGAACATCCCCGGAATATTTATGCGAACATGGCAACGATTCAAGCAATTCTGGGCAATTACTTGACCACTTGACTAAGTCAAAACCTCCGGCCTTAAACATACCTAACAGCTCATCTCTGAGCCGTAAGGAGCCAGCAACGGATGGCATTGAGTAGCACACGTCGTCCATGTAGCAGTTCTTAACAGCAACTTGAGCGGCAAGCGGAAAAGACATACGTTCGTCCTCGCACAGTTGTCTCACCACGCGCATGGCCAAGAAAGGGCTACAATTTAAACCAAAGCAAACCCGAGTGAAGCAATAAGTAGTGAGAGGTTCGCTGGAATCAAAGCGATATAAGAATTTAAGATATTCGCGATATTCTTCATGAACCAAAACTCGTAAATACATTTGTTTTATGTCTGAAGTAAATGCGATTTTGTATAAGCGGAAATCGATCAATATAGAAAATAAATCATTTTGTAAGTTGGGTCCGGTATGTAAAATATCATTTAATGAAAGTTTTGAATCAGTTTTAGCGCTGGCATCCATTACTATACGTACCTTAGTGGTAAGTTTGTCCTTGCGTACCACAGCGTGATGTGGTATAAAATAACCCAAAGAGTTACTGCTATTTAACGGAGAGATGTAACCGTTAGCTACATAATCGCGGATTATATTGTTGTATTCCTGGCGCAACTCGATACTAGCGTCAAGTTTCCGCTCTAGGGAGAAAAAACGTTTTTTAGCGTTAAGATACGAATCGCCTAGCATGGAGGGATCATCCTTAAAAGGTAACGCGACCGAATAACGGCCCGAGACGTCGCGGGAGGTATTATCAGTAAAATTATTTTCGCATTGCGGTCAGCAGGACTCAAGATAGGCAGGCACGTGGAGACTTCCTCGAGCTGCCAGAAAGTTTGTAATATGTGATTTAAAGGCGCATCATTTTGCACCATAGCGGTGAGAGAAAGAGAATTATCACCTGCGATATTCTCTATGTATGTGTTACCTAGTAACATGTAACCAAAAATTGTATTAAATGCGGTAGGGGTTCCGGTTGGACCAACAATACGTCCTTCCAAGAAAATATCGGCAAAAAGCGAGGCACCTATAAGCAGGTCTATTTCACCAGGCGAATAAAAACTATCGTCGGCGAGCGGTTTATTATTTAAATAAGAAAAGGAAGATTTGTCGATTTCCACAGTGGGCAAATTATCGGCAATGCGGTCAATAACACATAAGTCTAGCGGCATCGATATGTTATTGTTAAAACGAGAATATATTCTTAGAAATAACACCCGCTACGTCAGCGTGACGTCATATCGTTCGATCCTGTTGTCTCTGTCTTAGAGAGGGAAGGCACGAGAAACCGGCCGCCCCGCGCGCCGCCACACTTTGCTCGAGCGCTTGGCTGTGACGGACGTTCTCTCGGTTCAGGGACTGTGATATTTGTGACCTAGATCATTATTTCTGCCATAGGCATATTTCTTTATTACGTTAATTTGATTTGTGGAATTATTGGTTTCGGTTATGTAATAAATCGATATCTGCTGGTGCCGTACATTACTTTTAAAAAGCACTCTCACCTCTGATCCTTAAGATCAGAAGTGGGATTGACCACGCGTTCTAACCGTTTTTGCCATCTATTTTTGCCTTAGTTTGTGATTATCAGTGCAGTGTTAAAAGTTAAGATGACCAGGCGTTCGTCTAGATTAAAAAAAGAACGTGATTATTCTCGTAAACAGTGTCGTGATAAAAGTTAGTTAAACGTCGGGTTTGTTCGAATATCGAATGCCGCCGTTAAATGAACGTGTGCATCGATTGAGTATTGAGTATCGAGGTAGGTCACCTAGGCGATGTGTACGCACTCCGCGTCGTAGTCCTATTGGGAATCGTGAATATTCACGTAGCCCTCATAGTGATTTTTGTAGGCGCTGTGACAGTTCGGTCGGCCGCCGCCATAGCTCGCGCGACGATGTGTTTGGGAAAATTTTGTCGCGAATTGACTCGTTTGAGGGTGGATTGCAACCGTCAGTGACACCGTCCAATATTTTCTGGAGCTTGTTTGTGATGGAATCGTTACGTGTCTCATTTGCGGCAGTATGGGCCATAAAAAGGGTGGCGCTGCCCAAAGGAAACTAAATACGGAGAGTGCGGTCCTACAGCGCGACGCGACTGCGAAACCGTCACCGTCGACACCGGATGATGGGAGGAGTAATAAATAGGCTTGTGTAGTACATGTACTATGTACTAATAGGAAGCAATTCCTTTAGTTCACTTTAGTACAGCCGATCACGAATAAATAGGTGTGAACGAGACGTTAAATTAGTGACAAGCGCGCGCGTGCGAGATGGATTCGGCTCTGTGAGTGTGTTGCGAGTATTTTGCGACATTGTACTTAAAGGTAATAGTAATAAAGACGTTCTTCGTCCGATCTGATTAAAAAAATCGGTGTACGAAAATGAACTAACTACATTTGACCAATTGTACTAGTTCGGAGCGATCCGTCACAGATCCGTTCAGTGTCCGAGTAAGATCAAGCCTAGTAATAAATATTGCACGTTTTGTATTGGTCATTTTGTCGATTCTCGCTTTCAAAAGCAGCGCTGGGGGATTCGAGTGGGAGGCGGTCTTCAATTGTGTTTTTGCTTAGAGTCGAATCCCCGCTCAGTGGCATAATACTTACCCGCAATATTAGTGTAAAAAGTACCAGTTAATATTTTGATTGACAGCGGGTCGGACATTTCGTTAATGTCCTAATCAGTTTTGAAGCGTTTTAATTTTATTTTAATAGAATCCCGACTTATCGTGTGATGCGAGGAATCGGAAGTCAGGAGGTCGAATCAACTTCGTACGTGACGACTTTTCAAAATCTTGTAAGCAACGCGATGGTTCTTGTGGTTTTCGTGATGGATCACAAGACCATGTCTTGGTGAAAATTTTGGTTTGACCAAACAAAATAATTATGTAGTGGGTAACCTCCCCACGTCTTCGTCAGTAGTAGGTACTACCGTCGACTCCAAATCAAATCAAATCATTTATTGCATTACATGTGTGGTTTAACAATATCGCGCCCTGACCCTGAGTGTCGTGCGCTGCCTTTGCTGGATTTCGAGAGGCGCATTCCTGTGGATGCTTTGGCCCTGGGGGCGTGGAGCAGGAGCAGCAGCGCGACTCGCGCAACTACCAGGGAGGACGTAGTGAACAGGAATATTGGTGCTTTGTCTAGTTTGCTACAAACAAGGTCCTGTAACTTTTGTCTTTCTTTTCTTATCTACCCTTGTATACTCACGGACATTGCCCGCGGGTGGCGTGACCGGAGGGAGCGGCGAGCGTTCGGCGAACGAACGAGCAATGTTCGGTTCGCGAGGGGACATCGAAGAAGACGATCCTGATGAATATGTGCATAATTTTTGATATTTGATGTGCAGAGGAAGGCCGAGCGTGTGTTTTGAAGTAAACGTGCTGCCTATACAAGTTTGAACGGGCGCTGGCGCATCACCGCTATGACTTGGAGTTGCTGGCTGGGTTCTGCATCGAAAAACCCAGGAGGCCGCCGAGCACACGGGCTCGTGGCGCGGCGAGTGGACTCCAGGGGCTTGCAGAGCATTCTTGGAGGATGGCGAATCTTCACTTGACATGCAAATACGGCCTCTGTCAGTTTCTGGCTTTGTCCAGGCAGACGCTGACTGGTTTTTAATACCTGAAGCGTAGTGTTGACTTTGACATGCAAATACGGCCTCTGTCAGTTTCTGGCTTTGTCCAGGCAGACGCTGACTGGTTTTTAATACCTGAAGCGTAGTGTTGATTTTGACATGCAAATACGGCCTCTGTCAGTTTCTGGCTTTGTCCAGGCAGACGCTGACTGGTTTTTAATACCTGAAGCGTAGTATTGATTTTGACATGCAAATACGGCCTCTGTCAGTTTCTGGCTTTGTCCAGGCAGACGCTGACTGGTTTTTAATACTTGAAGCGTAGTGTTGACTTTGACATGCAAATACGGCCTCTGTCAGTTTCTGGCTTTGTCCAGGTAGATGCTGACTGGTTTTTAATACCTGAAGCGTAGTGTTGACTTTGACATGCAAATACGGCCTCTGTCAGTTTCTGGCTCTGTCCAGGCAGACGTTGATGGTTTTTAATACCTGATGCGTAGTTTTGATTTTGACATGCAAATAGGGCCTCTGTCAGTTTCTGGCTCTGTCCAGGCAGACGCCGCGGGTTTTTAATACCCAAGGCGTAGTGTTGGCATGCAAATATGGCCTCTGCTGACGGCAACGGGGTAGTAAGCACATTATGCAAACTTTGGGCCTCTTTTGTGCTTACTGTTCTAACTTGTCTACGGAAAATAGCATTCTAGAGCTAAATATTATTCGTAGGACTAGTCATTTATTTCCCACATTTGTAATTTTATTTTCACTAATTGATTTTTTATTATTCACCGTCTGAGTTTAGTTATTTTTAACATCAATTTTGGATCTCTTATCGCAATCACATGAGTGCACGCATGGGATTGTGCTAAAAGGCTGTGAGCCTGTGATCTTCCTAATATTTGTCAATTTTAACTTCAAGAAACGACGGTTTCACTTCGGTTCCTTGTAACTGTCATACATTGAACATACACCACTGACATTCCAGATGATAACCATGGAACCGAACATGGGTGAACCAACCTGGTGAGGGTCAGCCTCAAGCTGCACCTCAGGACTCCGAGCATCAGCTTCCTGCAGACCAGGGCTGCGATGACCAGCCTTTGGCGGGTTCGAGCTGCGCAGACCAGTTTTCAAACGTCGGCGAGGTTATGCTGCGCGCTGAAGAAGCCGTGGCTGATGGGGAGCAGGCAGCGGTCGAGGACGCCGCACGATCAGGAACGGCCGTCTTAGAAATAACACCCGCTACGTCAGCGTGACGTCATATCGTTCGATCCTGTTGTCTCTGTCTTAGAGAGGGAAGGCACGAGAAACCGGCCGCCCCGCGCGCCGCCACACTTTGCTCGAGCGCTTGGCTGTGACGGACGTTCTCTCGGTTCAGGGACTGTGATATTTGTGACCTAGATCATTATTTCTGCCATAGGCATATTTCTTTATTACGTTAATTTGATTTGTGGAATTATTGGTTTCGGTTATGTAATAAATCGATATCTGCTGGTGCCGTACATTACTTTTAAAAAGCACTCTCACCTCTGATCCTTAAGAATATAGTTAAGTTCGTGGCACCCTTAATTGGGTTAGGAGTGGATCCGATTCCCTTGACTACCGTATACGACGCTTTATTTATGTAAAGGTTTAATTTTTCGCAACATTTTAATGTAATAAAATTACTTTGGGAGCCAGGATCTATCATGGCGCGTAAAGAATGCATATTGCCATTTGAATCAGCGGCCAACACCTTCACAGTACCAAGTAAACAAGTTGTGTCGAGTTTAGGTTTGGGCGGCAGGTTATTGGTATTGCACAACGCGATGTTTTGTGAGACCGCGCTGTCTAAGCAACTCGACGTGCGAGGCTCGGCAGATGCCTGTGGGATGCACTCGCGCGCAGTCGCCTGCACGGCTCGCACGCCGTTATCAGTCTCGATGACGTCACGGCGCGTCGAGCCCGCGCCCGGGCGCTGACGGCCCAGCAAAGTATGATGCTTCGTAGAACAGTTTCTACAGCGATGAATTGAGTTACAATGTGTAGATGTATGCGATGAACTTAGACAATTTGTACAACCATGATTAGTTTTAATGAAGTTATAGCGATCGTCAATTGAAAGGTTTTTAAACGAAGGGCAAAAATATATCTTATTGTGTGATTTTTGTTTACAATAGGCGCAGTGGCCATAACTAGTTTGATTTGCGTGCGTGACTGATAAGGAATGAGTAGGCTTGCTACTGCGGGACGGGAAGTTATTATTCTGTTTAGAAGTAGATGGAACGGAGGTGATCGTAGTGCGATCTAATATCTTGCGTTGTTCGCGTATATAATTAACGAGAGAATCGTATGTAGGGAATGGCGTATTACGATTTATCATTTCAAATTGACGAATAGTGTCTAGATCAAGTTTTTTACTAGCGAGATAAAACAACAGAAAGTCCGAAAGGTTGTCAAGATTTAAAGACTGAAGACTAGAAACAGCCCCACAAAATTTATCTAAAAATGTATCGTAATGTTTTGTAGTTGCGGAACTAAAAGATCGGAAATTCAGCATTTCATCTAAGTAAGCGGATGCGAGATTGCGTTTATTTTCATACCTATCCACTAGGGTCTGCCACATTAACGCGTAGTTGTTGGCGTTCGGTGCGATTCCAGCACAAACGCAACGTGCCTGGCCAGACAACTTACTGATCAGGTATTGCACGCGTTCGTGATCTGTTAAGGCGGGATTATTGTGAATAGTGTTTTTAAACGATTCATAAAAAATGTGCCAATTCGCAAGTTCCCCAGAAAAACCAATTAAGTCAAGTGTCGGAAGCTTTATGACGGATTTTGCTTGAAAATAAGTTTTATTTTCCGATTTAATTGAGTCAGTAGGAGATGACAACTTTGTAGAAATACGTTTACAATGACAATAAAGTTCGTCAAATGCATTAAGACTCTGATAATTGGGGTCAGAATCGGGATTGAGCTGAAGTTCTTTGTCTACAATTAGTTCAGTGATTGCATGAAATTCAGTTCGTAAAATCTCTAATGATTCCATGTTCACCAGAAACGATTCCTTAGCAGATTCATCAGAAAAGACAAGTTTAGAATCATAGAAAATATTTTGTAATCGGGAAAATATATTATTCCGCTTAGCGTTAAGTTTTTTCAATTCGACATCCATGTTGTCAACTTTCTGAGAAGCACTTGTACCACTTTTAGGCATAATGTTTTGTTAAAAATAAAATAAGTGTGCAAAGTCCGATTCTATTGAGTGACTGCGACACAACGCAACGAACAATGAAAGCAAGAACGATCACGCGCTAGGCGAGCGGTACGGGCGTGAACGAATGTTTGCAAGTTACCTCCGTTTATTAATAAAATCATAATATGGTAGGAAAAACAAGTTATCTGGATTACAGCTTTAAAATGCGTTGTCGAATGTATGAAAGTTATTATTATGTAGGAAATTAGTAAGAACAGCGTACAAATAGCGTATTTACGGGAATATAAATGTATTAAGCGGGAAATATCGGCAAATAGGTGAATAATTTACAGCCTATTTGTCCGTTATAATTTATGATTATAATGAGTATGTGGCGTAAAGACGCGCAGAATGTATGAAATTGGAGAACGAAATATTGCAAAAATTGTGATGATTTTGAAAATTACTAGAACGTACGGCTCAAAGACCTATAAAATTGTACATCCGGCTCGAAGGACCATAAAATTGTGTACGAGCGATAAATCCGAAGATTCGTAAATTCTACTCACACAGCGGTTGCGGGGTAATATTCACCATAGGTCGTGGTATTTTTATACTTCAGAAAAGAGATCAAAGAAAGGGAAGATTGCTGCTTTCTACTACTACGAACAAACAGCGCACTCACCCGTTCTGCAATCCACCAGCACCAGCAGTTTCAGGGGGGCGAACCGCGGTTCCCAATCTCTTGTCTGCCCTCGAAGATGGAAGATAATGAAGGACCAGCCTTGACTCCGTAGATCAAGGCAGCGGGTGCATATAACGCGCACTTCACAAACACGCAATATTTCAGTTCTCAGCGTCGGCTGAACAGTTCCAGCTTATAGTACAGTACAGCGGTGTGGACTTCAACGATAGAAGGTTCCAGCAAGAAGAGGCGGTAACTCCGATGCGGCGCGACGGCGTCCGGAGTGAGCCACGTCAATTCGTAGACTAGTGTAGAAAGCAGCGAATAATAGCGGGATAAAATTATTAGACAGAAGCGGGTAGGTAGGAAAAAAGAAAAAATATGAATGCCCACATTGGGCATGAACATTAATTATTTACTTATAACAATATTAGCTAACTTGGTCTTGAAACAATGTTATTAAGATACCCTTAATTATTTTTTTTGCTTACAATGAACTAATTAAACGCTAATTTTAGCTAACTTAGTTTTGAAACAATGTTATTAAGATACCTTTAATTTTATTTTGCTTACAATGAACTAATTAAACGCTAATTTTAGTTAACTTAGTTTTGAAACAATATTATTAAGATACCTTTGACCTTTTGTTTACAATTACCCAATGAACTAATTAAACGAGTCTGTTGTTTACTTTGTTATTACGAGTATTCAATTATTACTTAAAATATTTATTTCATACAATAATAGTATGTATGGCACTTGTTATTATTATTTCTAGTTTACTAGTTTAATTATTTAAATTACCATACTCAGAATAGGCATCTGGTTAATGTTAATAATTTCTATAATTATTAAAAGTTATACAAGACAATGGCAGTTAAGGGGTTAAGTTTTAATTACAATAATATTATATCTTAACGTAAATGGAATGCAGCCTGGCGCGGCGCGCAAACATTAGGCAGGTAAAATCTAGTTATGAGTCATCTAGTAAGCGAGTGCCGGCCGCCGTGGCGAATAGAAAAAATACGTTTCACTGATAATATGCAAATGAGCTCGCTCGGTGAATCGTTCTTACAATGTTTGTTTACTACGAGTATTTAAAAGTTATCGAGAAACTGGTAGTACTATTGGCGCGTAACAAACCGGTTTGTTATTTATGTGAGTTTAGGTTGCGAGTTACGAGTAAATAACAATGTGATTTGCGTCAATAGTTATTTAACGAGATTAAACAGAACAATTGAACGATTTAAATTATACAGGTTTACTTTCTAATGATAATTAATACTTATAGGTTATTATGTGATATTTAGCGAGATTAAATTCAAGAACTGAATGATCTAGATCATACAGGGTTACTATGTAATGTTAATTAATACTTATAGGTTATTGGTATATAATATTTAACGAGATATAATTCGAGAACTGAATGATCTAGATTATACAGGGTTGCTATGTACTGTTAATTGATACTTTTACATTATTGACTTGTTTTTAATATTGATGAATTTACTTAAACGAGAACTGACGAGACGTTTACTATGTACTTTTTATCTATCTATTGGAAACCTGACTTAGGTCAGGCCTGTCTCACTCCGCGCGGTACATCCGATAATTACCTACAGCGAAGCGCCCCGCCGGCGGGTATTATATCAGTCGAGTGTCACGCGCGCGCTCGTCAGGACGCTGGCGTGCGTTGTAGTATGATTATAATTCTATGATCGAAGTATTATTTAAAAATGGACATAAAGAGAAAGAAATATTGTGCGGCGTTCGGGTGTTTAAATTGGAAAAGTAATCTACCGAATTTATCTTTTTTTTTCGCTTCCCAAAGATGCTGAAAGGTATGTTGGCCATGTAGGTAATCAATAATTCTTGGGATAGTATAGGAACCTAACCTACCATGACTACTGCTCAGAATGCGTTCGTTCGTTTCAGCCAAATGACGTCCACTGCTGGACAAAGGCCTCCCCCAAGGTTTTCCATAATGAATGCGTACTTACCTACATTCGTACCTCATTACAAATAAGTAGATTAATTATTTTTTCACTAGACAGCAACCCTAACAGCGTAAGAAGAGTTCAGAGGCACGCGATAGAAAGAGACAAAACTTGTAGGTGAATAAAATTGTAGGTACGTAGTGCTGTGCGAGCTGAATTCCACTGTATCGCGTCGTAGCAAGACTCGCATTTATTTAAATCGTCTTGCGGAGTAATCCTTCTGTACCTGTACTATTACTTATTCTGTGCTTAGGTATAAAGTTAAGCTACGAGTAATTAACGTTACTGGCCTTGTTTAGCTGGTTCTGGATTTGGCCGCGCCTCTTCTTTCTCCCCGGCCGCCTCCTGGTCTGGTCCTCAGCTCGGGTCGGCTCCTCTCCAGGGCCGGACTCGCGCCAGTCCAGGTCTTGTGGGTGGTCGATGGTGTCGACCTCGAGGATTTCGGTCCAGTCTGTGGACCGTTTTGATGATATGGGTAGTGATCTACTTGGGTCTGTAGACACTGCGTTCCAGGGTTTGCGTGCGTTGCTAACTTGGCAGATTTTGCAGTTCTTGACGTACGTTGACGCATCTCTGTACATACCGGGCCAATAATATCTCTGTGATATTTTGTTCAGTGTTTTGGCTGTTCCTGGATGGCCTGCGGTTGGTGTATCGTGGTTTTCCTTTAGAATCTGGTCTTTTTCATTGTTGTTTATGCATAATTTCCAGTCTGATGATTTTTCTGTTCTTGGTCCATATGCGTGATTTATTATTTTTCTGTATAATTTGCCGTTTGACATTTTATAGTCCTTGTTTCCGGTTTTTTGTATTTCTTGAGTTTTCTTTTGGATCCAGTCTTCTTTTGTTTCTTGTTTTAAGCGTGTTACGTGTTTATTTATTACTTCTTGACTTTTAGGGTTCCGTGAATAGTCTTTTTTCTTGATTGATTTTTCGTGTGCGAGTTTGATCTTGTGTTTTTTCTTACTTGTCGGTGTTTCGGCCATTTCGTATGTAGGTACGATGTTGGCTTCTGTAGTTTTTCTTGACGTTATTCCCACTTGTTCCCCTTGCTTGGTACTATCTTTGGGCCATTCTATTTTGGCTCCTATTCTGTTCAATATGTCCATGCCGATCAGTATACTCGTGATTTGTGGATGATATAACACTTGGTGGTTAATTGTTTTTCCTTTTATATTTATTTGCAAGTCTAGTGCTTCTTTAATTCGAGTTGTGTGCCCATCTGTCATGCTAGCTGTTATGCTTACTGTTTTCGGTTTCAGGTTTCTTTTTACGATTTTCTTGTACACTTGGTCGTTGATGTATGATCTTGTGGCGCCGGTGTCTACGAGTGCTTGATATTTTTCGCCTAGTATCGATACATCTACGAAGGGACGGTTATCTTTAATTTGCGGACTTGTGTTCATTGTCATGGCCTGTGTGTACTCACTTGTTTTCTTACAACACTGTTTACTCATTTTGCCGATCTTGCCACAACCGTTACAAAATAGTATTTTCTTACTTCTGCAATCTTTCCTCGAGTGTCCTTGTTTTCCACAGCTCCAGCAGCAAGTATTTGTGTTGTAATTGTGTATGTATGATGCCGTCTCCTTGTGTCCTTGATTTGTGCTTGTTTCGTGGTAGTTATTTCGTGGTTCTCGTTCTGTGAAGCTAGTTTGACGTTCTGCTGTGACATTTTCATAGTCGTTTGCCAGTTGTATTAATTTGCTTACCGAGTCTGCTTCTGATTTCTTGATATAAAACTTGTATTTTGTGTTCATGTTTTCGTAGATTCTATTTAGTTCTTCTTCTTTTGACATTTTTGCGTATCTGCGCATGAGTGTTTGAATTTCAATCAGGTAGTCTGTGAATTTTTGGCGGTAATGTTGCCTATAATTCACTATTTTAGCTAGCAGGTCACTGTCACGGCTCACAAATGTCAACGTGAAGAGTTCTATGAATTCGTTCCATGTAGTGAACGAGTTTTTATTATTTCTATACCACAGTACGGCCTTTCCTTTCAGGAATCTGGGGAGCACTTTGAGCACTTTATCTGGCTTGACCTCGCCCGATGACATGAGTTCGTCCAGTTGCTCTAAAAACTCCACTGGGTCGTTGCATGTGTCAAAACTTATGTTCCATCTTGCCGTTATGCTTTCAGTCTGATCTATGGTGTACGACATGTTTGGTTCTTGCTGCATCTCTGTGTCTTCAAAATCGGTTTCTGACTCACTTTCACTCGGTTAGACTGTTCTTCGGAGAATTTACTGGCGGACTGGACTGGTTGGTGGAACTGCTTGGTTCTGAGTACTTCTGTGAGGTTCTGTCTCAGTTCTTGTACGGTTCTGTTCTCCGTTTTTATGTTTCTTCTTTTGCACTCGTTCTCAAGTTCTGTCTTCTTGAGTTTGTATATCCAAGATGTCGGTTCTGACATGTGTGATTATTACGAAGTTTTGCGTTCCTTGTGGTCTTTCGCTTCTCTAGCGATCTGGTGTTCCCTGTAGGTTCCGTGGGTTATTTAGTTGGGCGCCATTGCAATGGGGCGTCTAAGCTAGCTCAGTCTGACACCCCGCTGTTTAGTACTAAGTCCCAGTTCGCCTTCTGCGATGAGGGGTGTGTACCTATCCAGGATGCCTACAGGGATATTCGACCAAGGAAACGCACAATCAATAACAAAATGGCACTTATAATTCAGGTTCCACAATAGTTTCCTTATTCTAACTTCACTGACTCTAAGTTTATTATTATTACGAGCGATTACTTTACAGGTTATATCGCAATTACTAATTAATGGCAATGAAAAGGATAGCGACGCGCCCGATCCGCGTCCCGAGACTAGTTTACGTATCCGCGAGAGGGGCGGCGCCCTATGCGAGGTTTATCGAGTGTTAGTCTGGATACTTATAACTAGGGGGGTGGGATGTGGTTCGTTAGCTCAAGCCAGAGACCGAAGCCTCGATAGTGAGTACGACCACTAGGGAAAGGCGTTGGACCTACGAGGTGAGGGGGTGTGAAGTTCAGGAAGGGTGGCAGCAGGATTGCTACCGCAGGTTCGGGATGAGTATCTCATGCACTACTCGGTAAGGACGAGAACCGGTTGGCTATCAACGATAGAACGTCTCGACACGACGCTTTATGGCAAGCCGCGGATTAATGACGAGGTATCGGATCAAGCCAGAGTCGAACAGTTAGGGTTAGTAGGGAACAATGTGGATAGCTATTCGCTAGGGACTCTTTGCAATGCAGCCGAGGGAATGATAGACGCGCGCGCGAACGTCTGGCTGTTACAATGGCTCCCGAGCGAATGCTAGGCGCCTTTTTTTTTTTTTTTTTTTTTTTTTTTTTTGAAGGGACGCGCGCTAGTAGCTTGAGGAGCTTTTCCAGCTTCACCGGGCAGAGTGGCGAGTACAGAAGGTACTCTAGCCGTTTGGCGATCGTCGGTGCGCGTGCCGACGAGGCCGAGTGTGGGCTTCGCGAAGCGAAGCCCAGGCTCGTCCGCGTCGGTCGCAGACCGACGTTCGCGATCGGGCCGTATCGAGCGCATAAGGCGCCCGATCAGTGGCGAACCCAATTAGAGGGTTGCCCACCGCGGTGTTGGACCAAAGTCCAGCCTACGGCGGGCTCACTCTAAATGGGCCCGATCGAGGGGACTACGGGCGTGGCCTGAGGGCGCCACGGTAGGCTCGGACCTCGGCTCAGGCCGTGTCCGGGGGACGGATAGGGGAGAACCGGCCCGGTACATGTCTGTACCGTCCGAAATGGAAAGCAGGGCCTCGTACTCGCCGGCGAGTACGGTGTAACGAGCTACTGTGTTGTGGAGTAGTTGGCGTGCTTAAGGCAGTGATGTCTGTGTTAAGAAATTCGGTAATAGGATCGTCCGGGTCGTCTAGGACATGCCTAGGTCGTCGGTATTGGGCAGCGACATCTTTCTGGGGTGTATACGTGGCGGCGCTAACGATAAGAGGGTTCTTGTGGTTGATCGCTTTATCAAAGTAGCGGCGAGAGGCTTCTTTCATAAAGTGATCAATCGATGGGATCTCAAAATCTCTATGGAGATTCGTATTACGCACGAACCACGGGGCATCCGCGGCTCGGCGTAAGAATTTGTTTTGGAGGGTCTGGAATTTCTTAAGGTCTGTGCAGGAAGTGTGAGCAAACACCGGACTGGCGTAAGTCAACACTGGACGGATGCAGGTTTTGTAAATTGTCAACTTATTTCTAAGTGACAATTTACTTTTCCTTCCAACTAGGTGGTAGAGTCGGTGGATGTAGTGGTTCGCACGGCTCAAGACGCGTCTGAGGTGCGGAGCGAACGATAATCTCTGGTCGAGGGTGACACCTAAGTACTTGGCCTCACTTTTCCAAGGAATAGTTTGGTCAAATAAGGTGAGATGGGTGGGGACATTAGGACGAGTGCGAACCGGAGGACGTTTCGCAGACAA
This sequence comes from Ostrinia nubilalis, assembly GCF_963855985.1. Lineage (NCBI taxonomy): Eukaryota > Metazoa > Arthropoda > Insecta > Lepidoptera > Crambidae > Ostrinia > Ostrinia nubilalis. The sequence continues at coordinate 6,137,850 of NC_087118.1, read as the reverse complement.
AGCCCTAGAAAAGTACACTGCTGCACTTTTTTCGGGATTTACCTCGATACGCCACTTCCTGAACCATTCGCCTAATTGTGTGACTGCGCGTTGGAGCGCCAAGATGACGTAATTCCGATTACGTCCGGACTTGTAGAGTGCGGTGTCGTCCGCAAAGAGGGCTAAATCCGTATTCGGATATTTGGGGATGTCATTGACGTACAATGAAAAGAGGATGGGCGAGAGCACGGAGCCCTGGGGGACTCCGGCTCTTATGGGGCGGGGGGAGGAGAGGGAGCCATCTACTCGGTAACGAAAGGTGCGATTCGATAAAAAGTCACGTAAGATGTGCACGAGACTGTCCGGCACACCGAGTTCGTAAAGCTTGTAAATCAAGCCGTTGTGCCAGACTTTATCGAATGCCTTCGCTACGTCGAAGAATAACACTCCTGTCCCTACGGGTGGCTTAGCAGTGAGGCCGCTAAGTATATGCTCCGTTAAGCGGTGCACCTGTTGTACGCAGGAATGTGAGGCGCGGAAGCCAAACTGTTCGTTTATTAAGAGATTATTAGAAAAAACATAATCTCTTAATCGAGAGACAATTATACGTTCGTATAACTTACCCATGGTCTTTAAGAGACTGATGGGTCTGTAGCTTGTGGGGTCAGCCAGTTTCTTACCGGGCTTCGGGATGCCAATGACTTCTGCTTCTTTCCACGCGTCGGGAAAGATGCAGTGAGACATGGCCGCGTTGAATATAACAACCAAGAGGTATACTAGGGGGGCGGGCAGGGCGCGTAAGACTCTATTAGAGATACGGTCCGGGCCGGGGGCTTTGTTGGGACGGAAACCTTTGATTATCGTTCGCACCTCGTCGACGTTGGTCGGGTCTAGGGTTGTGGTCGGAGGGAGGGCGGCTCTACGTTCGACTTCGCTGTCCACCATGCGGAGGTGGGCAGAGTCTACTGGGAGGGTACTGGGGGAGCACTGTGCTTCTAGACTGTCGGCTAGACATTCGGCTTTGGCGTCGTCGTCAAATGCAAGCGTTTGATCGGGACGTAAAAGCGGTGGCGTGGACGCTACGGTGTCGGACTTAAAGGCTCTCGTCAACTTCCAATAGGCTTGGTGAGATGGCGAGATTTCTTTAAGTAGATCATCCCACTGATTGTTACGGAGTTCCGCGATACGAGCCTTGACAGCGCGCTGTAAGGAACGTAGGCGGACTCTGTTTTCCTCGGTTGGATAAGCGTCATAATCGTGAGTGGCTGCGTTCTTTGCCCTCATTAGTTCTCGCGCGTCGTCCGGCAACCTGAGACGGTGGTTAGCCATCGCAGGCACTTGCCTAGACGAGTCGCCGATGGCGACCGAAATGTGACTAGTGAGCGCATCGATCGCGTGAATAGTTTCGTGAGGCGAAACTATATCGTCGGGGATTGAGGACAGTTGTGGGCTCTGACAGTTCCCAAGTTTTACCTTGAGTTTGTCCCAGTCCACAATTGTCTTCATAGTGGGTGTAGACTCAGGAGAGCCTAGTTGTAGTACGACCGGGCGATGGTCAGAAGTGAGCGCGTGCATGGTTTCTATAGAGTGTAGGCGGAGGCCTATATTCTTTAGAATTGCCATGTCCAGAATGTCGGGCCGATGCTCGACATTGTAAGGATAGTGAGTGGGCGTCATAGGGACTAAGATGTCAAAGATGAGTTCCTCAGAGAGTTCGCTTAACATGTTGCCATTGGCAGTGGATGTTACGCAACCCCAATGAGTGTGTTTGCTATTAAAGTCGCCGCCAAGAATGACTGCACTATTCATAGCAAAGAGGGCCTGAAAGTCGCTCCTTAAGGGAGTCTTGTTCGGGGAGAGGTAAACCGAGCCGATGAGGATGGGCTCGTGTCCAGTCATGGCTAGCCGACAGAGTGAGACTTCTAGGTTAGAGAGAGAAGGGGGATCGACTAGAGCACAGTGCAGAGAACGCTTATAATAAATAAGCGTGCCGCCGCCACGTGTGGGCCTATCGTGTCTAATGATATTGTAGTTCGCTATCCTAGGATTGCGAATAGAGGGTGTTAGGAGGGTCTCTTGAACCAGAAAGATGTCGACCTGGTGGTCGGTAAGGAACTGAGTAACCTCGTCCTTCTGCTGTCTAAGACCGTTAGTGATTGACCGGGGTTTGATCCTAGCGGTGGGATTAGCCATTACGGAGCATGGAAAGAGGAGATAGCGTAGCAAAAGTCTACGTGTTCGGCGAGGATAGATAACCTATCCATGATGTTGCCTTCGCCATTAGTCGCGCGCAGTTTTGCGGCGATCACAAACATCTCGCCGACATTAATTTGGCCAAAGAAGTCTCTGACCAACTTAATGTCAGCCGCAGGTGAATGTGTAGGCTGGGGCTTGGCCTGAGGGGCCGGGACTTTGTGGGCTGGTGCCTTAGGGGCAGGGGGACTTGGGTTAGGCGCCTGTTGGGTAGGTGCCTTTGGCGTAGCCTTAGGGGCTGGGTGGGGTTGAGGAGCCTGCTGGAGCGCGGGTGGGGCCACAGCTGTTTGGGTGGGTGTGGGAGTAAGGCTGGCAGCCTGGGTGTAGGCCAGAGGCCTAGCCCAAGCATTGGGCCTGTTGGGGCGGAGGCTAGGAGCCTCATTTGCTACCGCAAAGTTGCGAGTAGCATTGATCTGCCTGGGGGCAGAGGGGATGGGGGCACGCGGCTGAGTGCGTGGGGCCCGGGGACAACCGCGATAATTCGCGGGATGACCCTGGCTACCACACAGTATGCAGCTCGGTGGTTCGGTGGCTGTGGCCTTGTCACGGACACAGTCGGCTGTGCCGTGATCGCCTAGGCACTTAACGCACCTAGGACGGGCGTGACAATTACGGGCAGCGTGCCCGTAATGTTGACAGCGGTGGCACTGGCCGGGAGCGCCGCGCTTACGGGGTGGCTCGACTTTGAGCCCGGAGATAAAGCAAACCGATTTCAAATTGAAAATCGATTTTGCTTCATCGGAATAGTCCAAGACTACTTGGACAAGGTCAAATGGTTCACGAGTACGAGTCCTGTACAGACGATGAACCTGTTTGACAGGGAAGTTTTGGGCCTTGAGGTCGGCCAAGATGGAGGCGGAGTCTAGCTCCTTGGGAAGGCCACGGATAACAACCCGCAGCTCCCTTTCCTCCTCGCGGGGGAAAGTATGATAACCGATACGGTTTTCATCTAGGAATCGTGTTAGGGCTCGGTGCTCGTCCGAGGTGGACAAGGACACCTTAATACCTACGTTGCACGACTTAGCGTGCGAGAAGTTAATGTGACGCTCCTTGAGCGCGCCGGAAATCTTGTTCCAGGACGCCTTGTCCTGGACAAAGACTGGGGGGACTCTGACAGTCCGCCCGGTGCTCGACTGCGAGCCGGAGGGCTGGGAAGATTGCGAGGGCTGAGAGAGGCCTGAGTTGGCCTTCAGCGCCTTCGCAGGGGGGGAAGGAGGGGGAGAGGCCGCGGATTTGCGGGTCCTCTTCGGACGACTGACGGTGGTGAAGCCACCGTCATCGGCGTCTGAGACAGAGTCACATTCCATGTCCCTACTGGGGGCATGGGATTGGTGCTCTATGATAATAGAGTGCTCGTTCGTGAGCGGGATTGGTAGCGGGGCCGAGTTAGGATCGCTCATGGCGTCCTCGGGACATGACGGGGAAGCAGGCTCCTCATAGACGGAGCTTGCGAGGGATTTTCCCCGTATGTGGGCTTTAAATCCGGAGAGGACCTCCGGGTGAGTGGCCCGGAGGAACTTTAAGAGTTCCTCCGTGTCCATGGCATGGAGTTGAGATTCGCGACGCGTGAATCTACACCGGTTCGCAAGTCGCAACCACCGAGAAGAGCCGGCAAGAAACTCGGTGGTTATAGCGGTGTGTAAGTCCCGCACAGTCGGTGTAAACCGTGCGGGGTGAGTGGGAAAAGTGTGCCCTAACCAATGTAACTACGCCGCAACGTAGCAACGCCGCGACGTAGGGTGAGTACCTACTCCTAGCAGTCCTTCAGGAGGGCCCCGGTTGCAAAAACAACCAGGGATACGCTCCTTCAGGGATGGAAAGTAGGGAGGGGTAGGGGGGGTCACGCCCGGCAGTGAAAAGACTGTGAAACCGAGTGTCTCAAGGGCGAGGAGGAACGCCTCACCCTCTCAAACGTGCCTTCCAGGAGGCCAAGGTTCACAGCCTAATATACCGGCGGCGGCAGGAAATTTCAGCGCCTTGAAAAAGGCACTGTCGGTCGCTCCCAATCGAACCGAACCGCCTTTAGAAAGGCGTTTAACTACGCTTGTTCGTTATCACCGTTAGGTATCCCAAGCGCAGCCGCGGGCAAGCCACGTAATTGTGACAAAACACCACAGAAACAAGACTCGCAGAGCGAGGGCGATAAGCTCGAGGAACTCGGAGCGCAGCGCATGCGAGCGGGCGGGCGAGGCGTAGCGCACGTCCGTACCGTGCGAGCGATGCGAAGCGAATCGCTGTGACTGCGGCTAGGCGCCCGCGGTCGCCGCCGTCTCTTATATTAGCTCAGTCCGTGCGGCGTGCGGCCGCGCAGCCGTAGGGTTGTCAAAATCTCTGCGCTCGGTGCTAGGGCTGTCGATGCGTCGCGGGGCGCGTCACATAGTAACTTATTAACCATCAAGATAAGCAGCCAGTGTGTGAACGAGTGTATGTGTGTGTGTGTGTGTGTGTGTGTGCGTGCGCGTGTGCGTGTGTGTGCGTGCGCGTGTGCGTGTGCGTGTGTGTGTGAGTGTGTGTGTGTGTGTGTTGTAACAATGTATTAAAATTAAGATTAAGCACTAGCAAAGGATATGATTTTTTTCTGTAGGTATCATTATAAGTTAAAGATTTCAGATATGACGTAACTAATGTTTTACATTCTAAAAGTGATTTTGTGTAAATGTTTATATTACGATTAATTTTGTTGTAGATTTTTATAGATTGAACAGTAAATTGTTTCGATGCAAAATTCGTGCGAGTGCGTGGATAGTCAAGAACTGAGCGTTGAGACCGTTTGTTAGAAATTTTTGGATCCGGAACAATATTTTTATGGACACGCAGTACACACTGTAATATGTACAGTTGTCTAACGCTCAGAATATCAGCTTCAGAGTACAATTTAGTAGTTTCAAATAACCTTTACTTTTTAAGCATTACCTTGATAATGGATCTTTGGGCCCTTTCTATACTTATAAATGTGGTTTTGTAAGTTCCACCCCAGATAGGAATGCAATATATTAAAATAGATTGTACTAATGAAATATAAATATACGTGATGAGTTGCTTGTCAGCGATGTCTCTTAAATATTTGAAGATCCATATCAATTTTCTAATACGGTTAGAAACTAGTTCAAGGTGGGGTTGCCAAGAGAGATGTTTGTCTAGCATGATTCCTAAATATTTGGTTGAGTTTAGTTTTTCCAATTTTCTACAATCACAGGTGCAATTGTCAGGGTTGTTGCAGTAGTGTGCTGTTATACTTAGTTGAGGATTAGGTTGTGAAGATTCTTTTATTGAGAAAGCTATGAAATTAGTCTTCGTGGTATTAAGAGAAAGTAGGTTATTATTAAGCCAGTGAATAACATCGTTAAGTCCTTTCTGAGCCAGCTTGTAAACATCTCCCCAAGTGTCACCATGGAAAAGAATTGCGGTATCGTCGGCATATGAAAAAACTTTTCCATTTACTATTTTTAATTCTGTCAGGTCATTAATATAAGCAATAAAGAGTGTAGGACCCAGGACGCTTCCCGCGTGGGACACCAAAATTAGAGGTGGATTGGTCTGAACTAAAAAGCCCGTTACTTATCTTAACACATTGCGTCCTGTCATGTAGATAGTCCCTGATTAATTCATGGAAAGTACCTCTAATGCCCATTTTCTCAAGTTTGTGCAGGAGGGTGGGGATAGAGACGGTATCGAATGCCTTTTTTAAATCCAGAAAGATACAGAGAGTTTTCTTTTTTTCATCTAGATAATTCGTAATATTTGTAGTTAGGTCAAGTATTGCGTCCTCAGTACCAATACCACGGCGGAAGCCATATTGCGCTTTTGAAAGCAAGTTGTAGTTGTCAAAAAAATTAATCAAACGAGTGTTAATGAGTTTTTCTATTATTTTAGATATAACTGTTAGCACCGATATCGGTCTATAGTTATTCACAGCACCTCTATCCCCACCCTTAAAGACCGGATGAATAATTGATTGTTTCAATTGCACTGGGAAGATTCCCCGCTGAAAACATAGACCACCAAGGTGGGTAATGACAGGTGCTAATTCCTTTCCCGCCATTTTTATGAATTTAGTAGGGATCCCATCCTTACCAGTGGCGGACTCTGACCTCAGGTTCATTATGATTGATTCTACTTCAGACACTTCTGGAAGAATAACTCCTATTGAATTAGGCAGGGAAGGCAGTGTAGAAAGATAAGATTTATTATGTGTTGAATTGTTTACTATTTTGCTAGCTAAGTCTTTACCTATACTATTAAAGTAATTGTTTACAAACTCTGCTGACTCATTTGGACTTCTTCTTCTTCTTCTTTTCAGCCAAATGACGTCCACTGCTGGACAAAGGCCTCCCCCAAGGTTTTCCACAATGAACGGTCCTGCGCTGCCCGCATCCAGGCTCTTCCCGCGACCTTTACCAGATCGTCGGTCCACCTAGTAGGAGGCCTGCCCACGCTACGTCTTCCAGCCCGTGGTCGTGGTCATTTGGACTATTTTTTGCGTTTTTAAGTTCGTTATTGTCATTTGATTGTCTGTTTAAGTGCGTTATTGTCTTAATTGTGTTCCATAGGGTCTTGTTATTTTTTTTTTAGATTTTTGTAATAGTTCCCTTTCATACTCTTTTTTTAGTTTTTTTATAAGGTTGTTACAGTGGTTGCGGTATCTTCGATAAGTTATTTTCAAAATCTCGTTTGTGTTGTCTAGTCGTAGTTGTCGTTGCAGGTTGTTTCTGTGTTTTATACATTTCAGAACACCCGGAGTGATCCAGGGCTTAATAATTCTTTTATTTGAAGGTATTTTAGTTATTTTGGTGTGTTTATCTAAGCATTTTGTTATTAGTGTTATTAAGCTACTACACAATATATTGGGATCCTGTAAAATTAATAAGTCAGCCATGTTATGTGTCTGCAGTGTTACTAAGGCTTCCGTATAATTAGTGGTAGTTCTTATTCTATTCGGTTTAATTGATTGTGGTTTATTATATATGAATACTAGGACCATTTTGTGATCGGTATTATAGTAGTGTCTAGCACTGCCACAGTTGCATCAACTTTATTGGTACCAATATTACTGAAAATGTGATCGAGACAACTATTACAACAATTCTGGTATCCAATCTATGTGCTGGTTGGAGGCTATGTGAAGCGAGCATGTCAAGGTATTGGTCAGAATATCTATCATAGTTACCAATCATTATATTAATATTAAAATCATAGGTCAGTATTAGATTTTTTGTTAAGTTTATTTGGTTTAAATAATTATCAAGTGATTCTATGAATTTTGATGGGTTTTTTTTTCCGACGGCGATCTATAAATGCAGACTATTGTGTAAGAAAGCATAGTTATTTCCAAACATGATGCTCCAGAGAGTGAGACTTCTTTAACTGAGTGAGGAATGTTATCTTTTATAAACGCAACTACACCATCGTTTTGATTTGTTTTTATTGTAGAACCATTTGTTATGTAATCTGGCTTTAAAGGAAGAGGTTTACTGTTGTTGATTCTGCATTCAGTCAAGATTATCGCATCAATTGTGTGTGGGAGCATGTTGAGGTTAATATCCAGATCGTCAATATTAGAGGATTTGTGTATGCTTCTGATGTTTTGGATGATGAGTGAGCAATCTGGTCTTCTTACAGGAACATGTTCTACAAGTTGTTCAATTGAGCAGCTCAATGACTTTATGTGTTGTAAGGAGTCTAATTCTTGTAAGACCTTACAGCTTTTATCCATTTTCTCTGAGTGATAAATGGAAGGTGTAAGATATTTTGATCTTTATTATTATTTTGGATGGTTGAATGAATTGTAAATTGGGTGTTCGTCGCAATATACTATTCTTTTGCAGGCATTTGTAGTATTCGTGTAATGTTGAGTGTTGTGAGTATTGTGATTGTTTTTGTGTTGTTTGTATAATTTGTGTTTGTTTGTAGAAGGTAAGTTTCTGGCTACTTACACAGTTATCTCCAGTAATACGAATGAATCGATATAATTTCATGTACACAGCACTGATAAGACAGATTATAGAAACTTGCTTATAGACTAATCTTATAACCAGGGATGCAAAAACTAATATCGCACAAATAAGTAGTCATTTTTTTGTTAACTGTTGTAACTGAGCTTCATGAGTAACTTGCACAATTGGTGAGTCATAATCAAATCGCAGGTAGACCTTCCCGTAGCTCGTCCAGCAATACTTATATTGATTTGCTTCTTTGAAGCCCCGAGCCAGAAAATGTAGTCTTGATGCCAGGGGTGTAAGATTTTCAGATAAGAAGATAGGAATGTCCGTTTGTGAAGTTAGGCCCATGTGACCTGCATTCAATTTGCTTGTTTTATTTTTATTGTTATAATTTTTTGCGGCTTTTAAGATTTCCGTCTTGGTTAGAGTGTTTGTTAGTTCCACTATGATTGTGCTTCTTTCTTGATTTTTCTTTTTTGTTTTAATAATGTCCTTGATGTCTGATCTATCCATTGTAACTGCCAAATTATCAGATAGTCTTTTCACCATTTGAACAAGATCTTTTTTATTTTCACTTCCTTTCAGTGGCACGTTTTTTATTTAAAAATTAGCTTTTCTTTCTAATCTTTGACTTTCTTCTAACTTGTTTTCAATTATGGTTATATGTTCTTTGTCCTTTTTTGATTGATTTTCTAATTTCTCGAGTTTAGCTTTTAGTCCGGAATTTTCTTCCGACAAAAATGTCAGTGTTTCCTGCACCATGTTACTAGTCTGCTGTATTTCTTTGAGGGTATCCAATATCGTATTAATTTTACTATCGTAAGTGCTGGCCAGTTTATTGATTAACTCAGTCATGTCCTTTTTCAGGTCATTTTTCAAGTCATTTGACATCATTTCGAACTGACTAGAGTGAAGTTCGTCAGTCTTCCTCTTTTTAGATCTAGCAGCTAAAGAGCCAGGTGGACGCTGGTCTTCCAGTGTTGATATGTCAGGCATGGAGTCAGATTTTTCTGGTGTACGCATCTTTGCCATTGCTTCTGTTTACGTCCATAAATAGCACAAGCAGTAATAAATTCCGTAGTCTTCGTAGTAGCACAAAGTAGCGAGCGTCGACGCCGTCGAGTACGTATGGCCTACGATCGCATCAACATATTATTTTCGTAGTATAAAGAGGATCGTAGCAGCACAATCGTAGCGTTATTCAATCGAGAAAAGGATAGCAATATTAGCCACCGCTGCCGTTTCGTTCTCGCGTCGCTGCTTGCGTCCGTGTCCTTGAAGCACGTTAGAAAGTATACGCGCAAGCTCAATTTGTTGTGCAGATTTGAGCCTTATTACGGGACAGCCGAACCAGGCCTGGCTCACTCCGCGCGGTACATCCGATAATTACCTACAGCGAAGCGCCCCGCCGCACACTGGTTCAAGAAATGATAAAAATGGAATTAGCGATTTATTCACTTTTTTCGATGGTATCATGTGTAGAATGTCATAAAAAACGTTTTGTTTAAGTTATATTTTTCTGAGAAATGCGTAGTTTTTGGTATATTTCATGTTTTGTGTTTTATTTGTATGAAACGTTTCCTTCACGAGGCTCTTATTCAAAATGTTAAAGTTTGTTAGATATGACTACTTATAGGTTTTAAAGAGTCATACTAATAGAAGCTAATACAGTAACAACTTTGTCCCAGTGCGTCCCCGTTTAGGATATAAGTGATATTTTCTAAGGTACGAAAAAGTAAACAAAATATATGGATATAAGGCAACTTTATGATAATTTGTTGATTTTCTAAAATAAAAAGAAGCTAACAATCATTCCAATCTTAATCATTTATTATTCAACATCATCATCAACATCTATAAATTCAAAAGTTTCATCATTATTTGAAGCTAGTAAATTTTTAACTTCATTAGGAAGAGGAGATTTTGACTCATACTCATTTTTGGTCTTATTGTGACAAAAAAGGATCCGAAGAAATAAGTAAATTATTTAAAATATCACGATTGGTCACTTTTCGGTTAAATTTACGCGTATGATTCTCTCTGATCTTTATTCCGCGATTCTGCAGCTTCTTCTCTTCCGATAGTGCTCCTATTGGCATAATATCTAAGTAAATTGAGTGAAGTTTTGGGGGTTTATTTGCTCACCGGAAGCCATAGCCCTTAATAATACAGACAACCTAGGAATCAGCTCTTGACTAACTCCAGTGATGTTGGATATTTTTTCTGGATCTGCAAAAAATCTACGCGCAGTATTTCCGTTGTTTGTTGTTCCAGCCCCTTGCTGCACAATATCTATTAGCAATCCAGTTTCATCGCGAAACCGTTTTTGTATTTCAGCTTTTCGTTTCTCCATAATATTTGCTTTTTTATTTCCTCTTGCTGTCCAAGTTTTAAATTCTAGTCTATAAGTAATGTGTAATATAGTCTCCATAGCCCGTATCCATGCGTGCAATGAAGATAGGCCATACTTGTACATATCGATATTTAAAGATCTTTGTTTTAATTTTGTTAAATGATTCATGTCAGTTGGTTTTGCTTTGCACTTAGATATTATGCCAATAGGAGCACTATCGGAAGAAGCTACAGAATCGCGGAATAAAGATTTTAGAAAGATCAGAGAGAATCATACGCGTAAATTTAACCGAAAAGTGACCAATCGTGATATTTTAAATAATTTACTTATTTCTTCGGATCCTTTTTTGTCAACAATTAGACCAAAAATGAATGTGAGTCAAAATCTCCTCTTCCTAATGAAGTTAAAAATTTACTAGCTTCAAATAATGATGAAACTTTTGAATTTATAGATGTTGATGATGATGTTGAATAATAAATGATTAAGATTGGAATGATTGTTAGCTTCTTTTTATTTTAGAAAATCAATAAATTATCATAAAATTGCCATAAATCCATATATTTTGTTTACTTTTTCGTACCTTAGAAAATATCACTTATATCCTAAACGGGGACGCACTGGGACAAAGTTGTTACTGTATTAGCTTCTATTAGTATGACTCTTTAAAACCTATAAGTAGTCATATCTAACAAACTTTAACATTTTGAATAAGAGCCTCGTGAAGGAAACGTTTCATACAAATAAAACACAAAACATGAAATATACCAAAAACTACGGATTTCTCAGAAAAATATAACTTAAACAAAACGTTTTTTATGACATTCTACACATGATACCATCGAAAAAAGTGAATAAATCGCTAATTCCATTTTTATCATTTCTTGAACCAGCGTGCGCCGGCGGGTATTATATCAGTCGAGTGTCACGCGCGCGCCCGTCAGGACGCTGGCGTGCGTTGTAGTACCTAATTCTATGATCGAAGTATTGTTTAAAAATGGACATAAAGAGAAATAAATAATATTGTGCGGTATTCGGGTGTTTAAATTCGAAAAGAAATCTACCGGATTTATCTTTTTTTCGCTTCCCATAGATGCTGAAAGGTATGTTGGCCATGTAGGTAATCAATAAATTCTTAGGATAGTATAGGAACCTAACCTACCATGACTACTGCTCAGAATGCGTTCGTTCGTTTCAGCCAAATGACGTCCACTGCTGGACAAAGGCCTCTCCCAAGGTTTTCCATAATGAATGCGTACTTACATACATACGTGTCATGCATGAGGTACGTACCTCATGACATTTAAGTAGATTAATTTTATTTCTCACTAGACAGCAACCCTAACAGCGTAAGAAGAGTTCAGAGGCACGCGATAGAAAGAGACAAAACTTGTAGGTGAATAAAATTGTAGGTACGTAATGCTGTGCGAGCTGAATTCCACTGTATCGCGTCGTAGCAAGACTCGCATTTATTTAAATCGTCTTGCGGAGTAATCCTTCTGTACCTGTACTATTACTTATTCTGTGGCCGAACACACGTCCGCTCTCAACAACACCACAGAGGGAAGAGGAAGGAGGAGCGAATGTCTGTGGCGTCCTAATCGAGAACCATGAGACCCCACAAGTTCTCGATCGGGTTGAGATCAGGGCTCTTTGCGGGCCATGGCAGGCGAACAACGTCGTCACGTGACGCCAGCCACTGCTCCACTACTCGGGAGGTGTGGACCCGACAGTTGTTTTGGCACAAATAAATAATACCCTCTGGATAGTGAAGGCGAACGGTGGGAATCATGACGTCTCGCAATATCTCCACTAGGGTGGAGCACGGTTGTATGGGAAAAAAGTTTTTTTTAGTTTCAAAGTTCTAATAGGGGGGGATTTGTGCCTTATATGAAAGTAAAAATAAATGTCATTTTTTATTCCATTTAATGAATATCTTCTGCCTCCGCAGTGACTTCAAAATTTTAAAATTTTATTTAAAGTTTAAAGTCGTATAAGGTGAAATATTGCGCTCTATTTATTGGTAAGAAGGTATTAAATGACAGATAATTTATAGATTAAACATTTACTAAGGTAATATAACATGAAAATACATATAAGAATTAGTAAATTAATTTAATTATTAAGCTTGAAAATCCTTTTTTAATCAAAATTTAGGCATCACGTTCCGCGATTCCAACTTGACTACCTTATAGTGACTTTTTGGATGCAGTGAGAAATAGAATCTTTGATCGTAATCTTCACAGGTCTCTCAACAGCTTGAGTGAGGTAGAGAAGCCTTAAAAACAAAGATTTGCTCTCACCACCAGATTTGACAATGTGCTGACTTTCTTAGTCAGATAAGTTTCTCAAAAGCGGCGGTTTGGTTAAGTAAATCAAATTTATATATAAAATAGCATTAAGACGTATCAATGGTACTTAAAAAAGTCTAGGTATTGAAGGGTGACTCCCACTGTGTGACTTTAGTATGCGACAAGCGGCCAGCTCTCTGACATCGTAAGAGACTGCTTTCAGGATACGCGTAGTAGTTGTTTCTTTCGGTAATTAGTTCTATAATCTTTCATATAGTTTCTGGCAGGCCTCTCGAGGCCATAATAATTTGAAACAGATGACGGGTGCCATCTTTGCATGAAGGCTTAGTCTTAATTAAAAACCAAGAAGGAGCATAGACTTTAACCACAAAAGAAGCCAGAGTTATCAAAATTTCTATTGGATCTTAAGTTCCTACAATACAAACGTGGTATTCGGTACGCTCGTGTGATTTAACGGACATGTTACAGTTCACCAGAAGAGATTATTGCGAGATTTTGTGAGAATAAGCCTAATTACCGCCGAAGCAATTTTATGCAAGTTCTGCTGATCAGTACTCAGATCATTGGCCATTTCCGATCACGTTTGTCCTTCAATATGTTCAAATTTATTGATAGACAGTTTCTCACATGTTTTCAGAGCTTTTCCAGTAGACTAACTGACAAAGACGCGAGTCGCGAAAAGGGCCAGAAAAAGTCTCTTCTCGCGCTCCCTCACTGCCTTTATTAAAATTATAAACCCAAAGCCTGGCTTTTTTGTGTATTTTACATTGAAAATATAGCATACCAGTAAACGATTTGTGATAAAAAAATAGTATTTTTATTTAAATATCGCACAGATATGTGGCGCCTAAGTGAGGTCTAAAACCAACTTTTTTTATAAATTCAGTGTCGATGCGGAGGCATCTAAACCGAATTGATTAATATTTTGCATGGCTTAATTTAAGCCCTAAAGGCACAAAATTTTGACTATTACATTACAGTTATATGAAAAAAAATTTTTCGCTCCACCCTAATCTCCACATATTGCTCGGCATTCATCCGACCACTCACCTCCACTAACTCACCCGGACCCATCGAACTCATCCACCCCCAAAAATTTAAACTTATCCTCCCACTAGCTCTGTTAGGAAGTGTATTTATTTCCGAGTAACGCTCGTTACGGCTACGCCATAATATTTTTCGTCCGTCCAGATCGGAGCGAAAACTCTTTTCGTCCACAAAAATTACGATATTGTTTACAAAGTCAAAATTGTAGAACTCTAAGCAAAAACTAACTCTTGCTTCTTTATGGTTCTGGTTGAACTCAATTTTTTTGGCTGGACGGCAACATTTTTTGCCGGCTTCTTTTAATCTCCGCCGCACGGTGTCCATGGAAATCTATAACAAAGGAAATTATCTAAATCTTTAAGGGATAATGACGGGTAATGAAATCGAAATTCTATTTAGTCCGTCAGACAGAAAATAAAAAAAATTTGGAGGCATTATGCCAATTTTTTTTTTTCATAGTCGAATAATTACAGTATTATATTGAGTTGAAATGTCGCGTGACGTCGCTTTTGAGTAAAAAATCTACTCAAGCATGACGTAACGCGCCATTTCAACTCGATGTAGCACTGTTATCATTTAATTATGAAAGAAAATAAAAATATATGAGTAATATTTTCTAATTATCTGTCTGACGGACAAATAATTGAAATTGTGTCATCTAGCCTCGAATATTTATTGTTCAAAAATGTCAAGTTTAAATAAAATGTCAATAAACCGTGAACTTATCTATTCAAAACTCTGCTGATAGCGTGCTAAGCTTAAAACTTGAAAAAAAAATTATGTATTATTATTATTATTCAAAAGTGGCCCCGGTCCTTTATAAGGCTTGCGTGGGGATACAGATCCAACACGTAGAGGCCGTTTTAAGCGCAAAATAATTTACAAAAGTGAAAGTGGTGCACATGCTGGATCTAGTTTCAGACTATATCATGGAATGTAGCCAGAGACTATCCCCAACCTGTGCATAGGAGCTATTGCAGGGTCACCTGCCTGCTTCATAGTCTCTGTGACTAGCCAGAGACTAAATGGGCCCCCCTGGCGTCATGGGTCGTATAGACCAGACTGAGGGGCAACATTGGCGTCTGCCAGCTCAGGGTCTTAGAGAGGTGTGCTGCGCTTTCTCCGAGGTTACTCTCGGTGTTATGCCCTTGAACACTTCCACCCCTGGAGCGTATAGCTCTAGCGACTCCACTCTGGCCGGCCGGTTAAGGCAAGCCAGAGGTGAGAGACCTGCAGACCTCTTGGATTCCACTTCGGCAAACCGAAGACGGCGGTCTTGACCGACTCTCGGGAGCACTCGGATTAACGACTGACCCCGTGGTGTCGCTAGTCGCTACTCACCAACAGCTCGCCACAAAGCTTTGACTTAATAAAAATTGCGGCAGCACGCGGAGCGGCAACGTCGCACTAGATGGAGCGTAATTAGTATAGACTTTTTAATGTGTAAAAATACAAGAAAACAAAAAAAGCTAGTCTTCGTAAATAATCCTCGTAAATTAAATTCATTAATTATAATTATTTTATAAAATAAAATAAGTTGTTGTGTCTGAGGCTTTGCGCTTTTTCATTAACACGATGTAGTAAAGTATTAAAAATTAAGAAATGTTTATTTTCGGTTGGGCTTACAATTTCAAAATACAGGTTGTGGTTTTGTAAAACAACAACCATCTCAGGGGTGGTAGTATACACGACACTGATGCCAAAAAAAATACCTTAAATTTTCAAGGAAAATCCATGAAATCAGGAAATTATGGTTTTATTACGCGGGCAAGCTATCGGTCATTCTCCCCGCTCTCTCGAGGCGGCGGCCCGCCTGTGCTCGGTGGTGTAGCGGGGTGTAGGGTAAGCGGGGGGATGATGCGGACGGTAACAAGCGCGTCTCGAAAGTTTTAGGATACGTTTGAACAAGGTTTTTTACTAATAAAGTAATAGTAAAAAAAAATATTTATATTTTCTTGTAATTACTTTCATGTGCACTAACACCCCTGAGATGAGCGTTTTTTTTTACAAAACCACACCCTTTATAGTCAAAGATTTTTAATTATTAAGATAAAAAAATCTCACACTATAATTAGATGAGGTTGTTCTTGTGCTCAAAAACGGATCTGCCGAGTGTGAAGCGACGATGGCAGCATCCTCCTCTTCTGTTGTGGCTCTTTGATAATGCTGCCTGTGGTGGGAATCAAGAGTCCCAGCCTCTTCCCAACGGCGAAGCCAAAAATAAACAGTTTTTCGCTAGAACAATAATATGAACTGTGTAGGTATACATTTATTTTGACAGATTACCTACGTATCTACACTTCGTAGTGAACAATCTTAATTATTATAAATTAAAATCAAGTGGAATATTATTAAAAGAAAGTAGTGCGTGTTAACGTTAGCGATGATGTTGATATTCAATTGCGCGTTACTTAAGGCATTAAATGAAAAAAAAAAGTGCGTTGGCTACGTTAAGGTTAAATCGCTGGTAAGAGGTGATTTTATTGTTGTAACTTGATTGGTAATTTGTTCCAAAACTTTATTGATAGTTCACCGTTTAATTCACAAGTTTAAAAAATATTCACCTTATAAAAATAGCTTACCTATCTACTTAAAAATACCTCGTCCAGTGGTTTGGGCTGTGCGTTAATAGATCACTATGTCAGTCAGTCAGTCAGTCGGTCACCTTTGAGTTATATACAGGGTGGAATTTTATAATGCCACCTGGAGGAAAAGTACTCTTAATAATGTAGATAGAAAATTCTACTCAAAGAAAACATTCCTTTATTTTTGAAAAGAAATAGAACTGCATTCAAAGATTTCCGAATTTTTTCGAAAATTCTCTATCATGCCATACAATTTTCTGTAAATAGTTAAAATAATGTAAGATTTCATGGTTTTCCTTTCACTTGATTAATCAAGTTTGTTAGAGAGATTTCATCCTTATACCTCACCCTAACGATCGATGCAATAAAAATACAGGGTGTAATTTTTAACAGATTTTAGTTGGTTCGATTCCTGGGTATGGCAAGCAAATTTTTGAAAATCTTTGAATGCAGTTCTATTTCTTTTCAAAAATAGAGGAATGTTTCCTTTGAGTAAAATTTTGTATCTACAGTATTAAGAGCACTTTCCCTCCAGGTGGCATTACAAAATTCTACCCGTATATTTAGATTAATTAGAACAAAATAAAATAACTCACCGTTACGCCAGTTTGGTCACAAATATCTTTTACTCGGCAACCACTTCTTCTTAGCGCAATTATGCGCTCCCTTTCAACTCTAGTAAGTTGAGGCGCCATTATCAAAAAAAAAAATGCAATGTCTAACACCTTCAGCTGTATTGATGCGACTGTATGTCGTAGGGCAGGCAGAGGCGCGTACGCAGGGGGTGTGGCTTACCCTCGATGAAACATTTCTATTGGCGCTTAGCTTATGTCAGATCAAACATTGGCTAATTTGGGCATACTGTAGAAAATCTACCAATAATGACAAAGCGACTTTCTTTCTAACACTACTTAGGCGTCGTAGTTATAGTTATGTATAATGGATACTTTGATGTACTTTGTAATAAATTATGATATTTTTTTGTCTACTAACCTTAAATAGATATAAGTAGGAACTTACTAATATTTGAAGTTTGTACAAATTTACTTTTAAGACCTTTTTAATGATAGATCGCCCGGAGTCCTGCCAGCAGGACTTAAAGTACTTCCGGTAGGACGCAAAATTAAAAGATCACAGTTTCGTAAGTATACATTGTACAAATTTCAAATTTACACGAAAAAATAGAGTGTTTCTCTCTCTTTCACCCAATAGTGCCCAAGATCGAAAAACGTGACTAACCGTTAGTCGGAGCCCGATGGCGCACGAGTATACACGGGGGCAGCGCGTTCGCGCTCGCGCGACACATTTTGACGCGCCGGGCGTGGAGTCGGCAACATTTTGGCGATAATATTATAATGAATGTGAAGTATTCCAGCCTAATCAAACATTTATAATTTATTTCTTGTTTTTGTTTTTAATTTGTAGTGTATTTGTAAGTGATAGGTGTAATTTCTAATACAAAGTGACGTACCAAAGTAATTAATTTAAAGTTCCTTATTATAGTTCCTATTAGTTAAGTTGAAAGAAGATAAACAAGTTTATAATATATTAAGAAAAGTAAAATACTGGTTAAACAAAATGATTCTACGACATGACTTTTTATTTAATAAACACTAACCAAGTGTTTACTACTTCTGGTGAGGATGAGTTCAAATTTGAAGGTCACCGTACTGCTGGAAGGACCAGCAAGCAAACACGTACAAATTGCGTACTGCGGGCAGGACTTGCGATAATCTTCTGGCAGGACGTTTAGAACAAAAGACCAGTCCTTCCAGAAGAGCTTCCAGCAGGACAAAGCACCGGGCGATCTATCATTAAACGCTTAGTGTGCAAATAATTACATGAATATGTAATTTCAAATTGGCAATGTGAGCGCTTAGGATTTATCTGTAAGCTCACTTGCATTTAAAGTAAATAAATAAATAAATATATGTGGGAGATTAATTTATTTTATTAAAAAAATATATTTTAATTTAAATTTAAACAAGGAGTTTACAAACGACTTGTTATTCCAACGACAAAAAGCATTACGTGTTCTCCCCACCTTGCCTTGCCGCTTGTTTGTGTCGTATTATAAAAGCGCCTGCAGCGCGCAGAGGCAGTCAGTTGTTGGCCGACTGCGGGCCCGGACGGAGCTCGTCAGGTAAACTAATTGTATTATGTAATGCAATACCTATTTACTGTTGTTATAATTATAATATTATAATGGCTTGATACATAGAATATTTGGTTGAATAACAAAATGTTATTAAATATAAATATATAAATATCATTTTATATGATTTATAACTATAATAAATAATATAATTAAATACTTATATGTATTTAAATTTTAAATACAACGTTATTTTCAATCACTCTCGCTTTTTATTTTACTTTCTCCCATATATACTTTACTATAATAAATCTATCATTTTCAGCCACCATAATAAACCTATAGACTAAGAGCTAGTGAACGCCAGACCTACGTTATTTTATAAAGGCTGAAAGTTTGTCAGTGCATGCTCCCAACATAGCTAAGAACCATGGCCAAACATGAAGTTTGGGTCATGGTGGCTTTGGCAGACAGACGGTACTAAAGGTGTGTAAAATACCAACTTAATTACGTCAAAGTATAAAGGCTGATTTTTTGATATTTCCTTCAAAATGTTATTAGAAATGACGTCATTAATTGACAGACACCTACCATGGTGGCAGCCCTTAGCCAGACACCTTAAAGTTCATGAAAATGTAGTCCTACTTACGTCATACTATAAAAGCTGATATTTACATAAAATATTTGAACTATCATTTGATGAAGTTTCCTCATCAGCCAGACACTTCTGATGGTTCCTTCGCCTTGCCAGACAGCTTTTAGGGTGGCTGAAAGTGCGAACGCGAGGCACTATAAATATTGCTTTTTGTACTTTTTCTTAAGTTACTCAAGTATTTGAGTCTGTAAATCATCATCTCATGTTGATGAGCTGATGATGGAAGGTAAGTACAACTCCTTAAGGCTTATGAGTTGGAGGACAATTCTTTAACCAGTATATATAAGTATAGTTTCTAAAGTTATTTGGGTGTTTGCATCAGCTAGGCGGCGGCTTTGCGGCACCAGAAGGGTCTCTCATTGAATTCATACTATCTACCTATGTGGGCGTATAGGGAACACGTGCGAGTGGATACTAACACTAATTATAATCACTGATTATAAACAACTAACTTTACATAGACTAGAATGTAAAGACTGGTTCGCAATTTAATCAATATTGTCCACAGTTAAATTTAACAGAAAGATCAAAGTTACTGAATTACTTTAACAAAGCTAGAGACGCCTAAATTAAATAGATTGGGAGCGATTGACGAATTTGTGAACCACGCCCAGTCACCACCACGTCCAAAACCCGAATGTGCAATGACTCTAACACTGAGTCCCAAAATCTCTACGTTCCAGGGCTCTGTACCTGAAGTTTTTGTAAAGCTATTAATCCATCAATACTGTACTTGAACGGGTCCACAACTACGTCAGGCAACATGGAGATTTATGTCACCTTCGTTCCCAGGCGCGCACTTAACTCTGGCATAAGAGCTTTGGCGCTGTTTAAAATTCCATAGCAATAAACTAGCTAACACATTGAAAGTGTTGTGAGAACTATAACATTAAGTTATTTAATTTATTGCGCCCCGCGCGCCGACACGGCGATCCTGACTCTCACACGTCCTCGTGTGGATCAGCATTTAAGTCGTCATGTAATATGACAACCTCACTCATGTAACTTAAAGTACCGTTCGGCTATCCTACAATACCACTATGAGTAGGAAGGTGCATGTCAGTAAAATGTCAGGTCTCCACAGATTCAAATCAAAACTACAAAGTTTTCAACTCAGTCAAGAACGAATCTAGTTTCAACTAGAATCTTAAAGTTATTTCAACCAAAACTAAGGCCAAGGTTAACGTAACTAATACCCGCGACACACTGTCACGCACTATCGGAACGCATCCGACCATCGGAATCACCATCCGATACCACCAGCACTCACGGCCAGTCACAATGGCACTCACGGCCAATCACCATCGGTACTCACGACCGAACACAAAGGCACTCTCATGGCCTCACCATCGGTATTGATGACCGATCATAACGGCACTCTCATGGCCGATCACAAAGGCACTCCCATGGCCTCATCATCGGTACTCACGACCGATCACCACGGCACTCTCATGGCCGATCACAAAGGCACTCTCATGGCCTCACCATCGGTATAGATGACCGAACACAACGGCACTCTCATGGCCGATCACAAAGGCACTCTCATGGCCCCACCATCGGTACTCACGACCGATCAGCAGCTATCGAAACAAATTCAAATCCAAATCCAAATCCAAATCCAAATCCAAATCCAAATCCAAATCCAAATCCAAATCCAAATCCAAATCCAAATCCAAATCCAAATCCAAATCCAAATCCAAATCCAAATCCAAATCCAAATCCAAATCCAAATCCAAATCCAAATCCAAATCCAAATCCAAATCCAAATCCAAATCCAAATCCAAATCCAAATCCAAATCCAAATCCAAATCCAAATCCAAATCCAAATCCAAATCCAAATCCAAATCCAAATCCAAATCCAAATCCAAATCCAAATCCAAATCCAAATCCAAATCCAAATCCAAATCCAAATCCAAATCCAAATCCAAATCCAAATCCAAATCCAAATCCAAATCCAAATCCAAATCCAAATCCAAATCCAAATCCAAATCCAAATCCAAATCCAAATCCAAATCCAAATCCAAATCCAAATCCAAATCCAAATCCAAATCCAAATCCAAATCCAAATCCAAATCCAAATCCAAATCCAAATCCAAATCCAAATCCAAATCCAAATCCAAATCCAAATCCAAATCCAAATCCAAATCCAAATCCAAATCCAAATCCAAATCCAAATCCAAATCCAAATCCAAATCCAAATCCAAATTCAAATTTCTTTATTCATAACCAGGTGTTTTGGCGCCGTATCGTAATAC
The DNA here is from genome assembly GCF_963855985.1 of Ostrinia nubilalis. Classification (NCBI taxonomy): domain Eukaryota; kingdom Metazoa; phylum Arthropoda; class Insecta; order Lepidoptera; family Crambidae; genus Ostrinia; species Ostrinia nubilalis. Next base: position 6,116,380 of record NC_087118.1, on the reverse strand, counting down.
GGAATTTCCTCGTAAGGAACATCACTCTGAATCGTGATTCAAAATGATGACCACGACCACTCTGACAAGAGTGTACCGACTGAGAAGAAGAAGAACCAGGTGTTTTTACATTTCTATATTGCGATCGAGGAATTTTTTTAAGTAAATAAATACTTGTGGTAGAATATCCCCGCTCTCCATATTAATTTAACATTAATTGACAATATAAATAATAATTATGACTTAAGATAATATACATATATTATTTTTCAGCCTATTTTTATTAAATTAAATAAAATAATGTAAAAAATAATTAATTAAATCAATTAAAAATAAAAAAAGAAAAAGTAATTTGTTTCAGGTATTGTTACACAATATAAATTAATGTTCAAAATTCCAGGGTGCAAGAGTGAGTTTGTAAGAGCAAACGTGTGGTGTGTGTGTGTGTGTGTGTGTGTGTGTGTGTGTGTGTGTGTGAGAGTGTGTTTGTGTGTGTGTGTGTGTGAGTGTGTGCGTGTGTGTTCGAGGGTGGGTGATTTAGTTAATTTACTTCTTCTAGAAATGCCTCAGTTTCCACATAGCTAAAGGATTTAAGGAATAAAGTGATGGTCTCTTTGCACGTGCATATATTCTTTGGGTAGATATTCAAAATTTTATTTATTTTATTGTATAATATGGCAGACCGTGACATATATTGCCTTTTTGCGTAAGCCGTTCTTACAGCAGGAGCAATAGCTACGCTATAATTACGTCTTCGGGCGACTTTATGGGCATCGTAAGGCAAAGATTTATGAAGTTTCAGGATAGTGTTTAAAAAATAGATTTGTCTTACCGAGAGAACATCACTAAGTTTGTAAAGATCTTGCGTAGAGTATCTGTACGGTTTGAAATGAATAACTTTTAAGAGAGCTCTTTGTGCTATTTCTAAATCTTTAAATTTCATCTTACTTGCCCCTCCCCAGACCGGAATACAATAAGCTAAGAGTGACTGAGCTAGTGAAATATACACTGATTTTAGCAGACTTTTATCGGCAACGCATCGAAGTTTTTTAAACAACCATATTAGTTTCCTGGTTCTTGTCATCATCATTTCAAGGTGGGCATGCCAGGAAAGTCGCTGGTCAACAAGCACTCCTAGGTATTTAGTGTAAGTCACTTTGGAAATTACTTTACAATCACATGTCAAACTACTCTGGTTCTGACATTCATGAATTTGTATTTTAAAGTTTGTTTTAGGTTGTGATGAGTTATAATTTGTGAACGCAATGTAATTAGTCTTGTCCGTATTTAACGTCAACAGATTCAACCTTAACCAGATGGCTATGCTTGCAAGCCCCGCCTCTGCAGCCTGACGCACGGAGTTCCACGAATTGCCAGTAAAAATGATTGCAGTATCATCTGCATATGAAAAAACTTTTCCTGCGTCTATTTGTATGTTACAAAGACTGTTAATATACAGGGTGTCCCGTAATGTAACGTCAAGCCGGAACTGGGTGTTGAGGCAAGTTGTGCTGGTTATCAGAAAAATATAAAAAAAAATCTATGTGGCATATTTTAAAAATAATAGGCATTTAAAAAAAATCAAAAAATTCTACTCCAGGTGACGGTCCTTTTGCTCGTGTTGCCACAAATCTTCACTTTTTCCATTTTTTTTTTTTGTTATGTAACCCTGAATAATGCTTCTCTAAATTGTTATCAAAATTACAAAACCAGCTGCTCCAACTTGGATGAAAAAAATACATTATTCCCAAAAAAAATATCAAAATAAAAATGTTGCCTAGTTTAAACTGACTGTACTGAAAAAAAAATGTACTACGCGAGTGTGGCAAGTGACGTCATAATTTGGCGCATTTAGTAAGGATTCCAAAATGGTATAACACTTTGTAAAATCTTGCTGTAATTGTCGACAATTTTTGTTTATTGGAAATAATCCCGTTTTTAACTTTATCTACCTTGGTTAAAAATATTATTCTAATGTGCCCAAAATTCAAGTTTCTGGCTTAAGTGAGGTGGAGAAGCCATTTTAAAAGGTATGAGCGGGACGGAGAGGGCCATCTTACCAAGCAGGGATGTTATGGATATCCGTAACGTACGGATAGTTTCGGATAAAGGCCAAACTGCAAAACTCTATGAAATCTGCAGTATACACGCCGCAGCTGCAATGCCGCGCTGCCGATTTCATACTTTTGCAGTTTGCGGTTGCAGTTTGCGGTCTGCGGCCCGTCTTGGAATTGTACCTTAAATCTTAATATTTGTTACCAACTTGTCTGGCATTCGCTGGCACCATCTAATATGCCAGCCTGTTTTACCTTTATCATACATAGGTGTCGTCTTAGTTGGTAGCTTGGTACATAAAGTAGCTATGTGGGTCACGCTCACGCAGCATCTTGCTATTTGTATTATACCTACATTTTTGAAATTCTAATAACTCCGTAACCGAAATTATCCAAGACTTTCGGATAATCTGAAATGATTTCATATCCGTGACCGTAACCGAAACCGGTATAATATTATTCTAATATCCGTAACCGTATCCATAACCGAAACTTCATATCCTTATTATCCCTGTTACCAAGTACAAGTGCAGGCAGAGCAGTAAAGGCGCGCGCGCACGGGTGACTTTTGTCACAGTATGTCAACTACTAATTACTGTCATGGTGACAAAAGTTTCTGTGACTGACTGTACGGTAGTCAGTCACAGAAACTTGAATTTTGGGCACATTAGAATAATAATTTTTAACCAAGGTAGATAAAGTTAAAAACGGGACTATTTACAAAAAACCAAAAATTGTCGACAATTACAGCAAAAATTTACCAAGTGTTATACCATTTTGGAATCCTTACTAAATGCGCCAAATTATGACGTCACTTGCCACACTCGCGTAGTACATTTTTTTTTTCAGTACAGTCAGTTTAAACTAGGCAAAATTTTTATTTTGATATTTTTTTTGGGAATAATGTATTTTTTTCATCCAAGCTGGAGCAGCTGGTTTTGTAATTTTGATAACAATTTAGAGAAGCATTATTCAGGGTTACATAACAAAAAAAAAATTTGGAAAAAGTGAAGATTTGTGGCAACACGAGCAAAAGGACCGTCACCTGGAGTAGAATTTTTTGATTTTTTTTAAATGCCTATTATTTTTAAAATATGCCACATAGATTTTTTTTTATATTTTTCTGATAACCAGCACAACTTGCCTCAACACCCAGTTCCGGCTTGACGTTACATTACGGGACACCCTGTATATTAAAAATAGAGTAGGACCTAGGACGCTTCCTTGTGGCACTCCGTACGTCACGCAGCATTCCTCACTAATATGCGAACCAAGCTTAACGTGCTGTTTCCGATTGCTGAGGCAGTCCTCAAACAAAGCCAAAGCGACACCTCTTATGCCAATAGACTCAAGCCTCTGTACAAGAATCGGAACAGAGACGGTGTCAAAGGCCTTTTTCAAATCTAAAAATACTCCGATACATTTTTTCCCTCTGTCAACCTTTTCAATAATATGAGAAGTGAGAGAGATAATAGCATCTTCGGTTGAGAGACCTTGTCGAAAGCCGAATTGCGAATGAGATAAAAAGTCAGTTTTGTTTAAGTAGTTTAAGAGTCTTTTGTTGATCAATTTTTCTAAAATTTTGGATATCGCAGTAAGGACCGAAATTGGCCTATAATTTGACACATCATCTCTGTCCCCACTTATACACTGGTGTGATTATAGCTTTCTTGAGTGCATCTGGGAAGATACCCTGCCCAAAACACAAGTTGGCTAAATGCGAGATTATGGGAACCACTATACCATAACCTAATTTAAGAAATTTGGTTGGTACATTATCCCAGCCTGGGGCGCTTTCAGAGTTAAGGCTCATCAGGATTTTGTATACTTCTTCACAAGTGGTATTGTGAAAGGCAAAAGAAGTCACTGGCGAATGATAGGGCTCCTTGCTAGTTTTCGCTTGTTGAGGGGAACTTGTTTTTAAAATGTTCTGGGCTAAGGCTTTCCCGATGTCAGCAAAGAAACCATTGACGTGATTCACAGACAAACCCGGGGTACTTTGCGAATCCAGCAGTTCTAGTCCATCTGATTTTCTAGTGCTTCTTGATGTTATGTCATTTATTGCTTGCCACAGACAACGTGAGTTTTTCCTGTTTTTGGCTAAAAGCTCATTTTCATATTGATTTTTTAACTTTCTAACCAAATTAGTACAGAAATTTCGGTACCTTTTATATGTGGTTCTTAAGATTTCATTAAATGGGTCATGACGTAACCTCCGCTGCATGTTGTTTCTGTTACGGATACATTTTAGAATACCTGGCGTTATCCATGGTTTAATTATACGAGATTTAGAGGAGATTTTTTTAATTGTAGTGTTATCTTTTAAACAGCTTTGCAATTTGGTAATTAGGGTATTGGTTAGCTCTGTGGGGTTGTCGCATAGAGTAAGTTTACTTATATTACTTTCATTCAGACTCGTAAGTGCTTTTTCATAATTAATAATGGTTTTAAAAGTAGATTTATTATTTAAAGTTTTATTTGATTTATTTGTTAGTTTTAAAAATATCATGTGATGGTCAGTTATTGTGCTGTCGAAAACCACAATGGATGCCGTGTAATGAGTGTTGTCTAGTTTAAGTATAAAATGATCTAAGCAGCTCTGTTCTCTTGTAGGGAAGACATGACCAGGTAGAAGGCTATGTTCAGCAAGCATGTTTAGATAAGTGAGTCTGTTACTTCGCTCATGTGGATATTCCTTAGATTTATCCGTTGTATTTATATTTATGTTGATATCTCCAGTAATAACAATATTTTGATATTGTGTTCTGATATTATCTAGACAAGTGCTTAATGATTCAATGAATTTATTGGCATTGGTGTTGGATGGTGACCGATATATACATATAAATGTATAATAGGGTAGTGTCACTTGTATACACGATGCATCTGTTAATTGGATCTCTCTGACGGTACTTCTATGATTATTTCTTATATAGATAACCACTCCATCACATTTGTTGATATGATTCGTAGTTAGGAATGATGTATAATTATTTAATTGAGGTATTGGTTTATTAATGTCAAGCCTGCATTCGGTCAATACCAGTAGGTCAGGTTCAAAGTTAAAGTTAGATAGAGAAACAGTTAGATCGTCAAAGTTTTTATAGATGCTGCGGATATTTTGGGTAATTATTGAAAAATCAGTATGTCTGTTATATTGGCTATTACTTGAAAAATGTTGGATGGAGTCTTCTCTTGACTGCGCGACGCGGAATTGGTCTATTACTTGTAGATTATAAAGTGAACTATCCATGGTTGTTTTTAGTGGAAGAGCTGAATAACAATTCTAATGAAGATTTAAGTGACGCAATGGAGGACCTGAATTCGTGATTTGCTAGGTTTAGTATGAGTATAAAAATAGAGTCTATTTGTAATTGTGTATTGTGTGTGTGTGAATATTGAGTGTATTTAAAATTACAGAAACATTTCAGTAGAAAGCTGTTTGTACAGTGTGATATGTTGCTTGAAGGTGTTTTTTTGAAATTCCATCAACTGCCACACCCATGACCTCATTACTCATCATCGCCGCGCAGTCTCCGACCAGCTAAACTGGGTTAGGAATATGACCTACGATCGACAACAAGACAAGGCCCTGAGTACTCTTAGTTATGTTAACCAGCCATAATTTTCTACAAAAGATACTACAACAATATCATCATTATTGCCACTATTCGTTTTCAAACTCATTAGCTCTCTTTCAATCTCATTAGCGCCGACAACGGCTAAACCTGACTATTTCTCGATCTGTGGGGACGTAACATTTCAGCATCACTCGATAGCATTCGTTAGCACATTTATAAATTCTATAAACAACTGACTAATGATTTTAAAATCACATCTGTCATTATCTCAAATCAAAACAAATTAAATAATTTTATTACATAATATAATAATCACACATTACTTACATAGGTTGTATAAGGCGTCAATAACCGTGTGGAATGTTATCAATAAAAATAATTCAGACACGACCAGTCCATAAAATCAAAATAAAACATACTCTAATTTAAAAAAAAAATCATTATCAAAATTCAAATTTAAAATTTAGATAAAATCAAAATTTAATCAAAATCAAAATTTAATCAAATTAAAAATTTAATCAAAATCAAATCAAAATTAAACAGGAAGAAATCACAAAGTTTAGCACTTGTACACAAACTTTAGATAGGTACTGCTCATAAAAACCTATCAGTTTTCTGAGAGCGACAACTGATAAAATTTTTATTGAATCAAGAATATTGTTAAACTACACGATACTATATTGGCATGTCTAGAATAGAATCAATTATTTTTTTAATAATTTCTAGATCAGAATAATAGAAAAGGAAATGTCAAATCTAATATTAGCAATCCTACTAGTCCTAAATACAAACTTATTTTAAAATACTAACGATGTTAAACTCAATATCAATCATCAAGAATGAACCGAGTGTAATAACAATGTCCATAATTTTGAGAATACCTACTCATGCATTTTCATTTTTACATTACTTCTATGCAAATTCGTTATAACAACTAGAATTCAACGACCCTAAATAGTTACGATAGTTTAGGTCTAACATGAATCCAGTTATCATGATTTGTTTTATTAAACAAAATCACCAACATCAATTTTAAATGCGTTCTTGGTTTTCTCAAATCTCTTTTTATTTTTACCTAAATACGAATTAAAATTCTTATACCATAGTCATTGTTTATTTATTCAATGTTTGGATTGGAACACTACAACAGACTTGAAAATATGTCATAATTAGAAACAATCTGATAGCACTAGAAATGTTCTAAAATTGCATCTTTTCGGTGCATAATACCAGACATTCAGTAATTTGATTATTATCAAATTAAGTTTAGATCGTCAACTTTATTGCGAGAAATAAGTTAAAAAATTGCAGTCAGAAACTAATGTAAAATCGTAGCTAATATAAAATAACGAAAATGTTTATGGTTAAGTAAGTAGGTAGGTACTTAACGAATGAATTCCTCCACATGAGACCCCAAAGCTCAAGTACTTCACTTTAGATTTTTTTAAACGATCCCTTTTTTATTGATTTTTGGTTTCAAAGCATTAGTGTTTTAAACAAGGTCTCCTTACAAAAAATCCCTTGTTCGATGGATTCCAAAAGAAGTATGACATCATTATGTCAGCATAATTATTATAAAATGGAATGTAGTTACTTACATTTCCTAGAGATTTGTAAAAATACAGATAGTGAACTTCACAAAGGATTGGAAACTGTATTGCGATTTTCATTAAATTCATAATAGCCAATATACAGGCAAACAGTAGGTACACGTTTAGTAATGACGTCTAATGTGACACCAAAATATTTCATACGCTGCCCATATTTTTTTGCTTATGGTGTTAAAATGCATCACGAAAAATATTCGCTAGATGACAGTACTATTAGCGTATTACTTTTGCGTTGACACTTAAACATGCCTTTCCTTGTACCTAACAGTATGAAAAATCAAATGTAAGGCGTACTGAATTTATACGTACACTGTGACTTCAGCAAATCAATATTAACACCCTCAGATCATAGAAGATCTGGGTTAACACCTAACATGTCTGTGGATGCTACTGTCCACGAAAGTGTTAAATCCGTCTTTCTTTTCATTATTAGTGTGGCAAACAACAAATGTATAGCTAGATAGAACTGAACTGAATGAACAATTTCTTTATTTAAACTAGCAATAAAACAACAGTGGTGGTTGTTCACCCTTTAAGCATTATTAGAGCGTCTCTTCAGGGGACACATGAGTCACTATTCTAGTTGAGATTAGGTATCTCATTTTTAATACACGTTTTATGACGATAAAATACAAAATCATTCTCCGCTCCACCATACCAGCGCTTATAGATTGGGTCCTTCAATTCAGGTAATTGCACAACAATAATAGAACCAAAAATTTGGAAGGCGGAAAAGTAATCCTTTTAATAGTTTATAACTTTCAGTGGTAGTACCAAGTATTACTGGTATTATCATTATTCTTTAAATAAGTCAAATTAAATTATCTATGGCCGATCCAAAAAGATTCAGTTTAGTGAAAATATCAAAACTTTCAATTTTACCATTACTAAGAGTACTTGTCTATTCTAAAGTAGGATTTTTTTTTATTAATAAATTTTATCCTTCATGTATTTTTGACACAGTAATCAGTATACATTTTATTTAAATTTTCATAGTATATCTGTTTCATTAACTTTAGCACGATCAGATGGTGTGCCTACTTCACACAAATTAACCATTCGTTTTTTTTTTAACATCTTTCGAGTTTACAACAGCCGGTGCAACTCGAGCAAAGTCAGGCAAAAAGTGGTAATAATTATTTTATTATTGCCTAACCACGTATCGTGTCAAAGCCATATTATTGAGTTACAATCTAAATCTTACGAACCATCTCAATGTACGAAAAATTACGATCAATAAATAATAAGTTACCACCACATAGTACCTATTTTCAGGAATCACACGAAAATCACAAAACAACGTATCAAATCAACAATCGATCACATAAGTATCAAAACAGACTTGAGACTGAACGTTACCACATGCAAGTGACCACATACATTATGTGTCCTCCAGAAAATGTATTAACCACATTTTCTCTATTCAAAAAAAATCAGTCTCAAAGTCAAAATAAAAATGGAACGACTGACCGTATGCAGCAATCTCCACCACCGTGCAGGCCCGGTGATGCTACTCAGCTCCTGATGACCGTACTTTACCAGAAGCTGTCGTCACCTGGACACGCGGACATCGTGACCCAAACCACTCTGCAGGTGCAGAGGGTTCACGCCATTTCGCACTCGCGACGCGGAATCCCACTTCTGATGTCGGAGCGTCGGGCTCTCGGACGGCACCAGAAGGGTCTCTCATTGAATTCATACTATCTACCTATGTGGGCGTATAGGGAACACGTGCGAGTGGATACTAACACTAATTATAATCACTGATTATAAACAACTAACTTTACATAGACTAGAATGTAAAGACTGGTTCGAATTTAATCAATATTGTCCACAGTTAAATTTAACAGAAAGATCAAAGTTACTGAATTACTTTAACAAAGCTAGAGACGCCTAGACTTAATAAATTGGGAGCGATTGACGAATTTGTGAACCACGCCCAGTCACCACCACGTCCAAAACCCGAATGTGCAATGACTCTAACACTGAGTCCCAAAATCTCTACGTTCCAGGGCTCTGTACCTGAAGTTTTTGTAAAGCTATTAATCCATCAATACTGCACTTGAACGGGTCCACAACTACGTCAGGCAACATGGAGATTTATGTCACCTTCGTTCCCAGGCGCGCACTTAACTCTGGCATAAGAGCTTTGGCGCTGCTTAAAATTCCATAGCAATAAACTAGCTAACACATTGAAAGTGTTGTGAGAACTATAACATTAAGTTATTTAATTTATTGCGCCCCGCGCGCCGACATATATATATATAAATTATTTAGTTCGATAAGGAATAATGATCAAAACGAGTCTCAGTGGCATTGCAAATTACAGTTTAAAATAGGTACCCTTCAACTGGCAGGCAGACATAGGTATTCTGTCTGCGTCAGTTTGGCTCAAATGATCTTAGATGATTTAGTTTTAACAAGACTAATTATTATCATAGAATAACAAGTGACTTTTGGTAAGTAACGAGTTTGTTAATCAACATATAACATCTGTGACTCATGCGTACGCGCAACAAGATCAAAATCAATATTACTTTGGGTTTGTAGGTTTGGTATTGTTTGTAAAATTAAATATTAATTACCTTGATGTCGATAATAATAATGATTTTGATAAATAATAATCGGTAAATAGACTGAATGTACATTCTGTAAGTGTAATGATTGTAGCTACCTCCCTTTTATTTTATTTTATTTTTTTTGGGTATATAATCATTAAAATTATTAATTACTCACTTTTATCCTCGTCGCCATTGTGGTGTCTTAAATAAAACACTGGTATATGTTCACTGTGTAAGCTAGTGCAAGCACTGACGTCCGTCCTGTGTGGCGGCCCGACTACGACTGACCCCCCACCGCGCCGTACTAGTCAGTGTTGCCATAGCGCACACTCTTTATTTGTGTAGTAGTACACCACAGAGCCTTTGGAAACAAGTTCGTTACTTGTATATTAAAATATAATTTTGTTTTACCTACCTTTTTCTTATTAATAAAATATAGGTTATTAGGTACTCAATACACAAATCAGCCGGCTCCTAGTCTAAAATTCTTATAATCGAAATTAAATGATTTATACTACAAATAAAAATGATTCAAACAGTACTAGTTTTTAGGTTCAATTCGACTGCTCTAGTGGACGCACGGAACGGCAACGTCGCAGTCGACCCATATTATTTGAATTATTTGGCGGGAAAATAGTTTTTGGCTTTTAATTCTGAAACTAAGAGGCCTAGAGATTTGAAATTATGTCTCGTGTGTACTTTAATTATAACGAATTATTTGATCTTTAAAACGCAACTCTAACTTATACGGTTTTAATAATCCACCGTGTGTTACGTGTCACCAGCTTACACATACGTATCGGTTCGTAGTTCGAAAACGGTTCGAGATAAAGCTTTGAAATATTTGAAGTCGGGTTTTTTTATTCGACTTTAATTTATGAGATATAAAACATTGATGTAGCTTAAATATTTACGAAGATACAGATGTGTCAGCTGGAGACACGGTACTCCAGCTCGCACATAGTTTTTTGATCGTGGTTTTAACAGTATTTGAGCTAAAGTCTTGAAAATTGGAAAGCCTACTATTTGGATTCGACTGTAATTTTTGAGGTATAATACATTATCGTAGCATAAATATTTACGAAGATACAGATGTGTCAGCTGGGGACACGTGTCCTCAGCTTACACACAGAAAACAACTCATAGTTATGAAGTTCTAATGGCTCTAAATGAATGACTGAGAGGTTTGATGACTCTAATTAGACTTTTATTGATGGTATACTTGGAATTGCTCTAGGGCCAATGAGGAAGCTGTAGACATTCACGTGGATTTGTATGTTTGATTTTTATGGTTCAGAAAATTTCGGTAGACCAATTAGGTGTATAACCTTTATAAAAATCTCCTTTGAATTTACTTATACGAACAAAGTCGCCAACTTGAAAAGTTGATCGTTTACGCGTTTGTGGCTTTTTGCTTCTATTAATATTAGATCTAACGACAGTCTCATTGGAATCATTAACATTTATTGGTTTGAATTTAGTAACCCGATGAAAAGTGTTATTGTACTGCTGTACAACTGCATCTAAATTATTTTTAAATCATTGATAACGACCGCATAAACTAAATACTTTGTAGAGATGAGATTTTATCGTTCTTATTACTCGTTCTACAATTGCCGCCTTTTTAATCGAGTATGTGGAATAATGATTTATGATGTAACTTTTTGTTAACTGTTTGAAACAATCGTTATAAAACTCTGTACCCAGATCGGTTTGTAAATTTCTAGGCTTTCGTGTTGATTCGATAAATATACTTAGCATTGCGTTCGTAACACTTTGTTTGGATTTCGACTAACGGTCTAACCCATACGTATTTTGAAAAAGCATCAATTACAACTAGAACATATTTATATCCTTTATTAAATAATGAATATTTTTGAAAATCCATAAGGTCAGCTTGCTATATCATCTATCCCTTTAATAATCGTATGTCGACGGATGAAATTTCTTCTCGCTGCTTTGTGTAGCTCGTTGACTATATCTTGTTTACTCATTCTTGATGGATTTTGCTGCAATCATCAGATCGATTTCTTTTTTTGTGTAATATAATGTAGTAAAATTATTAGTAGTTAATTTTTCCAAATTATTACGATACTTTTTAATATTACTTTGAATGTTTTTCAATTCATTTTTTTAATCTTGAACACATTTATCCACATACTCTTTATTTACAGCCTCGTCTTCTTTTTCCGGAGTTGTTAGTCCTTTTAATCTCGATGATTTTAAATCAAAGTCGCCTGCATCTGACCTTACTAATGTGTCATCAGTAAGAATATTAGTAAAGTCAGATAGTCGTAAACGCTTATGAACGTGATGACCAAATTTATCTATATTCATTGCCGTCTGCTCGGCTTCTGTAGTGTAATGGTACTGCCAAACCCTCCTGTTGGGAGTTTTATACAGTGTGAGTCACGTTAAAGTGTACATATGAAAATAGATGAAACTAGACCTATTTTTATCGACAAAAAAGAGGTCAAAAAAATTTTGAGATTTTTTTTAAATTTTTTATAGAATTTTTTTTCTTCCAATTACTTGTTGTAAAGAAAACGTAATAAATTTTAAACTAAGCGGTATATTCTGATAAAATAAAAACAGTAATAATGCAAAATAACAGGCGATACTAAACTAATACATAAAATACACAAAAAATGCCAACAAATAATAAAAAATGATACTTTTTGAAAAAAATCTGCTTAAAAATTCGTGTTTTTTTTGGTTATTTGATAAATTTCTCCAAAAAATGCCCCTATAACCGGTGGTTTTTATTACTTTCTATTATTCTCTATCGTATTATCTTTCTAAAACCAAAAATCGCATGTCTCTATCCCTATCACAACATTTGCTATGATCGTTTGAACAAAGGCCTGCCACAAGATTATTCTCCGCTACAGGTAGAGACAATTTTAATTTTAACTAAAATGCTTATTTTACTTCGAAATCTTTTGTTTTTATTTGAAATCTAACTTGTCTTTATCAAAATTACAAATCTAGAGCCATTTTCAGTTTTGTTGTTAACGAAGCGTTGAATGGCGCGCCCGGAGAGGCTTAGTTCAAACGATCATTGCAAACGTTGTGATAGGGATAGAGACATGCGATTTTTGGTTTTACGAAGGTAATACGATAGAGAATAATACAAAGTAATAAAAACTACCGGTTATAGGGGCATTTTTTGGAGAAATTTATCAAATAACCAAAAAAACACGAATTTTTAAACAGATTTTTTTCAAAAAGTATCATTTTTTATTATTTGTTGGCCTTTTTTGTGTATTCTATGTATTTTTTTAGTATCGCCTGTTATTTAGCATTATTACTGTTTTTATTTTATCAGGATATACCGCTTAGTTTAAAAGTTATTACGTTTTCTTTACAATAAGTAATTGGTAGAAAAAAAAATCTATAAAAAATTTAAAAAAAATCTCAAAAAATTTTTGACCTCTTTTTTGTCGATAAAAATAGGTCTAGTTTCATCTATTTTCATATGTACACTTTAACGTGACTCACACTGTATATTTTATGTCTTTTATAATACCAGCTTCATTCAATTCCTCTATTATTTTTTTACTCCAGTGTTACCATGATCCAAGTAGTAATTTTAACCTTTCCACTAATTCATTTGGATCATCTCAATAAACCAAATCAGTATCCTTCTTAACTTCTTTCAAAATATCGATGCCTTCACCTCGTGGGAGACTTTCTACACTACTCGTGTGACTTCTAGAGAACTTAAACAAAGGTTTGATCACATTCAAATATTTAAAACCTTTGTTACTGTTTATTAGTTTTGATGGATCACAGTTTCGGTTGTGTGCATTGGTGTCTATAAGTACTAATTTATAATTTTGTAAGTCCTCATTTGTAATAATTTTTAAATCTGGAGTTTTTTTGTACAATAATTCTTTTAAGCCTGGAGTTTTATTTAGGTTACGGTTTCCAATTTTCAAAATACGGTCATCATCATGAACACGCGTATTGCCGAGCATCAGCTTTCCCTTTACGTTTCTAATACCATAAGGTACATCACTCATCACTTCAGATGACACCGACCATGATAAAGAATCGTTATTGATACTCGGTGATGATTGAAGAGATTTAAATGAGTTTTCATGGACATCGTAATCCACCGAGGGCGATGTAGTAAGGGTTTTGTTAGATGTTTTGCAAACATCTATATTATCTAAATCGTCTTCATCATCGTCACGTTCTTCATAATCTTCAGTAGAAGTACTTGATGCTTCACTTTCACTGTATTTAGTTCTTTTAGCTTCTGAGTTTTGCTCCAATTCTTCATTTATAGGACGTTTTTTATCAGTTTGGTTTGTTAGTAGTTTCAGCGGGTTAATGATAGGTTTAAATATCGTGTCCAAAGCCATATCATTTGAATTTTTTACATCTTTTTTTTATTTTTCTTTTTACACCTGCAGCAGATTTTACTATTTGTTCCTTTAAGTTTCGTTCCATTATTAAGATTCCTGTTCTGTTTGACTTCTCTAATCAAACTGAGTGATTGCTAATTTAACATCTATACTTAAAAAAAGTTTAGTCCATTACTATGAATGTATCAAACTTCATTCGATAACAGCCTTTGTTTCGTTCACAATCCTTATTGATGACCACATAACTGTAAGGTTTACTCCATACAGTTGAGCACATTTCACGAAACTGCGACCATGACATGTCAGACCCAACATGTTCATCGTAAACGTGTCTTAGATTTATATCATCTTGCTTGAACAATATAATAAGATTAGCATTATCTCTTACCAGTTGCTTAAAAAAACCTAATAAAAACAATCAATTTTTTATGCCGACCCATGGCAAAATAATCGCGTATATAGATTTGATTTTCACAAGCAACATCGTCAATCGAGTCAGGCAATGCTTCGTGGGGACTCAAAATTTCACTATTATGATTATACTTGTTATAAGATGTGCCTGCCACCTTGTCCAATACTTTTTCTAAAAATACGTACTTAGGTTGGTATAAAGACTTAGAGTACACATACAGGTTACGAAAACGTGGTCCATCCTTATGTAACAATAAACTGATAACTAAATTGGTCTTCCCACAGTTCGATGTACCACACACGATACTACGTATAGTATTTGGCAATAATTTCCCGTGACGCTTAGGCTCGTTCGATGCTTCAGGACAAACGCATTCCAATTCTTTCTGTTTCAAAAATTTCATAACAGAATTTTTAAGTCGACTGTCGTGATCTGTGAATTTCAAAGAACTGATGAAATATACTCACGACGATGGTTAAAAAATGTAGTTCGAAAAAGGTTACAAGCATGGGTTACTTACGTTCGTGTTATTGGACGATTAGATCCTAATTCACTTTTTTTGTTATAATTTGTCGTTCTAATTAACTTTCTTCGAATGAGCGGAGGAAGGAAGCGAATGAGAAGAAAGTGAATTAGAACGAACAATTATAACCTACTAATATTCTACGACATATTAATTAAAAATCTAAAATCTTTAAAAATATTCGTAAATCAAATAATAAACTAATAAAAACTGGGTAAAGTCAAATAGATGCGAAAATACTTTATTTTGTAACTTATTGTAACTCAATTAGGAAACAAATTGTAATGTACTTGTTAACTTCATTGTGAATTCAAGGATAATTATTATAGAATATTATGTAAAGGACAGCCTTTGTAAATAACGCAAAGCCTTCCTTTGGTGGGCGGTATGTTGAATGCCTCAGTAGATGAAGATTAGGGTATCTGGATCCAACCATTCAGGATCCAGATACCCTAATCTTCATCTTTTCAACATCGTATATTTTATGATCAGACCTAGATACTAGATTATCTAGACAATAAAAATCTCTATAATGTATACTCGAATCGAGAGTTTGACAAGCTTGCATTCAATTTCACTATCGTCATTTCGTTATTTGATCTACATTCTGCATCGACTCTAAGAATGTAAAGGTTGAACGATGGGTTGAAGTTTCTTCCTATTCGATGGTAATCGTGTGTGTATATTAAATATTATAAGCTATCAGTATCCTCTCATAGGAGAATATTTATTAATATTAATTTCGATATGACTAAACGAAACAAAGGTCCACCCAGATTGACAATGTTAAAATTCGGTTAACTTTTCATTAAATGTATTCATCATATTCGTTATTAACATTTTCAAATCAGTATTCTTATATACAATCATATATTTTGTATTAAACGACTTTAATTGTGTTTCATCAGATTTTGGCAACATAAAATAGGCAAACAATTCAAAATTTAGTTTAATGCAGTCATGTTTATTTAACGATAAATTGATCAAATCTATTAATTGTTCTTGGTTGTCATACAGCATCGCCTCTAAGCCGAGGTACTCGACTTGCTGATCGACATTTAATCTTTATGTAACAATTCTGTTTCTGAATGCAGTTGCAACAATATTAATATTTTCAATCTGTGTATTCAATAAAGAATTAGCTTTATGTATATTCGTTTTCATATGATATGGATATTGTCTTTTCAGTACTAGAACTTTGCATTTGTCACAGTAGGTATATAGAATTTTGAGCTCTTGTTGTCTCGTAAGGGTGTGCAACAGTAACTGTGAAAAGAAAAAATAAATAATAATACTGATATTTATTGAAGACACTAATTCTATAAATTAAAATAACAGTGAACAAAGATTACAATATCTGTCACATAACTTATTCGGTTAGATTATAGTAGGTAAATAGCATAGTTATTTAGGTAAGTATATAATAATAATGTAAGTAGGTAATATTATAACGTATTATATGATACTTTCGTATGACCCAAGCAATGAGACTGGACAATTCCTAAAGTCCTTTTTTATTAGATTTACGAACTCCTTTAAAGTATGCCATGAATCTTTATGTTCATCAAGTTTCATTTTAATAGTTGTGATGGCGTATCGCCATCTATTCATTGGCGCTATTTTCTGTACCTCCTCCGTGTTATATATCTTTAATTCCACATAATACTTTCCCTCCTTTGTCTCACTTATTTGCTTGGAGAACCCTCTTGATTCTCTTCTTGTAAAAGAAGAAAGTAGAGGTGGTATATTACCGCTTTTGCTGGATGTAGACGGTTTCACCCGATGTTCCTCATCGCTGTCTTCACCGAATAGATCGTTCGCTGTAAGTCGAGGTGGTGGGGTGTACGGTGTGATGGCTGTCTTCGTTTTTTTCACCTTCGACTCTTCTCTCGGTTTGCTTGAGCTTCTGCGCTTATTAGACTTCTTTTCTATAGGTTTTGACTCAACTTCAGAGTCGTCACTGGAGAGGAATAGATCCTTCGTCAACAATTTCGACCTGTAAACAATAAAAAAAAAACAGTTTAATACGAATATAAGAGAATATTCATTGAATACAGAAAATGAACAAAAAACAATAAATAGATAATATGAGCGGAACAGAGGACATGAATGGAATTCAGAAAATTAATTAAAACAATAAAAAAGAATAGAGAACATGAATCGAATAAAGAAATTTAATTAAGACATAGTCTTAGAATAGAGAAAACGAATAAAGACAATAAATAGAATAGATAGCATGAATTGAATATACAAAATGAATGAAGACATGAATAGATCAGAATAGAAAACATGAATAGATCAGAAAACGAATGTTCAGTCTAGGAATCGAACCTAAGAGTCTTGTAGTAGCTTTAAAAAGTATATTCAATTCAGTAAGTAAAATAACAATACAGAGTAGATAATAATAGTTGGTACTTACATTTTTATTATTGAGAAAACCTTTAGGTTCTTCTGAGGCTGGCTGGTACTAGAGATCTTCAAATGACTAGCTTCCCGTAGGATAACAATCGATCTGTGTGATTTTCACTCAGCACTTGAGCTATTTAAATAAAAGATTTGTGACGTGGATCCTTTCCTTATTAGTTAAGTTCGTATGTTAAAAAGTAGCAATCTGCAGTTTTCTAAATATGTAAAGTGTTGACAAGTGAAGAATATCTAAACAATGCTTACACCCTATGTTTACTTGGTTACATTATTAATTTATTAACCTTCTCCTATAAGTATATTGGTAAACTAACTATCATCACATGGTTTCGATCACGATTATTCGTAGAGTAACAACACGTGTTAGTTCAGATCATAGTCTATATATGTATATAAAAACATACAAATCCATCCAACGATTGCTGCATGATTGTACCTAACAACTTGATATAAACATACAAACTTTCGTATTTATAATATCACTATAGATAATATTTTATGCATAAGTAACTCTATCTGTTAATTACGCTAAACCATTAAACCGATTTTGATGAAATTTGGTATAAAGATAGATGGAATAGAGCTTGGGTAAGGATCGAGCTACTTTTCATCTTAATAAAATAACATTTGAAGGGGGTTGGAGTAAGTCATACAGTTTGTGTGATGCATGTGGATGAAGTCGCAAGCAAAAGTTAGTCGTCTATAATATTATATCAAAGGGTTTGTTTGTTTCTTACGTCTGTACACCATTATAAAAATTTACTGATTAAAATTAAACTTGTATGGAAATAGATTAATCCTAAAAGATTAAGAGGCAGTAGCTTTTTTCTCGCGGCTTTACCCATATGAAATTCAGTTTGTCATAGATCGTTACCATATGTTGTTGATTGTATTGAATTATAGCCTTTAGGTTATTCTGATATATAAAACAATAATAATAATGTAAAGTTTTATCATAATCTGTTCAGTATTTTTTTTTGTATGAGAGATTAACAAACATCTATACTTACCTGCAAACCTTTACGTATAAAATATTAGAAGGATATAATTATCATTATTAAAATATTTATTTAATAACCTATAATATATTGTTATTATAAAACTGTTAAGTTTTATCAGAATCCGTTCAGTTATTTTTATAAAAGAGTAACAAAACTTTTATACATACAAAGTTTCGCTTTTACGTATAACTGTAGGATACGGAAGTATGTTCAACATGTAAACTAAAAATTAGTTTTTAATATACCGGACAAAGTCGTAGACATTAGTTAGTATCATGATCAAACATTAATGGACTAGCAACTGAACAGACGTCAGCGTACGTATTTGGACAGCACCAAATACAGAAAAGCTCTACATAGCACTAAACTACTAACGTAATATTCTTTATAGAAAAGTGTAAAGTTAGGTCTATTATTAAAAACTGCTTATAACGTAATATAGACCAATTACCTCGGGTGTTGAAACTATTTCGTAAGCACTCTTTTTAATATAAAGGAAGGGTTCTGAGATGTGGAATTAATTAGTATTTTTTAGTACCTAAAGCATAACGAACGAATAATTGCTAGCAATAATGGCGGTAAGTTATAAAATATTTATTTACAAATGTTTTTTTCTTACACTTGTAAAAAATGTCTAATCATATTACTTATTTGTTTCAGCACGAAAATTGGTCTTATTCACCATCATATACACCGCTCTCACCACCAGCATCTGGAAGGATGAGTCCTACGAGTGTGCAAAGAATAATAAACAATATGGAAAATGAAAATCAACGATATGGTGATATCATCATTAACCAACAGAAGAAATTGTATTCGAGTATTCGAACGGTATCGCATGGAGCAAAAGTGATTCGAATAGAAATTTACGATGCGGAACAGTTTGAAAACTCTACCAAATCTGTGTGTCAGTGTAATGCAGAAATTTGTGCTCAACACGTTGTGGAAAACGTGTTCAATGATAACATTTATGCTCGAGTTAAAGATATTATCAAAAGTATAGGAACTATTTAATAATTATATTATAATTGATTATTTAATTTTAAGAATTATTAAATATAAATAAATAAATCATTTATTTGCCAGAATACGGTTACAAATGGTTATAAAAAGAGAAGTTTCCAACATATTCTATCGTACATACGATGTGCAAATATTAAAAAAAATACGGTTATGTTTTTAATATTAAAAAGTAGTATCATTATTAATTGAATGTCATGCAAATGTCAGAAAATGATCATGAATTATTGAAATAGCACAAACATATTATTACATTAGATTCATACAATGTCAATGATACATAATGTCATATTTTAAGAAATTTTTAGATGTCAAGTACAAAATGTCAAAAAGATTTTTCTGTCAGGAATTCATTGACTGTGTAATACATCTTTTGTTTTAAGAATTCTAATAAATTATTTCTAAATTTAGTAAATGTCAATGTTTTAATATCTTCGGGTAATTTATTAAATATTTTTATTGCCATACAATACACATTCCTTGAGTAGAGGGTCAATCTTTGTGGAGGAATTCTCATATTTTCAGTTTTCCTGCCTCTGTACCTATCAAAGTCTTTGTTTTTATCGAAGAGATGAATGTATCTTTTAACAAAAATCGAAATTTCCAATATATATAGGCAGGGAAGTGGCAAAATGTTTAGAGCCTTGAATAGAGGTTTACAACTATCCAAATAATGTACCCCACAGATTGATCTAATACATTTCTTTTGCACTTTAAAAGCTCTTGGCATATCCACAGAGTTTCCCCATAATATGAGACCATATCGTAGCACAGATCCCACATATCCATGATAAGCCATGACTGCTGCATCTTTAGATGCTACTTGTCTAACTCTGCGGAGGGCGTAAACAAATCTGTCAATTTTGCTAACTATATAGTCAATATGGTCTTTCCAATTACAATTATATTTTGAATAAAATGTGTTGAATAAATGATTAAATGAAATACCATTGGTGTTTTTTTAACCGTAATCTTTTGTTTTCTGCTCATAGTAAAAACCACTACACCATTGCGATCGATGTCAGTTCATTAAAATCTATCAAACAATACAGTCATATATCAAACCTGTTATGAAATTTCTTAAACAAAAAGAATCACTTAAATTAGAATGTATCGATCCTACATCAAGAAACGAGGTTAAACGTCATGGAAACTTACTACCAAACACTATACGCAGTATTGTCTGTGGTCCATCGAATTGTGGAAAAACTAACTTAGTTATCAGTTTATTGTTACACCAGAATGGACCACGTTTCCGTAACCTTTATGTATATTCAAAGTCTTTATATCAACCTAAATACTTATTTTTAGAAAAAGTATTGCAGAAGGTATCAGGCACATCTTATTACACGTATAATAATAATAGTGAAATTTTGAGTCCACACGAAGCTTCACCTAACTCAATTATAATATTTGACGATGTAGCTTGTGAAAATCAGAACAACATACGTGATTATTTCGCTATGGGTCGACATAAGAACATTGACTGTTTTTATATTAATCAAACTTATACTAAAATACCTAAGCAACTAGTAAGAGATAATGCAAACCTGATCATATTGTTTAAGCAAGATGATATAAATCTGAGACATATTTATGATGAACATGTAGGGTCTGATATGACATGGTCTCAGTTCCGTGAAATGTGCTCAACCGTATAGAGTAAACCTTTCAATTATGTTGTTATAAATAAAGACTGTGAACGAAATAAAGGCTGTTACAGAATGAAGTTTGATACATTTATACTAGTAGACTAAACCTTTTAAATAGCTGCTATATCACAAAGCCATCAGTTTAATTTGATTAGTTGAACAGAGTAGAATCAAACAATGGAACGAGATCTCAAGAAACAAATTGTAAAATCTGCTACAGCTGTAAAAAGAAAGGTAGAAATGATAAAAGATGCAAGAAATACAAAAGATCTGGCTTTGAAAACAATATTTAAGCCTATCGTTGATCCGCTTTATATGCTAACTAGAAAAACTAAAGAAAATAATAATTTAAATGAAGATCCAGAGCAAAATCGTCTTATAAAAAAAATTAAGTGCAGCGAAAGTGAGTCATCAATTACTTCAAGTGATGAATTTGAGGATCTTGTTAATAATGAAGAAAACTCTGATAACGATGTTTACACAACATCCAACAAAACCCTCACTACCTCGCTTTCTAAGGATGATTACGATGCGAATGATTTTTCGTTTAAATCACTTCAGTCATCACCAAGTATTCCAAATGATTCTTTATCATGGTCTATATCATCTGAAGTACTAAAAGATGTACCCTATGGTGTTCGAAATGAACATGGGAAACTTATGCTTGGTACAACTCGCGTCTATGACGATGATGACATCCTAAAAATCGGGAATCATAGTTTTAAAAAAACTCTTGGCTTAAAAGAGTTATTGTTTAAAAAGTTACCAAATTTAGATATCATAACAGAAGAGGACTTACACAATTATAAGTTAGTACTTATGGATACCAATGCCCACAAACGTAATTACGATCCATCTAAACCTATAAATAGTAACAAAGGATTTAAATATATGAATGTGATCAAACCTTTGTTTAAGTTCTCGAGAAATACAAGCGGTGTAGAAAGTCGAAGTAAAGGTGAAGGAATTGATATTTTGAAAGAAGTTAAGAAGGATACTGATTTGGTTTATTGGGATGATCCAAATGAATTAGTGGAAAGGTTAAAATTACTACTCGGATCATAGGCAGCTGGTAACACTGGAGTACAAAATGAAATTTATGCAATAATAGAGGAATTGTATGAAGCTGGTATCATAAAAGATATGAAATATAAAAAGCTTCCAACAGGAGGTTTTGGCAGTACCATTACACTACAGAAGCCGAGCAGACGGTAATGAATATAGATAAATTCGGTCACCATGTTCATAAGCGTTTAAGACTATCTGAATTTACTAATATTCTTACTGACACATTAGTAAAGTCAGATTCAGGTGATTTTGATTTAAAATCATCGAGATTAAAAGGACTATTAACTCCAGAAAAGGATAATGAAGCTGTAAATAAACAGTATGTGGATAAATGTGTCCAAGAACTTAAAAATGAATTGAAAATCATACAAAGTAATATAAAAAAATATCTTAATAATTTGGAAAAATCAACTACTAATAATTTGACTACATTTTATTACACAAAACAAGAAATTGATGTGATGATTGCTGCTAAATCTAACAAGAATGAGTAAACAAGATCTGGTAAACGAGCTTCATAAAGCAGTGAGAAGAAACTTCATCCGTCGACATACAATTATCAAAGGAATAGATGATTTATGGCAAGCTGACCTCATGGATTTTCAAAAATACTCAGCATTTAATAAAGGATATAAATATGTTCTAGTCGTAATTGATGCTTTGTCAAAATACGTATGGGTTAGACCATTGAAGTCTAAATCCAAACAAAATGTTACTAATGCAGTGCATAGTATATTAATCGAATCGAGTCGAAAACCTAAAAATTTGCAAACCGATTTTGGTACTGAGTTTTATAACGATTCTTTCAAACAGTTAACTAAAAGTTATAACATAAATCATTATTCCACATACTCGATTAAAAAGGCAGCCATTGTGGAACGAGTAATAAGAACGATAAAATCTTATCTCTATAAACTATTTAGTTTATGTGGTCGATATCAATGGTTTAAAAATAATTTAGACACCGTTGTACAGCAATATAACAGCACTATACATCGCGTTACAAAATTTGAACCAATAGATGTCAACCATTCCAACGAGATTGTTGTTAGATCTAATATTATTAAAAATCAAAGGCCACAAACACGTCAACGATCAAATTTTCAAGTTGGTAACTTTGTTCGAATAAGTAAATTCAAAGGAGATTTTTATAAAGGTTATACGCCTGATTGGTCTACAGAAAATTTTCGTATTGTAAAAGTTAATCAAACAGTTCCTCAAACATATCAAATAGAAGACAAGCATAATCAAATTATTCTTGGTTCTTTTTATGGATATGAATTACAAAAAACTAAATTGACTGACCTTTATCTTATTGAGAAAGTTATAAGGAAGAAAGGAAACAAACTTTTTGTAAAATGGCTGGGTTTAAGTGATAAGGAAAACAGTTGGGTGGATAAAAGTGAAATTGTGGTGTAGTTATATAAATAACATAATTTTCACTCTTTAACTCACTTTATGATTATCGATGAAGGAAGGTAGTGGTATAATTGATACCTTGATAGATCATTTACCGTTTGAGTTACATTTACCTGGATATCAATATTGTGGTCCTGGAACTAAACTCGAGAAACGAATACTTAAAGGCGATCGAGGGATTAACAAATTGGATGAGGCTTGTATGCATCACGATATTGCTTACTCGAATAAAGATTCTATTTCTCGACATAAGGCAGACTTAGAACTGTTAAATATGGCTAAAAGAAGGCTTAAATCAAAAGATACTGGAAAAGGAGAAAAAATTGCTTCATGGATAGTTAAAAATGCTATGAAAGCAAAAATCAAAGCAGGTCGAGGTATAACATCATTTAGGAAAGGGATACAGAAAATAAAATCAGAATTAAAAAGAAATAAATGTAAAGATAACCATTCTGCTATAAAATATGCATATGCAGCTGCAAAGAAACTTTTTGTTAATAAAAAAGGAATACGTTTACCTCGATGTATTCCTCTTCCAAAAAGTGGAGGGTTTTTACCACTTATTCCTATATTTGCGGGGCTATCGGCTTTAGGTTCTCTTGCTGGAGGAGCAGCTGGTATAGCAAAAGCTGTTAATGATTCTAAAGCTGCCCAAAAGAGTCTAAAGGAATCAGAAAGACATAACAGAATGATGGAAGCGATGGCTCTCGGTAAAGGGTTGTATATAAAACCACATAAAAATGGAGCAGGGCTATATCTGAATCCTTCAAAAAACTAATTATGCGGCTACCTAGACGTGCGCTCACCGATGTGGATATAATAGAACATGGAAGTAATATTCCATTCTTTCGTGGTGTATTCATGAGAGATACATTACCTGCAAAACCCAAAAAGACAGAATGTGCAATCATGAATTTGGATAGTAACAAAAATCCTGGTACACATTGGGTAGCCTTTGTAAAGCAAAATGATTATGTTGAATATTATGACAGTTTTGGTAATTTAAAACCACCGTTGGAATTAGTTCAATATTTGCGTAACTTACCTATAAAATATAATTATGTGCGACATCAAGCCTTTGGTACGATAAACTGTGGTCATTTGTGTCTGAAATTTTTAAGGAATTATTGGAAAAAGCATTTAAATAATGAAAATTATTAATAAAATTGTCAGTATAATAATGTCTTTCACTGTGTCTATAACGGGGACAGGAGCCTCATTAACAACCAATTATTCACCGACTTTAGAACTTCGGGGAGACTATGAATGTGGTCTTTTATATTTTTCAACCTTCAATTCTATTCCCAACATAGATGAAAGAAACAACAAGTTTTACTATGGTGAAAATGAAATCATTGAAATTCCAGAAGGATCTTACGAGCTTCAGGATATTTGTGATTATTTAAAAAATAACATCAAGAACACTGCATTACAACTAACTTGCAATAATAATACATTGAAAACAAATATCTATTGTTCTAAAGACATTCATTTCAATAAAAGTAAATCAATTGGTAAAATTTTAGGATTTGGAATGGAAACAATAAATGCAAATATAAGTACTGAATCACAGTATCCTGTAAGCATTCTATCAACGACTATTGTGCGGATCGAATGCGATGTAGTTAGTGGTTCATTTGTAAACGGGAAAGCTAGCCATATAATTTATGAATTCGTGCCTAATATACCACCTGGTTATCGAATAATTGAAATACCTAAAAATTGTATTTATTTTCCTGTCAACCAAAGTTCTATAGTCGCTATTAATATAAGGCTCTTGGACGCTGAAAACAAAGAGATTAACTTAAGGGGTGAAGAAGTACAGCTGTATTTACATTTCAGAAAAAATGATCAATTTCAATAAAAGCTCTTCTACATTGAGTACTTCAGTCAGTTCTAAAAGATCATTTCACAAAGACAGACCGCTTCAGCTAAAAAAGAAGCTAACCAAGACTAATAAAGAATTTCTAAAGTTAATTGGTTTGATAAAATGAATATTTTAAATATATCTCAGCAAACATCATACGATAACAGCATTGAAAGTTTTGAGTATCATTCATACAAACCATACGTGACAAGTTTTAACAAGAATGATGAAATACGAATACCTATCAACCAACATGACTTGTACGTGTTACCTTCACTTAGTAATCTTTATATCGAAGGAAAAGTAATTGTGTATAACAGCACCACCAAAGAAAAAGTATCAAATGTACATTTCATAAATAATCCAGCTCTTTTTCTCTTCCAAGATATTAGATATGAACTAAATGGAGTAGAAATAGACAAAATTAAGAATGCAGGCATTACTACAACAATGAAGTCTTACCTATCGTTAAATGACAATGAATCTAAATGTAGTCGAGTTTGGGGCTGGTCAACCATAGGAACAAACAATGCCAACGGTGGATCATTTTCTGCATCTATACCGTTAAATAGGATACTAGGATTTGCCGAAGACTATGAAAAAATTATTATTAACTGTAAACATGAGTTAGTGTTACTAAGAAGTAATACTAATCTTAATGCGGTGAAGTTAAATGCAGGCGAAGTTGTGGATGACATTATAATCAATAAAATTATATGGCGAGTTCCACACATAAAAGTTTCGGACCGTGAAAGGATTAACCTATTGAAACACTTGGAGAAAGATCGAGCTATTCCATTAGCGTTCCGTAATTGGGATCTGTATGAATATCCATTACTACCTAAAACACGTAAGCATACTTGGTCTATAAAAACTTCTTCGCAAATAGAGAAACCACGATTTGTTGTCATTGCCTTACAAACCAACCGTAAACATAATGTTGCAATGTCAATGGCAGAGTTTGATCATTGTCATGTGCGTGATGTAAGAGTGTTTTTAAATTCATCATATTATCCGTATGAAGGACTAAATGTTAGTTTTTCAGAAGATAGGTATTCTTTTTTATACGATCAGTATGCAAGATTTCAACAGTCGTATTACGGACGTCGGTCAGAGCCGTTGTTAAATTTGAAAGAATTTAGAGACATAGCTCCTTTAATTGTTATCGACTGTTCGAGACAACACGAAACGTTAAAAGGTTCAATCGACGTGAGAGTTGAAATCGAAACAGACCAAGAAATACCAGATCAGACATCTGCTTATTGTTTGATTTTAAACGATTGTATATTCGAATACAAACCTTTGAGTAACATCGTTAAGAAAATATCATGAATAGCAATATAGTCATCGATCTGCAAGGATTTAAAAATAATAGAAATGAATTTATAATAAAAGAATTTGCTATAGCTACTCAAGAGCATACCCATCTATTTTTAGTCAAGCCTCCATACCCATTCTATTCATTAACTGTTGAAGAGAAAAGACAAGTTTGCTGGATTGAAAAGAACAGAGGCTATCGGTGGAACGAAGGACATATTGACTACAGAGAGTTTCAAAGAATTATCGTACCTTATTTAAAAGGTAAACATATTCTTGTGAAAGGAGATGAAAAGATTAAATGGGTGCATAATTTATGTGATCAAAATAGTGTAATGGACGTAACTTATCTAGGTGCTCCTAGTTTTAATACTCTTTACAATCTTTATTGTTTAGATAATCCTAAATTATTTAACTGTGTTAATCATGAAAAAATATGTGCATTAAAAAATGTAATTTGTATAAAGAAATGGTGTGATGAAAAAAATGTAGCAATATGATTGTACTGTAGGTACTTATTATTATTCTAGTGTTACTTTAATTATTGTGTAAATAATGAGACCTAATTACTGTTTTATGAATATTTTAAATGATAAATAAATGTGTTTAATCAATAATAAACTGTTTCATTTTAGCTAAATCTAAATTATTTAATTAAAAAAAGTTTAATGTATTCAATTTTATTAAGAACTTAACTAAACACAAACCTCTTATTTAAGCTGAATTGTATTACTATTAACAAATACCCAGATATTATATCTTATTAATCAGTTTCATATACGTAATAAAAGTCTGAAGGTTTAGATATGATTTTATGATTTTTTTACACATTTACAGTTAAACGGATAGTTATATGGATGAAATTTCATAAATATAGAAAATAGTCTAAAACAACACATAGGGTACTTTAACAACATTTAGCTGACTCAATTACGTTAGAACGGGTGAACGGATATCAATAAAAATTTAATGAATTGAATTGAATTGTTATACATATGAAACTTTGAATGTTTAGTTTTTTATTATTATATTTTGTTTACTTTAATCGTATCAGAATAGCTGAACACTGAAATTTCACTAGCTCTCGCTTCGCTAGAGTTGCGTGCCATAGAGGCTCTCCTACTTATCGTAGATGAATTCTTTTAGCAAGTGATCAAGTCTCACAAATGAATGCAAGCTAGTCAAAACTCATGATTCAAGTATACATTTAAAAAGAGATTTTAATTTTCTAATCTAGTCTGATCATAAAATATATGCTATTGTAGTCTGATCATAAAATAAGTATATGCTGTTGAAAAGATGAGGATTAGGGTATCTGGATCCGTTCAACCTTTACATTCTTAGAGTCGATGCAGAATGTAGATCAAATAACGAAATGACGATGGTGAAATTGAATGTAAGCTTGTCAAACTCTCGATTCGAGTATACATTATAGATAGATTTTTATTGTATGATCTAGATAATATATAATAGTCTAGATAATCTAGTATCTAGGTCTGATCATAAAATATACGGTGTTGAAAAGATGAAGATTAGGGTATCTGGATCCTGAATGGTTGGATCCAGATGCCCTAATCTTCATCTACTTGCCTCACATTCGAGCGCGATAAGCCGCGCGCATTATTTTGTTTAGTCACAAATACATCTCCTTACTAGCAAGGTGTCTTTCACTCATCACAAGTCCTTTCATTCAAAATTCAACCTTAACGTACTCAACACTACTGATTAAGGAAAAAATATAAATAACTATATCTAGCATATTATAATTTAGCCGTACAAAATCAAAAACTATTTATGAACTAGCGGCCGCCCGCGACTTTGTACGCGTGGATCCCGTTTTACCTTCTTTATCTATCTTACGCCGTTTAGATTTTTTCATACAAATGTTTTTTCCCGCTAACTCCCGTTCCCGTGGGAATTTTGCAATATCCTGTTGTAACTAAGCTTTAAGTTTACTAAGGTACCTGCATGCCAAATTTCAATCGTCTAACTTAAGCGGTTTAGTCAAGGACAAACTGGGTGAGTTGGCTGACAAAGTATACGAGATCGCACCGCCAACTCCGCAAGTTGCCAGTACTTCCTCTGCTGCAGTACCCTACGGCGACATGGCACATCATATCGCAGAGTTGACCAGGCAAGTGGCTATGCTGACCAGCAGGCTTGAAGATTCCGAAAATAGGTCACGTTCCAGATATCAGAACAATCATTATAATCGCTCACCTAGCCGCTCCAGATCAAAGCAACCACCACCAGACCATCCACACTGCTTCTACCACTTCACATACGGTACTAAGGCGAAGAAGTGTAAGCAGCCTTGCAGCTTCCCCTCGGAAAACTCCAAGGGCGGTCGGAAGTAGCGGCCCACGACTGCTCCTCTGCAACAGGCCGTCTTTTCGTTACGGATCGCACATCAAAAATGCAGTTCCTCGTGGACACTGGCTCAGACCTGTGTGTTCAATAGGGTGGAGCGTCAATGTATGGCTAAAAAAAAAAGTTGCGCAAATGAATTTGAATACCTGCCAAAAGTTGCATTAGAGCAATATAATATCAAGTATATTTTTATTTTATTTTTAAAATGTATTTTTTAGCCCTCTACCGCCGTTTGAAATTATTGTTTTTTTTATTTTTCGCAACTTTTTAAAATCTGTCTACTATTAAATACAATAATGAAAAATGATTTATTTTACAGGTTTTGTGTAAATAAAAGATCAATTTTATGAATACAATAGTTTTATTCGAAAAATCGCGGTTGGGAAAAAAAAAAATTAAGGAAAACTTCGAAAATTGTGAATTTTACAATATTTTTTCCTGAACATTGAAATTCTTTTTAGTATCGAACGATGGCATTATTGCTCGAGATTGTATTTTACCTCGAATAAATCCATCTCTTGCCTTCTCACCAGACACAGCCATCGATGCCTCAGTCACCATTTTAACACATCGTTCAACTGCTTGAGTATGACAGGGAAAATCCGGAAACGCTGTGATAGTATGTGACGCTTGAAGTAATTCTTCCAACTCTTTGTCACTGATTTTATATAACATGGGAGGGGGTGTGACTTGCGACTCACCCCATATAATCATATCAGTATAGTCGTTAGCATTAAAGTTCAACTTGGGAGTTTTGAATATGCGAACACCAGGTACTAGTTTTTTTCTTGCTGCGATTATTCGTCGCAAACCCAATTCTCTGATATAATTTTTTTCATCATACAGCATAGCTAATAAAAGATTTTCAGGGTGTGCAAAAAACGCGTTTCTTTGAATTACTGGATCAATTATTTTCTTCACGTCAGAACTCAAACATCTTGATAATCTAATTAATTTAAAAACATGCATTGGGCCTTGCTTGAACGAACTATCTTTTTTATACTAAACCATACAGGAGCATAAACTTTTACTATATATTCCGTGAGTTTAATAAGGTTCAGAGAAGGATTGGATGTCGCTACATATAGTCTTAATATTCTGTTAGCTGTTGTCAACCATCGTGAGTGAGCCATTTTTCCAGGATTCCTGCGTGACAAATTTTGAGAACAAGTACCACTACTTACAGCGTGACAGATTTGATACAAATATTTTTGATCAGTGCTTAAGTTGTCTTCTGTTTCCTTTAGTAAAACTGGCAAATTTATGGAAGGTATCGCTGAAAACTCCACGACAGGAAGGCTGGTGCAGTTTTCTAATGCTTTTCCAATTGGTCCTGAGTAAAGTTGGGGTCCACTTGTTGCTCCATCCAATGCAGTGAACAAATGACGTAGAGGAAGCTCATTAGCATGTAATTGACATATGAACCATTGCATTGGTCTGCCTAACTTTAATTCTATAAAACGTATTGCTCCGTTTTTCCATCCAGTATTTGTTACAGTACCATCGCATCCAATAACTACCAAATCACTTAAGTCTAGTTCCTTCTGAATCAAAAATGAATAAATTGAATGAGCTATGACCTTTCCCGTTCCAGATGGTACTGTTATATGTCCCAAATAAACTGATCCTGGCTCAGTGATTAAAGAAATATGTTCTTTTGAAACGACATTTTTATAGAAACGATTGTCTCGCTTTTGGTAAATCAAGGTCTTGTCTTTTCTACCATCGAAATAAATGCTCTCAATTTCTGGACATTTTTGACTTTGAAGTTCTTGGCGTATTCGTTTCCTGGCTCTTCGAACTTTGCTCCGATCTATCACCTTTTCAGAGTCTTCGGAAGAAATCAAACCAACGTCTCGCAATACTGCACTTGCAACTGCTGCCGCTGATCGATCGGAAATGTTATAACGATCGCAAATTTCAGCTAAATTAGAAAGCGTCAGTGTGTTCCTTCTGTTCGGCATCACCTGAGTGCCAGAGGTACTTGGTTGGGATTCACCTAATGCACTAACGGATTTTACACTCAACCGAGTTTTTTCTTTTTTATTATATGAAGTCTTTTCTGAAACGGCGTCTTTGGTATATTCTACTGTGTTTTGTCTTCTAGACAATTTCTTTTCCAGCCTTTTAGTCTCTTTCTGATCTAAATTTCCAATTGCCATTTTCCTACCACTTCTCTGATCTATTAAAAATTCTCTTTCTAATAATGTTACTTTTTTTTCTTTAGGACAATTACAAGTGCTAAAATCAATACATTTACAACAACAAATATCAAATAGTCCTTGCATGCATTCAGTTTTCCATTGTTGTAGTTTTTCGTGAAAGTTGTCTGTTTGTTTTGATTTAGGAAAGCGAATGAAATATAAATATTTATTATAACAGCAGTGTAACAATTGTTTTACACGTTGTATTGTAACAACAGGCAAAGAAGCTTTTCTCCAAACTTCGAGTAAATCACTTCCTGCAATCTCAAAAACTTGCGAAATGGCGGGTTGCTTACCATTTTTCTCAATTTTTAATAAATTTCTAATAAACAACACATGTTTCAATACATCAGCTGTGGTAGGTAACACTGAATCGCTAAACAAACAAGGAGATCCAAAAATAGGACAGTCCATGGCACGTCGAGTAACAATTTTCGACATTATTTTGACTTCAGAACAATTTACCACGTAACTACTAACTTAATATCTTCTTGGTTAAATCAGTCAACTAAATCCGTGACAATAAACACAGTCTTATTACGAGGCTATAATAAAAAAATAGTACCCACCTATGTCTAATGTCAACGTTTAAAATTGCTAAGTTTACGCGCTTACCCTCAATGAAATTTTGTTAAAATCAGCGTTTTGTTAGTGCATTGTTTTGAGTTCCTGACAACTTAGAACGACATTATGAATTATTTTAAGTGATGTTTAATATATTTAGAGTTAAAAAAATATGTTATTTAAAGAATAAAAACCATTCGCATGTAATTATGATTTTTGTAAATTAGTCCTTTTTTTCATTTTTATGAAATATTTAAAAGGCAGTAGAGGGCTCAAAAATGATTGCAATATTTTTTTTGTTATTTTTTTCGTAATCTTTGCATATAGACGCTACTTTTAAGAGGTATTCAAAAACGTAATTTGGAAAAAAAAAATTTCGCTCCACCCTAGTGTTCAAGACGCCCTGTACTAAGACCAAGTATGATCTCGTCGCAGCGAACAACTCCATCATCCACACTTATGGACCTGTACTACTACACCTGAACTTGGGACTCAGGCGAGATTTTACTTGGAACTTCATCATAGCAGACGTTTCGAAGCCTATCATCGGTGTAGACTTCCTGAGCCATTACAATTTGCTTGTAGATTGCAGAAACCAACGTTTGGTGTCAATGGAATCATAACCCTTTCGGTAGCAGCTGTTACTTCTGGAACTTCAGACGATATCGCTTCTGTCAAAGCCGTCACCGGTGAAACCGAGTTTCACACACTTCTGCGCGAGTTTCCAGAGATTACCAGACCGGCAGGCGTTCGTTCTCCACCCAAGCACAACACACTGCCCCACATCAGAACCAGCCCTGATCCACCGGTATCTTGCAAGCCTCGACGTCTTGATCCAGTTCGCTCCCAAGCAGCAAAGAAGGAGTTTGAGGACATGCTTGCGTGTGGTACGGCTCGGCGTTTGGAGAGTCCCTGGTCTTCTGCTCTACATATGGTGAGGAAGAAGGATGATGGATGGAGACCATGCGGCGACTATCGTGCACTTAATGCCAGGACTATTCCAGACCGGTATCCCATTCGTCACATACATGACTTCTCCTACCAGCTCACAGGATGTACTATCTTCTCCACCATCGATCTTGTGAAGGCATACAACCAGATTCCGGTAAATCCAGCGGATATCCCTAAGACTGCCATCACCACGCCGTTCGGTCTGTATGAATTCCCATATATGACGTTTGGGTTAAGGAACGCTGCACAGACCTTTCAGTGATTCATCGATGAAGTTCTTCTGGGTCTTGACTTCTGTTTTGGGTGTCTCGACGATACCTGGTGTTTTCCAGCAGTCCAGAAGTCCATCTGGACCACCTGCGCCAGCTATTTGAACGCCTGAGAGAGTACGGGATACTTGGTTAACACTTCAAAGTGCAATCTAGGCCAGTCTAAAATAACGTTCCTCGGCTATCAAGTCTCTGCAGCTGGAACTAAGCCCCTGGAGACTAAAGTAGAAGCTATACAAAACTTCACAGCACCGAAGACCGTCAAGGAGCTTCAGTGTTTTCTCGGTATGTTTTTTGACACAAATAAATTTATCTATACTAACAAACAAACAAACAAACAAACTCTTCAGCTTTATTATTATAATGCTGAAGAGTTTGTTTGTTTGTTTGTTAACTTGAACGCGCTAATCTCAGGAACTACTGGTCCGATTTGAAAAATTATTTTTGTGTTGGATAGCCCGTTTATCCAGGAAGGCTTTAGGCTATATAATATATCATTACGCTAAGACTAATAGAAGCGGAGCAACAATGAAGAATGTCAAAATCGGGGATATGTTTCCTTTTGAGAGCTGCCGCTGCGTAAACGGTTAAAGTTTCGCAAAAATCATATCATATATGACAAGATTGTTCCCCCTTAAAACTTTTACAAAAAAAGTCCGCGACAGCATATGTCTATCTTTTATGGTTGGCTCATTGTAACCTTTTTTATGCTAACCAAATCTGTTTTAAAATAATGCATTATTTGCGAAGGCATTTTCATAAACATGATATTAATCCTTATCCAAATAAATAAGTTATTCATCAGAGGTATTTAATTTTAAACATACTTGCCCTGTAAATTATTCGATTTCAATAAATATCTTAGAAGATATCGCAGTCTTCTTCTTTTCGTGTCGACTACAAACCTACACAGTGTCAGCCCAAAACTCCGCCACAAGAGTGGCGTTGTCAGTAGCACTCATCAAATCCTCCTGAGTGCAGTTGCTTGGGCACTCAGGGCATGACATCAGGTGCTTCATCGACTGGGGAACAAAACCGCACCTGCACTCCATGCTCAAGCCATCCAAGAATCCCCACCTGGCCAGATTGTCCTTACTACGGCCAACCTGCGTCCGAAGTCTATTTAAAGACTTCCAGGTAAGCCAGGGGAGCTCATGTCCAGGTGGAGGACTCTCAGACATAGGGACAAAAGGGCAGGGGAGATCAGCTCTCTCGCGCCATAACCTGCATCTCTCTTTTGACCGATCGTCATGAAGGAGAGGGGACACACTTTTTACGAAATTGCTTCGGCTTTTTAGCCTTTGAGGCACAGGGTCGTAATTGAAAAGTGGGTGCCGTGTGTCACTCAGCATGGCCGATTTCTCGGAGGAGGCCGCGACGGCTCTGCGGATCTCTGGGGGCGCTATTCCAGCCAGCGGATACAGCATTTGTACCGGTGTCGGATTTAGGCAACCAGTAATCAACCGGCAGGTTTCATTCAGTGCTGTATCTACTAGCTTGGCATGGGCTGAGCGGCTCCATACGGGGCTCGCATATTCACCTGCTGAAAAGGAAAGCGCCAAACCAGTGCACCGCAGAACAGCGGGCGAGGCTCCCCATTTAGTGGAAACCAGTCGGCGCAAGAGGCCGTTTCTGGAATGCACCTTCTGCTTGATGTTTTGGCAGTTTTTCTTAAAAGTCAGTGACCTATCCAGAAAGACACCCAGGTACTTGGGAAAGTCGGTATGCTCAATGGGCACCCCACGCCATTGCATGTTAAGTTTTCGGCCCGCCTCTCTATTGCGCAGGTGGAATACGCAACTTTGGGTCTTGGTAGGATTTGGCCTCAAGGAATTAGCCTCATAGTACTCTCCCAGGCTTTCCAGAGCGTTCGATAGGTCGTCTTCAACCTGTTCGAAGCTAGCAGCCTGAGAGGTTAAAACAAGGTCGTCTGCATATAGGAAGCGGGACGTGTGTGGGTTAGATGGTTGTTCGTTGGTGTACACGTTAAATAGAATGGGTGCCAAGACACTGCCTTGAGGCAAACCATTTTTTTGTGTCCTCCAATGACTTTTGTCGGACAGGAAGTGGACCTGGAACCTCCGATTGTGCAGAAGTTCGCGGAGTGCGTTGACAAATTTATTGTCATTGGTAAGGGACTCCACCTTCCACAACAAACGTCTCAGGTTAACAGTGTCGTAGGCTGCGGAGAGGTCTACAAACACAGTACCCGTAACCATGCCTGTCTCGAAACCATCTTCAATGTGCTGCGTTAGTTTGAGCGTCTGGTTGCTGCAAGACTTAACAGGCCTAAAACCGGCTTGTTCGGGGATTAGCTTTGGGTCGATCATTGGGGTAAGCCGGGCTAGCAACAGTCTCTCGAACAACTTGTAAGAATGGCTAAAGTTTTTCGGATCGTCCGCTGGCTTTCCCGGTTTTGGGATAGCGATGACCTTTGCCTTTCGCCAGAGCCGGGGGATTGAGGCATGTTCCAGGCAGAAGTTGAACATTTGCAGCAACCATGACACCGCAGCAGGACCAAGGTCCTTAATTTGCTCAACTGAGATATCGTCGACTCCAGGGGCTTTACCGCACTTAAGGTGTTTTATTGCGGTTTTATCAGTCAGGCTAAGGGGTTTGCTGATATCATCACAGTTGTTCGTGATGTCTTTCGATTTGGGGACTCTACCAAGGGGACACGAAGATTTGCCATTCAACAAGAGCTGATGCGCAATCTGGTTGGCCGTGACTTGGCTGGGCGATGCGGGTTGAGGGGGCTCGCTTGTGAGTTTGCGGAGAGTTGTCCAGGCCTTTTTACTGTTGTGCGTCATATCGACGCTAGTGACAGTGTTAACCCACCTCATCTTTCGCTTTTCACCAATATTTGTCAGGAGCTTTTCGCCTATCAAGGTGGTATCTTCCGAGAAAGGGTCAGAGTCATACATGAGCTTGTTAGATTTTTAAATGGTATGAATTATTTGTAAATTAATAAATATTTATGTATTAAAGCAGATTCTTTAATTAATAAGGTTACTACAAAAAGAAGAATAATAATAAGCAAAATGTAGCATATTAAATACTTTATGTTATATTCCTATCATATCGTATTATACCGTATTATACTGTAATTTAATAAATAAGTAAGTTCCAAATTAAAAATCCAATTTCAAGTTCCAATAATTAAGAATCAAACGAACTTACCTTGTAAAGTTTGATTCCAATTATGCGAGGGTCTCAACCGAAGACGATTAATAATTACTTGCAGCATTACATGAGATGATGCTATCTTCGTCACACCTTTAGAGTTATAATGTAAGAAAGCATTTTCTGTCCTACTCCCACCTTGCACCGACTGGCAGCCCCGCGTCACCTGATTTCATTATTTCAAAGTTTGTGTTATTACAAATATATTTTTTATTTTTGTTTATCTGTTTGGGTTGGGTGGGATAGGGATGTAATCGTCTTCGGTTGAGACCCTCGCATAATTGGAATCAAACTTTACAAGGTAAGTTCGTTTGATTCTTAATTATACTTCGGGTCTCAACCGAAGACGATTAATAATTACTTGCAGATGTTTAGAGCAAAGTAATGTAAGAGATAAGAAAAATAAAAAATGTATGTGAGAAAAAGACGTGAAATTATTTAATTTCTCAATTTACTAAATAAGTTAAACAACCTTATTCTTAAATCATTTTAAAGATAATGTTACATTTATCGTTCTCTTAACGATGTTAATAAAATAAATGCAATTAACCTTTTGTTTTATATAACAAATCATGTACCAAATATGGCATTAACAAAATCATTTTCATTTGTATCGATTACTTCTCTTCGATAGTACTTAATAAAAACATTAGAGGAATTACTCCAACCCGCTGCCTTGCGAACCACTTCCAGACTAACCCCGGATCTGTGAGCGGCGGATGTAGATGCCGAGCGAGTACTATGTGCTCCAAATATAGAAATATCTATGCCACTATCGAGCAACACCTTTTTCACCCAATGTGCTAATGTTTGAGAACCAACTTTTTTGTGAGGTTTTCGCACAGCAATAAAAAGATGTTCCTCCGAAGGAATCTGTCTCAAAGAAGAGGTGTTTGCTATGTAAGTTTCAACAGCCAACGCGGGACAAATACTGAGATTTTCACGGATATATGGCAATCTGATGAGTGGTTGGCAAGAACCGGGCCTCGATGTTTTTATCAAGTCGGTGATCTTAATAACAATGGCATTGTCTTGTTTTGATATATTATTCAATTTGATTAAACTGATAGTTTGCATTCTTTGAGCGGAAGCAATAGCCAAAAGTGTGCAAGTTTTATGTGACAAATCAGCTAATGGGATATTATCGTAAGGATACATATTAGATAGATGATTCAACACTATGTTTGTGTCCCATGTTGAATTATATTTCGGATTTGGGGGAGCAAGTCTATAAACACCTTTAAGGAAACGGTTAATGTAATCATTAACAGTTACTTCCGTACCTAAAATTAGTGACAAAGCTGATCTATGAGTGTTTAAACTGCTGTAACTAGTATATTGCTCTTCAAATTTTGTGGTAAGGAATGATAATACTGTTGAACTATTAGCCTCGTAAACGTCTAAGTTATTCTCTTTGCAAAAATGCCACCAGGATTTTATGGAACTATTGTATTGATTCAATGTGTTTTTTGCAAGAGAAGCCATCATTATATTTAAGGATTCTTGAGGTACACCGCGTTTAATCATTGATTCCCTGATAATTTGGCTGCCACCAGGATAAGACTCGCGTGAAGAGGATGGCAGGTTCTGAAAGGAGAATATAATAGGAATTCATCAGGGCCAAAGAACAACTTTTCCGATAATACAAGCTTGGACCACAATGGATACCAAGGTTGTGATGGCCAGTAAGGCACCACTACTATCCCCGTTGCTTTGTCTGACAAAATTTTTTCCAGGACTCTAGTAATTAAACAGAATGGGGGAAAGGCATAAAAGTTTATATTTTGCCAGCAAAATGTGAATGCATCTACAACTTCAGAATATGGATCGAGTTTCCATGAAGCATATCTACTACATTTATAGTTTTGAACGCTGGCGAAAAGATCAAATTCGGGTTTTCCTAATGATGTGCTAATTCGCAAAAAGGCATTATCTGAGATTTCCCACTCTGTATCTATATTGATTCGTCGAGACTCGCGATCTGCTTTTATATTATCACAAGATCTAACGTAGGATGCGAACACAAAAATATTTCGGGACTCACACCACTGCCAAATCTTTCGTGCAAGATCATTCAAATGAGGATGTTGGACACCACCCATTTTATTTATGTATGATATGGCAGTGGTGTTGTCTATTCGTAGTAAAATATTACAATTCCGTAAATCAGTTGTAAATATTTTTAGTCCATAAAATGCGGCTTTTAATTCAAGTTCGTTAATATGAAGCACAAGTTCTGTCTCTGTCCAGTTTCCGTTGGCACTTTGACCACTGCATGCAGCGCCCCAGCCGGTATTTGAAGCATCAGTAAAAATTTCAAGTGAATACTCGTTATTTTTACGGATGTTAGCAAATGACGTCATTATGTTATCTCGCCACCATAAAAAATCATTTTTTAAATTTTGTCTTAATTTCATTTGTTTACTGTAATTCTCAGAATAATTTAGGGCCAAAAACTTCTCTCTTTCAAACAGTTTAGTGTACATCCAACCGTAACTGACAGCTGGGCATGCGGCGGTCAAAAGTCCGATAAATTCAGCAAAAAATCTTATAGTAGATTTGGTTTTACACATAAGCTCTGTAGCTCGACTTTTTATTCGTTGTTTCTTTTCCTCTGGTAGGGTAATTATCATGTTTCTAGTGTCAAACATAAATCCTAAAAACTTGCAAAGTTGACTTGGTATCATTGCACTTTTATTTGTGTTTATTATGAACCCTAATGAATCTAAAAGGGATCTTGTAGTGTTAACATTTGACAGGCACTCGTTATATGAACTACCTAGGCATAAAAAATCGTCAAGATAATTTACTGATAAAAAACCTGACGTGCGTAAGTTTTCTAGAACGGGTTTTAGTAGTTTTGTAAAAACAAATGGGGCAGTGCAAAGGCCGAACGGAAGGACGTTAAATTCATATAATTGTGACCTCCAGCGAAACCGTAACTTTTTTCGGTCACCCTCATTTATAGAAATCAAAAAGTATGCGTCTTTAATATCAATAGTTGACATAAAATAGTCTTGGCTTAATAATCTAAGTGCAGTGCGATAATCTTTCATTTTAAAATGATCTGTTTTAACAAATTTATTGAGCTCTTTTAGGTTTAATATGAATCTATGTGTTCCGTTAGGCTTAGGCACTGTAAAGATTGGTGAGACAAATTGTTCTTCACAAGATGTACAAGGTGATATAAATTTAAACTGTATTAATTCCAGGATACATTCATCAATGATCTCAATTTGAGACTGTGTGTTACACGCATTATTTTGAGGTTCAGTTATTTGTACAGGCTCCTCGATAAAGGGAATTTTGTATCCTTGAACCCAATCTAAAATTGTACAATCATTAGTGAGCTCACACCATCTGTCATAAAAGTGAGTCAATCGACCAGCAACGCATACCTGAGGACCTTCTCCTATCGTCTCCTCGTCTGCTGCCGCGCGTGGTTGGTGGAGCGACGGCCTCGCGGCGCTTCCAGGCGGCGATCCCTCGGCGGTCGGCGCGGTGCAGGGGTCGTCCGCGGCTCGACCGCTGCTGCTACGCGCGGCGGCGCCCCCCTCGAGTTTAAAGCGCCCCGAGGCTGTGTTGTTGTTGCCGGGGCCCTATACGTAGGGCGTTGAGTCTTTTGTTTGATTTCCGAGCCCGTCTTGCTTATTGCCTTCGAAGACTTGATGTGATCTGATAATG
Source organism: Ostrinia nubilalis (assembly GCF_963855985.1). Taxonomy (NCBI): domain Eukaryota; kingdom Metazoa; phylum Arthropoda; class Insecta; order Lepidoptera; family Crambidae; genus Ostrinia; species Ostrinia nubilalis. The sequence continues at coordinate 6,076,294 of NC_087118.1, read as the reverse complement.
CGGAACCAAAAAGATGTTCGTCTATAGTTGTATTTTTGACAGTATCTCTTATGTCCTTATTAAGAGTGCTCAGTGCCGCATAACGCCTGGATTGTGATTCTTTATAGTGGCTGTCGCATATGAGTCTGCCGGCGTCACTCAGTGTCTTTATTATATCTTGAGGAACAGTACTATTTGATGCCAGGGCCCAATTCAAAACTCGTCCTATAGCAGAGAGACTACTAGCAAGTTGATTTTGCTTGCTTTGGCTGTATAAATCTTTTTTAATGTTCATTTCCAACAGAGCTGCTTTGATTTCCAAATTGAGTTTTGGGGCTCTCATATTTGGGCAGTTTTCTGGCGGTAAGTAACATTTTATTAGTTCTAATTGGATCTCTTTAGAAAGCCCGTTAGCTAATATATGTGCCCATCTAGGTGCGATATCCTTATGTAGATTTTCTCCATGATTTTTCTGGCTGGTGGGGTCCTCGCCAAGCAGTTGAAGAATCTCTGGGTCTAATGAAGGTGTATTTTCATCCAAAATAGATGTTGCCGGAGCGTCATTTACGTTGACACTCGACGGGTCCTGTTGCGTAGACACAGGTATTGTGTGTGTCACAGATTCGGGTTCTGTCGGTGGCGCAGGTATGGGAGCAGCTCGCGACGTATATGGTCCGGCAAGTGGCTCTGTTAACTCGGGATGGCAGTCGCCGAAGATGTCAGCGTTTTCATCTGCGTAATTTTCCGCTGTCAAGGAGCAATAATAAACGTAAGTATTCTATTTTTAACCATAACTAGCATGGAAGAATGCATATAGCATTTAACTATATATTAAAGACCTCAACACTTTTAAAGTGGAGTATACCCTCGACACGCTTTGCGTGGAGTAGGTACATATAGGTGTCTCGACACAGATTAAGTGGAGTATGTATAATTAATCCTCAACACGGTTTACGTGGAGTAGCCTCGACGCTCATTAAAGCGGAGTAGCCTCAACGCTTATTAAAGCAGAGTAGCCTCGACACTATTAAAGTGGAGTTTGTTTGTCCTCAACACGAATTACGTGGAGCTGTCTCAACACTGAAGTGGAGTTACGAGTATTATATCCTCAACACGGTATACGTGGAGTATTATTGTGGGCTAAATAAAATGCCATAACACAACTAAGCACTATTTTCCAATATTAAAACTTAGATAATTTCGTACGGAACAGGTAGGTAAAACATTATACCTACTTAATAAATATGTTTTCCCATTAAAAATATTATGTAGGTAGGTTGAAATTCCGTTTCCCATAACCGTGCAATTTCTATATTTTGTTACACTTAGATTGTAATTTACCTTGTAATGAACTATGATTTTCATATTCCTGTGTGTCGTATCTCTTATAGTACGAAGAATCACTTTCTCCTTCCACCGATACTGATGATGATAATCGCCGTCTTTTTCGTAATTTCGACTCCAACTTTTTGATTTTCCGTAAAATACTATCATAATCACTGTCCCTAGACCTAGAACGCTTTCGTTTTCCCATAATTATTCAGAATATAATTATTTCCCGAATGCGAGGTGTGATTCCGATAACACAAAAACACGTAATGAAATCAGGTGACGCGGGGCTGCCAGTCGGTGCAAGGTGGGAGTAGGACAGAAAATGCTTTCTTACATTATAACTCTAAAGGTGTGACGAAGATAGCATCATCTCATGTAATGCTGCAAGTAATTATTAATCGTCTTCGGTTGAGACCCGAAGTATAATTTATTCAGTATAAAGCCCTTTTCCAGGGCACTTATACACGTCCCAAATATAGCTTGCCCTACCACCACTTCGGGACATCATGGGCTGGTGCTGAGAAGAAGTGGCGGAAGAAACTCAGTCACCTTTGTCAGCCTCTTTTCAAACCAGATACAACAATTTATAACTTACATAAAATGAATAATCTAGCAGTAATTAAGTCTTATTTATTATTAACATTTTGACGGTATTCTGTATAACCAGTATTTATAATCAAACACACAGAACACAAGTTCTAAGTTAGGTTACGTTAAGACTTAGGCTTTGGTTAGGTCACGACTTAGGTTTCGTACCATAATGTAACCGGCAACTATTTCTTTATACTGGTCATACAAACTACCGACCTGACCCCGTGGCATGTCACCATCCATTGGCCAGGTGTCAAAATAATAGGCCTGGCGCAGCCACATAGCCGGGTGTTAATACAATATCACAATAATACAATACAAAAACACAACAAGCATAATAATAGTACCAATAAACAATGTACACTTAACTTTGGTCAGCTTCACCGCAAAGATCCATCGAGACCGCCTTTCAACGAGGAATTCCATATATTTATACCCATACTCCTACCTTTCCTCTACTCAACTCTGATTGGTCACTTAAGACGACCAATCAGAGAACAGGAAGTTAGATAATATAATTAATATTTAAACGGACCCGGAAGTTGGAATTTCTCATTTTACAATATTTGTTTTTGATAAAAGGATAGTAAGTTGGCTTATTAATTATACATTTAATAATATTTAAGAAATATTAATAATTATTATCCAAAAGCTGGAAATCTTACAATAAATTCTATAAACAGGAAGTTCGAATACATTATAACTAATAATATTAAAACGGACCCGGAAGTTGGAACTTCTCATTTTACAATATTTATTTTTGATTGAATATTAGCCAGTTGGCTTATTAATTTATCAATTCAATTATATTTAAGAAACATTAATAACCACTATTCAGAAGCCGGAAATCTTACAATAAATTCTTATTTGCAAACGGAAGTCTTAATTTTATCTGGCAGTTAATATGGCGGCTGTTTGATACTTGGTGTGTGTGATGTTATAGAAAGTTAATTAATAGTGTAGTTACTAATATTATTTATAGGTCACATTGAAATATTAATATCAATCAGGTATGTACATAATATAATTATGCCATACCATACCATCATCGGTCCCATCAACTACAGTAATGACCATCATCGGTCCCATCAACTACAATAATGACCATCATCGGTCCCATCAACTACAATAATGACCATCATCGGTCCCATCAACTACAATAATGACCATAATCGGTCCCATCAACTACAGTAATGACCATCATCGGTCCCATCAACTACAATAATGACCATCATCGGTCCCATCAACTACAGTAATGACCATCATCGGTCCCATCAACTACAGTAATGACCATCATCGGTCCCATCATCAACTACAATACAATACAAGACATTACAATTGCTTTAATCAAAATAGAAATTTAAGCAAAAGAGAACAGTGATATCAAATTCTGGTATGTTTAAATTTTCAGAAATAAAATTATGTATACTCTTATATTATAATTATATAGAATCAATATCTATAATAAGTAATTATATTGTCTCGAATCATTATTATCAAAAATAGACATTTAAATAAAAGAACACAGTGTAATCAAATTCTGGTATTCATAACTTTTCACACAAAATAAAATTGAATGTACTATAAGAAACGGATACTTATATTATTATTATATAGAATCATAAATATTATCTATAATAAATAATTCTATTGCCCCGAATCATTAATATAATCCTCATTCGTCCAATTACCTGGCCATAGCCTTAATTTATCTTTAGACACAGTTATACTTCTAAGATTGCCTCCGCCTCTAAGAACATACCTATCATTTGGAAGTACATTAGTTATTTCGTACGGACCTTTGAATTGAGAACTCAGTTTATCGTGACGCCTATGGTCTTGGTTTACATAAACAATATTGTCTACTTCATACGACTTATTATCCCGTCTTACGATATCAAATCTATTTTTGAATTTGTTTGATTCTAGTAGTAGTCGTTGAAAAGCTAATTGTCGATCTGCCCTTAAATCAATGTCTGGTTCTGGTATATTTATTTCATTTAACCGACTTTGTACACTTGGTATATTAGCATTACAACCGATAAGCAAATGGATTGGTGAGAACCCTGTCGATTTTTGAGTAATCGTATTAATTGACTGTTGCACCTTATACAATCCGCTTGGCCAGTCTGACGAACCATTACAAATGGTATTTAACATATTAACGACTGTAGCTACGTAACGTTCTACTTGACCATTCCCTCTTGGTGTCCCTGTGGCAATCATGTGATGCTCGATTTGTAAGTCCCTAAATAGAGATATTATATGTCGTGAACTGAAGTTAGTACCCCTGTCAGTGATTATCTTTCTAGGGGTACCAAATAAGGTAATAGTGTCCCGGATTAGAGGCACCAACTCTTGAGCCGTTAGACTTTTCAAAGGTTTTAGTAGAGTAAATTTAGTAAAACCGTCTATTAAAAGTAAAATATATTTATATCCTTCAGACGTTTGAGGAAAAGGGCCGGTGCAATCTAGATGGATTGTATGGAAAGGTACTGGGGTTTTTTCTATAGGGTGTAGAAAACCCTGTTTCGGACCTGAATGACCCTTTCTTTCTATACAAATCAAACAGTGTTTTAAATATTTCCGAACAAAAGCGGCCATGTGAGGAAACCAAAAGTGTTCTCGGAGTTTTAAAAGAGTTTTATCGAATCCTGTGTGACAGTTTTCGTCATGAAAGAGTTGCAACAAGTCAAATCTACTGCCTTTGGGAACGTAAAGCTTGGGGTCACCAGGTTGTATATAAAAAAATAACAAGTTATTGTGCAAGGCATATCGAGTATCGTCTAAATCGCCAGAAATAACTTGGGTTATTAAATGTTGAGATTCTGGATCATTTTGTTGAGCAATTTCCAACCATGATTGGGGCTCATTTATTAAATTAACCACTTTATGAGGGGTTTTATATGAAGGATTTATATTGGTTGAAGTGGAAGTGGGGGCTGGAAATTCGGATTCATTGTTAAAACTATCTGAAACCGATTCGTCGACGGGATTTCGACTAAGAAAGTCAACATGTCCAATGTATTTACCTTTCTTATATACAATTTCAAAATCAAAGTCTTGCATAAATGCCCACCAACGAGCAACACGTGGGGACAGATCTTTTTTACTCACAGTGGATTTGATAGAATTGCAGTCTGTGAAAATTTTAAATTTGATCCCCAAAAGGTACACTCTAAAATGTCTCAGGGCATTATAAATTGCCAACGTCTCTAAGTCATAGGAACAATATTTAGATTCTACAGGAGTAGTTCTTTTGATGTAGTAGGCAACAACCTTCTTACTACCATCAACTATCTGTATTAGCATGGCGCCATAGCCCAAAGAACTGGCATCTGTGTAGAGTTCTGTAGGTAACTGATGATCGAAAACTGTCAACAACGGTTTGCTCGATAAGTGTTTTATAACATAATTTCTAGCTACTTCCTGCTCAATACCCCATTCCCATTTTTGGTTGTTCTTTGTTAACTTACTAATACATGCTGTTTTAGAAGAAAAGCCAGGGATAAATTTTCGAAAGTAACTCGCGAGACCCATAAATTGCCGGACTTGTTTGACATTACATGGAGCGGGAGAATTGACTAATGCAGCTACCTTAGTTTCACTTGGCCTCACACCTTCTGGTGATATGTGTCTACCCAAATACTCAATGTCGTTTACGAAAAATTTACTCTTTTTTAAGTTAATGGCAAAACCGGCAGAACATAGTGCCTGAACTGTTTTCTCTAGATAATCTAACCCTTCATTTACCGTTGAAAACGGTATTAGTATGTCGTCGATGTATACCAAAACGAATTTCAAGTGTTGTACTGCTTTAGCAATGGCTCTTTGAAAAACTGCAGGTCCATTACAAATACCGAAGGGCATTTTTAGAAATTCATAATGCCCGTTTGGGGTTACAAAAGCGGTATATTTTATTGAGTCTGATGAAACCGGAATCTGGTAAAATCCATTTTTCATGTCTAAGGATATAAAGAACCTTGCTTTACCGAGCCTATCGATTTGATCTTCAATGAGAGGAAGCGGATATCGATCTTTGTCTAGAATGTTGTTTAACGATCTGAAATCCACGCACATTCTATCGCTTCCATCTTTTTTTTTAACTAAAATAACAGGACTCGCAAAAGGCGAGTTACTTTCACGAATAATTCCTTTGTGTAATAGTTCTTGTATAATTGTGTCTACTTTTTCCTTTTCAATCTGAGCCAATCGATAGGGTCGGTAAGTAATGATCTTATTTTGTTTTAAACGCAAAACCAATTCTCCAGTCTGTACATTGCCTACCTCGTTAAGGACTGAAGGATATTTATTGAAAATATCTTTTATTCTATCTTGTACTTCCAATGGCAAGTGTTCCGTTTTTAAATTTAATTCACTTAATTCAGACGACGAAGATACCAAATTAACCTCTGAAGATACATTACACGATTTTCTGAGTAGCCGACAACCGGATGAATCAGTAACAATTTCTACATCTGGATAGTTAACAGCATTTCTGCCGATGAGAAGATCATAACGGAATGCATTGTCTCTAACTACATTAATGTCAAGCTCTAAACTTATACCATCAAATTGAACTATTGCAGTAATTAAGGCAAACACGTGTGTTTTGTTCTGTCCTAAGCCATTTACATACGTGGATACTGGTAAAAGATGACATCCCAATTTTTTTGCAACCGATTCTTTTATTAAGCTGCAACTTGCTCCTGTGTCTATTAAACAACTAATCATCACCCCATTAATACATACTTGGGTGAGATTTAGTTCTGTCTGTCTAAAAAATTTACTTCTTTTGTAGGGACTGAAACCAACTGAGTTGTTTCATTCCTCTGTTTTTGGTAGCAAAAGGTTTCTGTATGACCAATCTTGTTACAATACCCACAGTTTTTTGTTTGGGGTCTATATTGTTTAAAACTCTGTGCAGTTTCATTAGTCATTTGATAATGACGTTGAGAAGGTACATTTTTAGAGCACTGAGTATGTACATGCCCAATTTTGTTGCAAAGATAACATTTCTTATCAGTATTGAACCTAGTACGTTTTACCCCACTTGGCCCTGAAGCATTGGTTCCATCCTTGTCATTATTTTCCAAGGGTCGCTTTTTGGACTTCGTATAAGTAGACAGTAATGTAATTAGAGCAGAAGTTGTCTCAACACCACTATTTAGGGCTGCCATCCTTACACCAGTATCATTAATACCTCCACAAATCAATTCTATTAACTGAGAATTTGTAAAACAAATCCTTGTGTTACGAAGTAGTCTAATTTTTTCTCTAACATATTCACCATACGAGTCAGATCCATCAGACGTGTACAATACGGCCTTAGTAAGTTTTTCAGAAAGGTTTTTCTTTTCTGGATAAGCGCTAACTATGTCCGAACGAAAATTTTCCCAAGACCTTCCCTCTAACGGTTCCCAGGACTCAAACCAAGATATAGCAGAACCCCTCAGGGCTTTACCTGCCTTCGCTGCGGTTCTGATGCTGCTCCACCTGAGGTCCTTCGCGAGGGCTTCTATTATGTTGTCACACTAGGTGGCTGCTCCGCAGTCATTCTTGTCAGGGTCGAACACTGGCAGAGCGATGTCATCGTCGTTCGAGTGTGGTCTGGATACAGCGTCCCGGATCGCCGTGAGAAGACTTGTAGCTTCAGCATCCATCCTGAAAATATTCGAAAAAAATGTTAATGATCGTGAATCGAGAGTGATCCCACTTCTGATGTTAGATTTTTAAATGGTATGAATTATTTGTAAATTAATAAATATTTATGTATTAAAGCAGATTCTTTAATTAATAAGGTTACTACAAAAAGAAGAATAATAATAAGCAAAATGTAGCATATTAAATACTTTATGTTATATTCCTATCATATCTTATTATACCGTATTATACTGTAATTTAATAAATAAGTAAGTTCCAAATTAAAAATCCAATTTCAAGTTCCAATAATTTATTCAGTATAAAGCCCTTTTCCAGGGCACTTATACACGTCCCAAATATAGCTTGCCCTACCACCACTTCGGGACATCATGGGCTGGTGCTGAGAAGAAGTGGCGGAAGAAACTCAGTCACCTTTGTCAGCCTCTTTTCAAACCAGATACAACAATTTATAACTTACATAAAATGAATAATCTAGCAGTAATTAAGTCTTATTTATTATTAACATTTTGACGGTATTCTGTATAACCAGTATTTATAATCAAACACACAGAACACAAGTTCTAAGTTAGGTTACGTTAAGACTTAGGCTTTGGTTAGGTCACGACTTAGGTTTCGTACCATAATGTAACCGGCAACTATTTCTTTATACTGGTCATACAAACTACCGACCTGACCCCGTGGCATGTCACCATCCATTGGCCAGGTGTCAAAATAATAGGCCTGGCGCAGCCACATAGCCGGGTGTTAATACAATATCACAATAATACAATACAAAAACACAACAAGCATAATAATAGTACCAATAAACAATGTACACTTAACTTTGGTCAGCTTCACCGCAAAGATCCATCGAGACCGCCTTTCAACGAGGAATTCCATATATTTATACCCATACTCCTACCTTTCCTCTACTCAACTCTGATTGGTCACTTAAGACGACCAATCAGAGAACAGGAAGTTAGATAATATAATTAATATTTAAACGGACCCGGAAGTTGGAATTTCTCATTTTACAATATTTGTTTTTGATAAAAGGATAGTAAGTTGGCTTATTAATTATACATTTAATAATATTTAAGAAATATTAATAATTATTATCCAAAAGCTGGAAATCTTACAATAAATTCTATAAACAGGAAGTTCGAATACATTATAACTAATAATATTAAAACGGACCCGGAAGTTGGAACTTCTCATTTTACAATATTTATTTTTGATTGAATATTAGCCAGTTGGCTTATTAATTTATCAATTCAATTATATTTAAGAAACATTAATAACCACTATTCAGAAGCCGGAAATCTTACAATAAATTCTTATTTGCAAACGGAAGTCTTAATTTTATCTGGCAGTTAATATGGCGGCTGTTTGATACTTGGTGTGTGTGATGTTATAGAAAGTTAATTAATAGTGTAGTTACTAATATTATTTATAGGTCACATTGAAATATTAATATCAATCAGGTATGTACATAATATAATTAATCTAACAAGCTCATACTGCCTTAGTAGCCCGGCGGAGTCCGCCGACAGCCCCGGAATGTAGGATGTCCTGCAACCCCTGGGGATACAGCGCCGAGAAATGGTCCACACGATCTCAACAAAGCGATCATAGTTTTTCGGGGTAGGCAAGACATCGAGAAGGGCGACGTCGACGGACTGCGCGAACTGTTCCCAGTTACCTTTGGCGAAGTTAAACCTGCGCTGGAATGGAACCTCAATGGGTCGGATGACGGGCTGTACCACACACATGATAGGCCTGTGCTGGGTACGAGGTATGGGTGGACACACGGTTTTGGCATATTGTGAGCTAATGGAGGACGAGACAAAGATCAAGTCTGGATTGTACCCTTTTTTCCATCGGCCGCTGTTAAAAGAAGCCGGTTGCTTAGGATTATGGATCAGACTCAGATCATTTGTGTCAGCCCACTCCTCCAGTGCATGTCCACTCATGTCCGTGTCCTGGTAGCCCCAGTTGGAACCCCGGCTGTTGAAGTCTCCGATCACGATCTTCACTGGTTGGTTGTAAAAATTATCTGGAGGGTCGAAATGAAACAGTTTCCCTGGAGGTTTATACACGGAAGTTATAGTACAGTTCCCAGTTTCAACCGTAACAACTTCAATGTCATTTTGTGCCGAGCATGAGGTGGAAATGATGCTTACGCCGGGAGCAGCAAACACTGCGTTGCCGTGTTTCGGATGTGAGATCTCGGCGATAAGCTTAAGTCCTATTTGTGGGCGGCTCTGTGTTTCGTCTCGATGGGTCTCTTGCACGCAAAGAATGTCACAGTTGGTTTTGCGGCAAAGGTTAGACAGAATCTCTGATTTGTCCTGTGAGAACCCTTCAATATTAATCGAGACTACACACAGGCACGGTTTTGTGAGCGGACTGGTTGAACTTCGGTTTGTCATCGTGGTGCAGTAATTCGTTTCACGGCTTCTGCCGCTACTCACGGGGAGGGCCCGAGCAAAGGAGTCGCTCTACGGGAAGGCTTACTGCATCCCCCCATCGCAGTTTCGTTCATATCGCAGTTTTAAAATAACATCGCAGCAAAATAATGATCAAGTACTGAGCGCGCCACTGATGGATCAACGCATAGTCTAAACTGCTGACCGTAGAGACCTGAAAGAAGTAGGTTGGACGAAGGAATCACGTTGGGATATGGGTAAATATCAACAAACTCGTTTTTTGCCTAATTCCGGTGGCGAATTTTTATTTCCACTTTCTAAAACTTTTTTGTAGCAGAAATAATAGTAAATGACTTGTGTTATTCAATGATATGGTAGAGATCAAAATATTGTTAATACTTCTCGAGATACATATTATTATGTTAATTTGAAATTATCAAGAGCCACCGAAATTTCGTCCATAAATTACATGAGACAATTTTGGCTATTTTTGAACCCCCCCGCCTCCCTTGGTGAGATTTAATGAGATTTTGCCTGACCCCTTCCCCCACCCCCTAATCTCACGTGATAAATTAAAAAAAATCCGAAATTTAATAGTTTTGGAGTAATTTAACTGAGAAAGTTTTTTTTTGTGTGCTTATTTATTTATTTATTTATTTACTAGCGGCCGCCCGCGACTTCGTACGCGTGGATCCCGTTTTACTCCCTTCATCTATCTTACGCGATTTAGATTTTTTCATACAAATGTTTTTTCCCCGCTAACTCCCGTTCCCGTGGGAATTTTGCAATATCCTGTTGTAACTAAGCTTTAAGTTTACTAAGGTACCTGCATGCCAAATTTCAAGCGTCTAACTTAAGCGGTTTAGATTTTTCATACAAAAGGATTTTCCCGCTAATTCCCGTTCCCGTGGGAATTTCGGGAATTCCTTGCTGTAACTAAGCATTAAGTTTATTAAGGTACCTACATGTCAAATTTCAAGCGTCTAACTTAAGCGGTTTAGATTTTTCATACAAAAGTATTTTCCCGCGAATTCCCGTTCCCGTGGCAATTTCGGGAATTCCTTATTGTAACTAAGCTTTAAGTTTACTAAGGTACCTGCATACCAAATTTCAAGCGTCTAACTTAAGCAGTTTAGATTTTTCATACAAAAGGATTTTCCCGCTAATTCCCGTTCCCGTGGTGATTTCGAGAATTACTTGTTGTAACTAAGCTTTAAATTTACTAAGGTACCTACATGCCAAATTTCAAACGTCTAACTTAAGCAGTTTAGATTTTCCATACAAAAGGATTTTCCCGCTAATTCCTGTTCCCGTGGGAATTCTTAAGTATACTATAACCTGCCCAGGAGTATGAAGAATAATTGTACTAAGTTTCGTTAAAATCCGTCGAGTAGTTTTTGTTTCTATAAGGAACATACAGACGGACAGACATACAGACGGACAGACAGACAAAAATTTTACTGATTGCATTTTTGGCATGAGTATCGATCACTAATCACTCCCTGATAGTTATTTTGAAAATATATTTCATGTACAGAATTAACCTCTCTACAGATTTATTATAAGTAATAATCTATACTATATATACTATATACTATATACTATTATACTATACTATATATTATATATTATATATTATATATATATATATAATATTATAAAGCTGAAGAGTTTGTTTGTTTGTTTGTTTGTTTGGTTGAACGCGCTAATCTCAGGAACTACTGGACCGATTTGAAAAATTCTTTTTGTGTTGGATAGCCCGTTAGTTCCTGAAGGCTTTAGGCTATTTATCATCACGCTAAGATCAATAGGAGCGGAGCACCAATCAAGAATATTTCAAATCAGTGAATTTTTTCCTTTTGAGAGCTGACGCTGCGTAAACGGTTAAAGTTTCGCAAAAATCATGTATGACAGGATTGTTTCCCTTTAAAAGTTCTTTAAAAAAGTCCGCGGTAGCATATGTCTATCTTTTAAGGTTGGCTCATAGTAACCATTTTTATGCAAAAAAAATCTGTTTTAAAATAATGCATTATTTGCGAAGGTGTTTTTATAAACATGATATTAATCCTTATCCAAATAAATAAATTATTCACCACAAGTATTTAATTTTAAACATTCTTGCCCTTTACACCATTCGATTTCAATAAATATCTTAGGAGATATCGCAGTTTTAAAATCACATCGCAGCAAAATAATGATCAAGTACTACGCGCGCTACTGATGGATCAATGCACAGCCTAAACCGCTGATCGTAAAGACCTGAAACTTGGACGGTGTGTTCTTTGTATGACGTAAGCATCTGATAAGAAAGGATTTTCCAAAATTCTACCCCTAAGGAGGTAAAAAGGAGGGGCAAAGTTTGTATGAAATAACGAGATTCCTTCGTCCAATCTACTTAAAATTTTGCATAAGCATTCTATAACAGAATTAATGGAAGACGTGTTTTGTATTTTAGTGAAATGCACCCCCTAACTATGTTAAAAAGGGGTAGAAAGTTATTTTAGTGGTGATTTGCTTCAAAGTTGATATTAATTACTCATTAGTGCATTTTTTTACAATCATGACGTCATGTTAACGACTACCATACTCTAGGGGCCTCCACTTAACCTCGGAGTGGGTGCCCGCTGCGTGCGCTCGCCCAACAATGCATAGTAATGCATGAAAGTCATGCCGCGGGCACCTGCTTGCGCTGTATACATAAACTCATTTTCGCGCGAGAGTTTTGGCGGAGGCCCTTGAGGTAGTGGGAGTAGTCTTGAGGAAAAGCTCCTTCTCCCACGGCCAGTGGCATGCTGGAAGCTTGGTGATTCTAGCACCCGTAGGAAAATATAAAAAAAAGTTTACCAATAATACTGCGGTAGGTGTAGTTTTCGATTTCGTTGTAAAAAAATAATACCACCGAGTAACTTTCACCGGATCAAAGGCCGAGCTGCATATTCATAAAATATAAGAAAAAAATATTTTCATGTTTATTTAACCTGATTTTTATATTTTAAAAGTATTCAAACATTTAGATAATAACGTTAAAACATTTAAAAATAATCGTATGAGAACGTTTTCGACTTCTCCACGGACGAAGTCGCGAGCAAAAGCTATTTGTAAAATAATTAGTCTAAATTATTAAAAGTGCCTACCCAAAGTCATTATTCCACGCGGACGAAGTCGCGGGCACAGCTATAATAATATAGATATGGCATACCAACTTTACAAGAAACACCCTGTATATGTTACAGGGTGTTTCTTGTAAGGTGTCAAGCCAAAGGCAGGTGATAGGTGAGGACTAGATCTATCGATTTCACCCCCATGTATGTTCTACGATTTTTCGTAGTTTAGAAGTTATCGTTAATTTTGTGATTTTTTCAAATTTTATGACCAAGTAGGCTTTAAATTTTTTTATCTTTTTTTTGGGTTGACTTTTTTCAGATTTCTTTTTTTTTGACAGATTCCCTATTAATTGCAGATGTTTGAAAAAAATAATCACCTTCCTATCTTTGATGCAAGATATAAAATTTTTGCTAGAAACATAAAAAATATGCTTTTAGCGGAACATTCTAAAATTTTCAACATAAAAGTTAAAAAAAAAAACGGCCAACTGCGAGTCGGACTCGCACACCGAGGGTTCCGCCGTACAAACGTAGCGGTTTACAATTTATGACGTATTAAATCAAATTACTTACTAGATATCGTTCAAACCAATTGCATGGTAATGCGTAATATTTTTTTTAGTTTTAATATTATCTTATTTTGGAACTTACAGAGAGGGGACACATTTTAATACTTTGGAAGCTCAGATCATAGAAAGAGAATAGATATGAAGTCGCGCGTAACTACAACGAGAACCAGTGTCCCCACATTTCCCCCACCACAGCTCCCACACACACATTCAACTGTGTAAAAACAAAGCGACTGAGAGTCTACGACAACATGTGCAACCGGCTTAAAAGTGCTGTAATTGGCCAGGAGGCGTGCCTTATGGCCAATCAATGGCCACGTGACGTGACGCACACTTTGAAAACGCTAGTGAGAGAACAAAGATAAAATGGAGTCGACAAGATATCGATACTTTAAATCGCTAGGGGCAAGGCTCGAAACTGGTTTCACAAAATGCTTATGTATGAAAACCTTCTTATTATTATACGTTATTATTAACTACTATCACGCATTTACTTTTTAATTATGGCGATCTGCGTACCGCATATGTTTATCAATAATAATGCCTATAATATTAGTCTTTCAACTAGCTCTTATAGTAATTACATAGTTGAGAGTTACTAATTATTTCTACTGTTATTTTTTTTTTTTGTAAAATCTTATAATCGCAAGTAACACATCATTTTTAGGGTTCCGTACCTCAAAAGGAAAAAACGGAACCCTTATAGGATCACTTTGTTGTCCGTCTGTCTGTCTGTCAAGACCCTTTATCTCAAGAACGCGTGGACATATCAAGCTGAAATTCACATGAAATACTCAGGTCTATTGTCCCTTTAAGTTGTGAAAATATAAAACTTCTAAGCCAAGCCAATCAAAAGATACAGCCGATTATGTCGATATTTTCAACAAATTTTCGACACTCGCAAAGGAATCAAAACCTACAGGATACTTCCCGTAAACTCAGAATCTTGAAATTTGGCATAAAGCATTGTCATATAATGCAAATATAGGAAAAATTGCGAAAATCAAATTTTTTTAGTTATATAATATAATAAAAATATTTTAATAAAATGAAACTTACTACCTAATTTCTCACGAACGAATAAAGGTATCAAATTGAAATTTATACCAAATACCTAGGTCTATTGTCTCTTTAAGCAGTGAAAAAATAAAATTTCTAAGTTAACGCGATCAAAAGATACAGCAGTTTATACCGACACCTTAGACGAATTTCCGTCACACGCTAGGGAATCAAAACCTACAAGGTACTTCCCGTGAACTCAGAATCTTGAAATTCGGCACGAAGCAACGTTATATAGTACAGATAAAGGAAAAATTGCGAAAATGATAAATTTGAAGTTACATAAAATATTAAAATATTATTTTTGCTTACATGACATAAAATATTTTTTTAATAATTATAAACTTACTACCTACCCTTTTTCACATGAACGCGTAGAGATATTAAAGTTGAAATTCATATCAAACACTTCTTAAATCTAATTGCCTCTAAACTGTGAAAAATTCTAAATCAACACAAAAATTCAAAACGCTCTAAAACGATGACTATAAAATGTTGTAAATAAATAACTTTAATAAAAGAACTTTTACAAGGTACTGGCCTACTATTTTAGTTATATTATAAAATAAAAAATATTAACTATGTTGACTCTCACGAAATTACCATAACTATGATTGTTTTAAACTGAACGGTTTGCGCGAGTGTCACTTTCAAAGTATTAAAATGTGTCCCCTCTCTGTAAGTTCCAAAATAAGATAATATTAAAACTAAAAAAAATATATGATGTGCATTACGCATTACCATGCAATTGGTTTGAACGTTATCTAGTAAGTAATTTGATTTAATACGTCATAAATTGTAAACCGCTACGTTTGTACGGCGGAACCCTCGGTGTGCGAGTCCGACTCGCACTTGGCCGGTTTTTTTTATTTAAAATTACAAAATAGAAAATTATAATTTACTTCTATTTATCGATAATAGGAAACCGCATTAGAACACGAGCACGGCACTATGTTACGACCGGCACATGCGGCCGTACTGTGTATTTTCACACGATAGTGTATATCGGAAGAAATTAAATACATTGCGCAGTAGTTGAGCATGACATAAAGTGGTTGCTAACTAAATCGACAATGTACAAGTGTGTTAGAATTTTTATCACCACTGATTTCGATATCGCAGTAACTGTTACGGCACTGAATTCGTTCGTAAAAATGTTTAGTTTTTTTTATTTATAAGCAAAATACAAATGGATTTGCAATACTTACATGTAGTAAATGACTCCATTGTTCCTGCAGTTCTTCGTTTCACTTGTTTTATTGCACGTAACGACGCATTATCCAAAATATCGGAGAACATTTCCTTAGTACGACTGAATCGCGACTAACCTAGCTACGCGGCCGATGTTCGTTTCTGGGCATATCGCGGAGACACGCGCCACGCCCCCGTTTCACATCTATTCCCTTCTATGATCTGAGTTTGGAAGTGACTCTCGCGCAAACCGTTCAGTTTAGAACAATCATAGTTATGGTAATTTCGTGAGAGTCAACATAGTTAATATTTTTTATTTTATAATATAACTAAAATAGTAGGCCAGTACCTTGTAAAAGTTCTTTTATTAAAGTTATTTATTTACAACATTTTATAGTCATCGTTTTAGAGCGTTTTGAATTTTTGCGTTGATTTAGAATTTTTCACAGTTTAGAGGCAATTATATTTAAGAAGTGTTTGATATGAATTTCAACTTTAATATCTCTACGCGTTCATGTGAAAAAGGGTAGGTAGTAAGTTTATATTTATTAAAAAAATATTTTATGTCATGTAAGCAAAAATAATATTTTAATATATTATGTAACTTCAAATTTATTACTTTATTTTGTTACCATGTTTCTGAGCAAATAAATGATTTATTTATTTATTTTATCATTTTCGAAATTTTTCCTTTATCTGTACTATATAACGTTGCTTCGCGCCGAATTTCAAGATTCTGAGTTCACGGGAAGTACCTTGTAGGTTTTGATTCCCTAGCGTGTGACGGAAATTCGTCTAAGGTGTCGGTATAAACTGCTGTATCTTTTGATCGCGTTAACTTAGAAGTTTGATTTTTTCACTGCTTAAAGGGACAATAGACCTGAGTATTTCATGTGAATTCCAGCTTGATACGTCCACGCGTTCTTGAGATAAAGGGTCTTGACAGACAGACAGACAGACGGACAACAAAGTGATCCTATAAGGGTTCCGTTTTTTCCTTTTGAGGTACGGAACCCTAAAAAACCGGCCAAGTGCGAGTCGGACTCGCACACCGAGGGTTCCGCCGTACAAACGTAGCGGTTTACAATTTATGACGTATTAAATCAAATTACATACTAGATATCGTAGTAGTCTTTAAGTTTTGATTCCGTTGCGAGTAGTGGCGAATTTTAAAATATGCGGTATGATTATAGGTGGGTGTGTAATGTATGATATAACTACATATCATATAATACTTAAAAGATATAACATCAAATTATATAAAATCATTTAATATAATAATTATTTACTATAATAAACGAATAATATAATTTTAAAACGAATAATTTTAAGACAAATAACTATTAACTGATATAA
This sequence comes from Ostrinia nubilalis, assembly GCF_963855985.1. Lineage (NCBI taxonomy): Eukaryota > Metazoa > Arthropoda > Insecta > Lepidoptera > Crambidae > Ostrinia > Ostrinia nubilalis. The sequence continues at coordinate 6,059,041 of NC_087118.1, read as the reverse complement.
AATGGTTTGATATAATGAATATTTTCTATAAAACTTACAATGTATAAAATTTAAAACAAATAACATTCAAATCATATAAAAATAAAGTGTCGAACAATCAAATGAGATAAAATTCTTTTCCTATAAAACTTAAATCATATAACAATAATAATTTTATATAAAGTTCAATTGTTATAATAAGCATTGCATGCAGCAAGCAAACAAGCAAGCTAGCAAACGAGCAAGCAAGCAAGCGAGCAAGCAAGCTAGCATGCAGGCAAGCAAGCAGGCAAGCAAGCTAGCAAGCAAGCAAGCTAGCAAGCAGGCAAGCAAGCAGGCAAGCAAGCAAGCAGGCAAGCAAGCAAGCAAGCAAGCAAGCAAGCAATCAAGCAAGCAAGCAAGCAAGCAGGCAAGCAAGCAAGCAGGCATGCAGCATGCAAATTTGACTAAAAACTTGAGACTTTTGTCACGGCTCCGGCACTGCGGGGCTCTGGCGGTCCCTCGCGTGCTAATCGTCGCAGATGGCTTTCGCTCGACACCGCGTCTTCGGCTTGCTGGCCGGCTTCGCCGGCCAGCCTCAGCCGCGGCGCCTCGCTTCCAGCCACCTGCTCCTCAGCCCGCGGGCCGCCTCGCCCCTCCGTGCCTACGCGCTTCTAAATTACACTCTAGGGGTAGGGCAGACAAGACTACGTGGAGTCGGTTTTACGGCGATTCGTTTTTGTCACTAAAGTCATTTATAAGTCAAGCTAAAGAAGAACATACTAAAAGCTATATCTATCAGAAATTATGTCAATTAAAGAGTATACCAAATAGTCGTTATAACAAATAATATTTATTTTATGTAATGGTTATATGAAATAATTATTTATATTAAACAAAATTACATCAAATGAGTCTTAGGTTAAGTAAGGTTTATATCAAATGTCTTTATGCGTTTTGATTGGTATCTGAAATGACATTATTAGAAATGATTTATTATATGAAGTAAACATTATATGTTAAAAAATTATATCAAGTGTTATTATAATATACGTTTATTATACAATATGAACGTTATTGAAATGAATTTATATCATATAAACTTATATAAACTGTCACGCACCCATTATAGGTAGGTACCTACCTCAGCGTTTTGAATTTTTGCGTTGATTTAGAATTTTTCACAGGTTAGAGGCAATTAGATTTAAGTTCAAATTCAAATTCAAATTCAAATAATTTATTTGTGAAACACAGGTAAGCAGTATGATGTACAAACAAAATATGTGTTCAAGCCGTGATCAGCCTTGTCGGCATACAAATGTTAAAGCGTGATTTTAAGTATAATATTATGTTAAAGAAAAGTAATAATGAGCAAATTAAATGTCAAAATCATAAATGTCAGTTAAATAAATTGCAAGATTAAAATAAATTAATGCAGGGCAGTCAATCGGATATTAGAGTCAATATTGTCAAGGAAGAAATTGTAGAAAAACTTTATTTAAATTGTAGGAACTCATGTACTGAATAAAAACTGTTACTGACCAAAAATATAAATAGCTTTTGTTTAAAGATTGAGATATCAGTGCACTCTTTAATATGATTAGGTATTTTATTATAAATTTTCGGAGCCATAGCAAAAACACCCATGTCGTAGAGGGCTGTCTTATATGACACACATCCATCAACGGCTATAAGAATATTGCGATTACGCGATCTTGGTATTATTTTAAACAGGGAAGGGTTATGTCTAATAAATAGAGCCAGCTCAAATATATAAAGGCATGGCATAGTCAATATTTTTAAATTTTGAAAATGAGGTTTGTGTAAAGTGTTTGATATGAATTTCAACTTTAATATCTCTACGCGTTCATGTGAAAAAGGGTAGGTAGTAAGTTTATAATTATTAAAAAAATATTTTATGTCATGTAAGCATAAAATAATATTTTAATATTTAATGTAACTTCAAATTTATCATTTTCGAAATTTTTCCTTTATCTGTACCATATGACGTTGCTTCGTGCCGAATTTCAAGATTCTGAGTTCACGGGAAGTACCTTGTAGGTTTTGATTCCCTAGCGTGTGACGGAAATTAAGGTGTCAGTATAAACTGCTGTATCTTTTGATCGCGTTAACTTAGAAGTTTGATTTTTTCAATGCTTAAAGAGACAATAGACTTAGGTATTTGGTATAAATTTCAATTTGATACCTTTATTCGTTCGTGAGAAATAAGGTAGTAAGTTTCATTTTATTAAAATATTTTTATTATATTATATAACTAAAAAAATGTGATTTTCGGAATTTTTCCTATATTTGCATTATATGACAATGCTTCATGCCAAATTTCAAGATTCTGAGTTTACGGGAAGTATCCTGTCGGTTTTGATTCCTTTGCGTGTCGAAAATTTTTTGAAAATATCGACATAATCGGTTGTATCTTTTGATTGGCTAGGCTTAGAAGTTTGATATTTTCACAGCTTAAAGGGACAATAGACCTGAGTATTTCATGTGAATTTCAGCTTGATACGTCCACGCGTTCTTGAGATAAAGGGTCTTGACAGACAGACAGACGGACAACAAAGTGATCCTATAAGGGTTCCGTTTTTTCCTTTTGAGGTACGGAACCTTAAAAAGAACTTCCATAGGTCCAAAATAATTTTAAAAACTGCGCAGTTTTCTGAACTTTCATAATAACACAAAAAAACATGTACTTAATAGGCCAATATTTTCTGTAATCGCTCCACTGAAGTGGTAAGTCGGAGATTCCGTTACATGTTTTTGAATTTCTTAGGACTAACTAATGTTTGCAATTCCCTAAGTTTACGTTACGTAGAACACATTTAGAGACAATAACTGAACAGACCATTTTTTATCCACAACGAGGAAGCTCTTGCCCTTCATCTGACCTGATGGAAACTGATGGATGATCAGCGAGCTTCACCCGGAATCCTAAACCACAGAGGAATTGGCTGTTCTAAATAGAAGGTCTTACCACTAGACCACAGTGGTGATTGTTACTTTACGATTAAATTCGATATACCTACCTATTAGAGTGTGAGAGAAAGGGAATGACTTTTCTCTCACACTCTAATAGGTACGTGTGTGTATGTGTGTGTGTGTGTGTGTGTGTGTGTGTGTGTGTGTGTGTGTGTGTGTGTGTGTGTGTGTGTGTGTGTGTGTGTGTGTGTGTGTGTGTGTGTGTGTGTGTGTGTGTGTGTGTGTGTGTGTGTGAGAGAGAGAGAGAGAGAGAGAGAGAGAGAGAGAGAGCAAAAATTCGTGTAATGATTTAATTTAAAGTAAAGGACAATGGGCAAAATGGTACCCGGCTCCAATAGATATGCTTCTAGTGTCATTTGAAAGGTCTTACCAAGACGAACAATATTTACTATGGCCACCAGCCTCAGATCTGGTTGCGTTCGAAGATAAACATACTTTTTGTGTAACCGAAGTATCATACGTGTCCATAGTATGGTACTTAGGTTATGCGAGGCATGAAGGGTTTACTGCTCCAACATCCTTCCTTAACTCTATAATTATTGATAGGGATAATTGTGAAATGAATGATTGTATTTGAAGAAACTACCCCCTTATTAATAAAAAGTTATACCTATTATGAATCTTGGATTAAAATGACATTTCCATGCCAAATGACAATTTAAGCCAGAGTTCAACTAGGGTGTAACTTTTATTAATAAAGGGGTTGAAGTTTTATTACTTCTTAAAGGTTTTATTATGGGTTGCTAAAGCGAATAAACCCACAAGACCCAATAAGTCACAAGATGCACCGACGACCTCATAAAGGTAGCGGGAAGGCGCTGGATGCAGGCCGCCACCAACCGGCCATTGTGGAAATCATTAGGGGAGGCCTATGTTCAACTGGACGTCCTATGGCTAAAATGATCACGATGATGATGATGAAAGCGAATAAAGGGCTAATAGCTTGGGTAGTTCATCGTCAGTGTAATCCTTTCCTTTTCAATGCTTCTTTTAGTTATATTAATAGATTATAGTCATAATACATACTCGTATACATGGATGATTGTGTTATACTTTCATTATAATACTTAGTGGAATTACTGCTTTCAAAACGTGAATAGAACTGGCCCCATAGCAGACATTTTTCTACATCTAATAGGCCTTTTGAAATATATATTGGTTATGGCTATTGGAGCGGGTACCACTTTCCATACATTTGTGCCCATCATCCTTTTAATGTTCAAAATGTCCGCCATTGACCTGAATGCACATTCGACAAAGACGCAAAAAAATTCTTCGTAAATTTACAAAAGCTTCTTCTTGCATTCTAATGTGGTTTTGTGCTTCAGTCAGCTTTGTCCGCAGTTCATCAATATTTTCATATTCCCTGTTGTATACCAGATGAAGGGCAAGAGCTTCCTCGTTGTGGATAAAAAAATGTTATTTTCAGTTATTGTCCCTAAATGTGTTCAACATAACGTAAATTTAGGGGATTGCAAATATTAGTTAGTCCTAAGAAAATCAAAAACATGTAACGGAATCTCCGACTTACCACTTTAGTGGAGCGATTACAGAAAATAATGGCCTATTATTTTTTGTAATTTTTTTTGTAATTTATTTTATTTGTGATGCCCACATAATTTTTTTTAGGTTGTCAACTTTTTACATATTATTATGTTAACCATTATAACAGAGCGTACTACTCTATATGAGGTTATTTTACATGATGTTAGGTTACATATTTTTTGTGTTGCAACTCTTATTTTGTATATTATGTTGGGACAAGTAAGTAACATTTTTTTGTTAGGTTATATTGATCTTATACCTACACTGCTTTTGGGCTTTATAGCTTATAACTTTTAGTTACTTACTTTAATTATTTTGTTTTTTCATACAAGACAAACACAGTTTTAGTTTTAATTTAGTGTTTATTTGTACTCTTAATAAGTTAGTACATAATGTATTTTAAAGTACCTACCCGGATATTTTGTTACATAATGCTAACTGAAATCTTAAATATTGTTTATGTACTAAGGTAACAAATTGCTTTTGTGTCACTATAGACATATAACTTTCATTTCATGTTGCCTAGTACACATTATTTTGTATTACATAATGTTAGCATAATATTATAACTTTTCATTAGTTTTTGGAAAAATTTGGATAACTTAAGGCAGATATTCCTATTAGTTATGTAGGCATTATATTGCAGTGTATTATAAGGTTTGGTACATAATGTTATAACTGGTTAGTGAGTTGTTTGTGGGTACACTTACTAACTTGTTGATTTTTATACGGGAATAACTTAATTGATTATTGATTGATTTTGGTTTTGATAACAATTGAAAGTTGTTAATTCTTGTAAAGTGCCTTTCTCTTAAATTTGTATAAATTAATGATTAATTTTCATTTAACTTTTGGAAAATATTTTTGCCACATAGTTTTTTTTTCAAGAATATTTTTATTAAGCTACCTTCTTCGAGGAAGTTTTTTTTAAATTATGGTTATACTGTGGTTATACCAAGGTTCTCAGTCGTAGGACTTAGGATTTTTTTTTCTGGGTAGGTAGGTACTTTACTTTGGTAACTAACTTATGAGTTTAGATTTTTTTTTTGGACACAATTGAGTTGTTGGGTAACTGCTACATACTTACTAGCCTCGGTGCTTTGTTCTGTAACTTATAGTTCAGAAATTGTTTTCCAGAGATTTTATCTCTGTGTTTTTGTTTTGTTTTGTGTGAGTGCCTATGTATCTCCTATATACATGCCTCGTTTGTTTTGTTTTTTTCAGGGATGACATCATGTGCTTTTATGCACTATTCCCTGTGTTTTGTGTTTTGTTGCGATGACGTCCAATTTATATTGTGGCCAGCGACATTTTTGTTTTGTGGTTTTTAACCCAGTCATTTTTTCTAGGGATGACATGTGTTGAAATATACACTTTCCCTAGGGCCCACTGGATGGCTATTCCAGAAAATATGTTAGTAATGGCCGAAATAGCCTTACAACGTTACTGGGGATTCGAGTACCACTGGTTCACAGTTGGGACTCTATGGGGAATTTTGAATGCAGGTGGCAAGCAGTGTAATTTGAAACTGATGCTTACAGGTATGAAAGAGAGGTTTGAAAGATGATTGTATGTTAGTGTTGGGTTTTATTTATGCTCGGACAGCAGAGATTGTTTTAGGTTTGAAGAACATCAGTCCTGGTTTGGTTTTCATCTGGTTTGTTTTGCTTAGTGAAAAGTCAGTTTGTTTTTGTTCCTGTTATGTCATCATACCCTACAACTCGTTGTTTGTTTTTTCGATTTTTTTTTCAGTTGAAGTTTCTGCTGGAACGTTTTCTTTTTGAGGTCTTTCTGCGTTTAGACACATTTTTTTTTCCTTTTCAGTTGGTAATTCGCTGAGGGCAGCTCAGATTCTTTCTCCGTGCGAATGTCTAGGGGGGAGGGTATTGTAAAGTTGCGTTTTTCAGTTGTTTTTCACAAATTGATTTTCTTCTCGATGTTTGGATTTAGGATACCACTAGCGACATCTATTGGCGTGATTTAGAATTAATTTGCAATAGATGGCGCTTTTTGCTCAGTCAATTCAAATGTATTTTATTGAAACATTTCCTAATGTTTTTGTTTTGATTATTCTGTTTTTAATGGAATATTTTCAGTGTTCTGGAAATTGTTTTCATCATGGTTTTTATTAGTACATACCTATTTACTTTTCTAAGCGGCGAAACGAAACGTCTTGCGATGTCAATGACTCGCGGCTGTCAGTTGAGCGGTCAAATCACTTTGGAATTTTGGTCGATCGTGCGCAACCGCAATTTTATTATTTTCTGGGATGTAATTCCTTGTGTTTCAAATCGTGTGATGCAGAATGCATCCACGATAATTTCTTGATAAAGTAAAAAAATAACACACATGAGGTAAGTTCCCGTCGGAGAATTTATTTATTTTTCGTGATTGATATTTTTCGTATTCCAGTACGTGGTATTTCATGTGATCGTTTCTTTCAGAAATTCCCTAAATCCTATTCGGATGAGGGTTGGGTTGCTGAAGATTGCGAGTGAAGTTCAAATTAGCGAGCAGTCTTCGTAAGTATTTGTTTCCCATTGCTGGTTTTTTTCATAACCTAATGCCACGTTCCACATGTGATGCTGACACTCGTATTTTTCGTTTCAGATGCGGGATTTTATAATTTAAACATAATATTTTGATGATATTTCATATATTTTAATTTCTCTTCATTTCGTATGAATTATTTCTCCTTTCTAAACTGCTGATCTCTTCGCATTTCCTCCTTGTCATCAAACCTCTGTCTCTGCAAGAGTTTGAACGCTTTCCTGTCGAGGAGATGCAAGAGCTTCATCTGGCACTGCGCGCTTGAGGCCGTGGAGGACGCTGCTTGTAGCCTAAAAGTGTGCGAGACCCGTTGGACCCCGGAAGAAGAGAGGAACGTTCAGGGTAACGGCTTATAACCGCATGGCTTCCAAGGTACCCACTTTTCCATCCTTCAAGTAGGAGTCTTTCCGACCTGACATCGCGCAGTTATCTTAACTAGTAGAGTCTTTTAATATTTAGGTTGAGTTTTAAGAAATTTGTAGTGGCAATAATATTCACCAAACCGAACCTAATTAACGACCCTGAATCCCTTGAGATTGGCACTATCTATTACAGTAGTTATAATATCGTAATTGTTAACTGTACATGAGCTTACGAGATAAAATAAATTGTGTCAATTGAGAGGGAGCTGTTTTATTTATATTATTAATTTCAATACAAGGAACGGTAACTCTTATAAATTTCTGCAAGCCGGACAACCTCTTTTTCACGTGCAGACAACTCACCATCTTCTCCGTCTGCACCGGTGGCGGTTCAATTCCAGTCACCAAGCCGCCAGGAAAAAATCCTTTCTTGCACTAGGTCTATTGTCCCTTTAAGCAGTGAAAAAATAAAATTTCTAAATTAACGCGATCAAAAGATACAGCAGTTTATACCGACACCTTAGACGAATTTCCGTCATACGCTAGGGAATCAAAACCTACAAGTTACTTCCCGTGAACTCAGAATCTTGAAATTCGGCACGAAGCAACGTTATATAGTACAGATAAAGGAAAAATTGCGAAAATGATAAATTTGAGGTTACATAAAATATTATTTTTGCTTACATGACAAAATATTTTTTTAATAATTATAAACTTACTACCTACTCTTTTTCACATGAACGCGTAGAGATATTAAAGTTGAAATTCATATCAAACACTTCTTAAATCTAATTGCCTCTAAACTGTGAAAAATTCTAAATCAACGCAAAAATTCAAAACGCTCTAAAATGATGACTATAAAATGTTGTAAATAAATAACTTTAATAAAATAACTTTAACAAGGTACTGGCCTACTATTTTAGTTATATTATAAAATAAAAAATATTAACTATGTTGACTCTCACGAAATTACCATAACTATGATTGTTCTAAACTGAACGGTTTGCGCGAGAGTCACTTCCAAAGTATTAAAATGTGTCCCCTCTCTGTAAGTTCCAAAATAAGATAATATTAAAACTAAAAAAAAATTATGATATGCATTACGCATTACCATGCAATTGGTTTGAACGATATCTAGTAAGTAATTTGATTTAATACGTCATAAATTGTAAACCGTTACGTTTCTACAGCGGAACCCTCGGTGTGCGAGTCCGACTCGCACTCCGTTTTTTCCTTTTGAGGTACGGAAACCTAAAAACGGAACCCTTATAGGATCACTTTGTTGTCCGTCTGTCTGTCTGTCAAGACCCTTTATCTCAAGAACGCGTGGACGTATCAAGCTGAAATTCACATGAAATACGCAGGTCTATTGTCCCTTTAAGCTGTGAAAATATCAAACTTCTAAGCCAAGCCAATCAAAAGATACAGCCGATTATGTCGATATTTTCAACAAATTTTCGACACTCGCAAAGGAATCAAAACCTACAGGATACTTCCCGTAAACTCAGAATCTTGAAATTTGGCATGAAGCATTGTCATATAATGCAAATATAGGAAAAATCGCGAAAATCACATTTTTTTAGTATTATAATATAATAAAAATATTTTAATAAAATTAAACTTACTACCTTATTTCTCACGAACGAATAAAGGTATCAAATTGAAATTTATACCAAATACCTAGGTCTATTGTCTCTTTAAGCAGTGAAAAAATAAAATTTCTAAATTAACGCGATCAAAAGATACAGCAGTTTATACCGACACCTTAGACGAATTTCCGTCACACGCTAGGGAATCAAAACCTACAAGGTACTTCCCGTGAACTCAGAATCTTGAAATTCGGCACGAAGCAACGTTATATAGTACAGATAAAGGAAAAATTGCGAAAATGATAAATTTGAAGTTACATAAAATATTAAAATATTATTTTTGCTTACATGACATAAAATATTTTTTTAATAATTATAAACTTACTACCTACCCTTTTTCACATGAACGCGTAGAGATATTAAAGTTGAAATTCGTATCAAACACTTCTTAAATCTAATTGCCTCTAAACTGTGAAAAATTCTAAATCAACGCAAAAATTCAAAACGCTCTAAAACGATGACTATAAAATGTTGTAAATAAATAACTTTAATAAAAGAACTTTTACAAGGTACCGGCCTACTATTTTAGTTATATTATAAAATAAAAAATATTAACTATGTTGACTCTCACGAAATTACCATAACTATGATTGTTCTAAACTGAACGGTTTGCGCGAGAGTCACTTCCAAAGTATTAAAATGTGTCCCCTCTCTGTAAGTTCCAAAATAAGATAATATTAAAACTAAAAAAAATATATGATGTGCATTACGCATTACCATGCAATTGGTTTGAACGTTATCTAGTAAGTAATTTGATTTAATACGTCATAAATTGTAAACCGCTACGTTTGTACGGCGGAACCCTCGGTGTGCGAGTCCGACTCGCACTTGGCCGGTTTTTTTACAGAAGTACCTAGTCTAATTATTGTTCCTTTCTACATAATCTAGCAAAATCGATTTTGATAAAAAAAAAACTTGTTTTATAATTTTCTGAATTTCGTCATTTATTCTGCATTTTAGTATTCACACATGCAGATGGGAGCATTATTAGTTTTATTTGTTTAGAGTCTAAACTTTAGACGGTATAGAATAAAATGTCATTGTCATCATAGAAAATTTTTGATAATAGCAACATTTAATATTTTATGTTGGCAGCGATGACCAATATGGCCCTCCTTCCGTATAAAATAATTGTCTCTGTTGTGTGTCTTACGGTGCAAATAAATCTATTTTCTAAAAGTACAAGCCTCTTCTTCATAATAAACCACCAAAAGGTTATGGGCCCAGTGCCAAAAGAGGATTGTAATATAAGATCTGCGGTAAAGCAGGGTTTAGTTCTGTGGTAAAGCAGAAATCAAAAACGTATCGGTGTGGCATTCAAAATGGACGCCGACCCATTTAGCAACGCAATGTCTTCAAATGGGCTGAGACTAGATGGAGCAGAAAACTGGACGAGTTGGAAATTTCAACTGAAAGTTATCCTCAAGGCAATAAGTGCTTACGAAGTAGTCGATGGTTCTCGTCCATGCCCCGACCCAACAGATAACCTAAAAGCACACTCTGAATGGCAAAGGCTAGACGCAAAGGCGCAAGGTGTGATTGTAACCAGATTATCCCCAAATGTGATGCTACAAGTGCAAAACTGTGAAACAGCGCATCAAATATGGAGCAAGCTAATAACCGTCTATGAAAAAAAGTCTGATGTGTCACTACATATTTTACAACAAAAGTTCTTCGATATGAAACCTGCGAGCAATGAAAATATAGCAACATTTATTGCTAGAATTGACAATGTGGTGTCCCAAGTTCGACAAGCGAAGGGCGAGATTCCTGAAAACATGATTGTAACCAAAATAATCAGCTCACTAAATCAAAACTTCCGTCACTTTGTCTCTGCCTGGGACTCTGTGCCGAGTGACAAGCGGACGCTGTCGGAATTAACAGCTCGACTTCTTATCGAAGAGCAGCGAAATAAATGTTATGAAGATGAAAATGAAAGTGGAAATCAAGCATTCAAAGCAAGCGGTAAAAAGGACTCCAGGAAGTGTTTTAATTGTGGAAAAATAGGACACTATAAACGGGACTGCAAGGTGCAAAAATGCAATAAGTGCAAGAAACTCGGACATTCTTATGAACAATGCTGGTTCAAGAAATCAATAAATAGTGAAAAACGTAGTGCAAACTTCGTAAATGATAAACAGAACGCGTTTATTTCATCAATTCCAATCAGTGCCTTAACCTCTAAATGTACGGAACTTGACTGGTTTCTAGACAGCGGCGCGTCTGAACATATGTGTTTTAAAAAACACAGTTTTCTAAACTACAAAAATCTATCAGTACCGAAGGATGTTATTATTGGGGACGGGACAGTCATAAAAGCAGTGGGTTATGGGGATATTCAGCTACAAGCAAGCGATGGAAGCGGAAAATGGATTCCTACCAAAATACATGGAGTTCTGTATGTACCAGAACTGAAAGTGAATCTTTTCTCGATGAGTGCAGCCTTAGACAAGGGTTATACAATGGCGTCTTCAGCAAACAAGTGTGAATTTATGAAAAATGGCAGTATCCATGCTGTAGCCAAGCGGCAGGGCAAGATGTACATCATGATGTTCAAACAAGAAACTGCGGTTGCTTTGGTTGGGAAAAGCAACTCGTCATTGCAAGATTGGCATGCAAAACTTGGCCACCAAAATATCAGCTATGTAAAGACTATTAGAGATGAAACGGATAGTTGTTTGGCCGGATACCGGATACCGGATATCCGGCCAGCTGCTAGGCCGGATAGCCGGATATCCGGCGGCCGGATAGTTGGCCCATTGTCTCGTTGCATGTCGTGACGAGTTTAGGTGCTTCGAACGCGATCAGTGGGTCTATTAGTAGACTAGACTAGTCACACTTTTCGAAAATTGAATCAGTCCGAATAGAATGTCAGATTTTGCCACTTGTCTAGGGGGCAGATCAATTCGGGCGATTTCGGTTGCCATTGTGAGTGTGTGATTGAATAGCGAAAAGGACATCATCCAAGATCCATACATTTTTGGTCCAAAATCTGTAAAAACCTGTTTGCTTAAGTAGGTAACCAGAACTGGCTGTACATACATTCTATATTTTGATAGCTATATTTGAATATGACCTTTGTACTGTTTATTTATATCTGTCACTTCTCTCTCTATAATATATACGGTCTATCTCTCATCACTCTCTTCTTTTTCTTTAAATCTTAATTCTATCAGCACTCTGCACTTCTACTAGTGTTTCTAGTTCCTAGAGTTCCTAGAAAATCAAAAGTGCCGGCCTACAAAAAAAAGTGCTGTATTCTGACAGAACACGTCCGCCTTAGCATTTGTTACTATGGCACCAAAGCTGTAGCACTACTGTGCGTCTTTCTTCTTTTTATTTTATTTTTTATCTTCTCTTCTGTTGTTTTGTTTAGTTAATTTGTAATTCTTGATGCGTACTGTATCCGTATTATACACACATCCCTGCGTTGCGCGCCCCTTGGAGAGATATCGAACTTTCACTGTTATTATAATTACGGTTACATTATTTTTATTCGGTGTCATCTTCAAGGGATGCGCAATAAGCAAGGGCGTCCGCGGAAGACCAGCTTCGTGACTTGCCCTTTTGAGCATGTCACGATTAATGCTGAGCCCCCCCATAGGTACAGTTTTTTCTCACCTTTACCTCTTTGTTTTAATAGCCTGCATATATCGATACCTTCAGGTTCAATTGTCGTATAAACCAAAACCCTACTTTTCAGGAGAGCCAAAAAACTTTTTTTTTTTTAATAAAAAAATCGTAACTTTTTTATTTGAGAAGTTATAAAAAAATGACCAAGAGAAAACATTTTTCAATTCTTGCGATGAAAAAGTCTAGATATTTAAAAAATGGGTATCTTCAGTAGTTTTAAAGTTAGCTTGGAGTTACGTCCTTAAAAAAGGCACTCGGTGGTTTATACGACCCATTATATTGGACCTAAAAATAACTCTTTACGTCGTATTTGATTTTTTAGTAAACACGAGACTGAAATTGATGGCTTAAAGACCATTAGATGTAATTTTTTTGGTTTATATACCCATTGATAAAGTGATTTATTCGAATGTATTATTAAAACTATACATGTAAATAATGTATTGTTTACTATTTCCAGGCTTTTGTTGTTTAGAGAATTTGCACAAAGATATTTAACAGTGTAAAAACTATATTTGGTTGAGGTAGAAATAATAAATTTTCTTGCATACGAAAAATAACAAGTTTATTGTTTTTTTTTTACAATTTTGCAGGAAAATTATGGCAAAACTTATAATTTTAAACAAAACTAATCACCATAAATTTTGAACAAAAAAATACAATTACAGCAAAACATTAAGACAGCTTTCCTGGTTCTCTGCTGACGCATATTGAATTCGTTTGGTTATGATAAATTTTGCATAAAGAGAAGAGCCCCAGTATGCTCAGGAGAAGGATTTGTAATTTTTTGAGAATTTCTCTAAGGAATTTATATCTTTACAAGAAACCCAAATTTAAATTACAGCTAAAAATAAAGGCTAGATGACAAAATTTCAATTATTTGTCCGTCAGACAGATAATTAGAAAATATTAGACTCATATTTTTTATTTTCTTTCATAATTAAATAACAACAGTGCTACATCGAGTTGAAATGGCGCGATACGTCACGCTAGAGTAGAATTTTTACTCAAAAGTGACGTCACGCGACATTTCAACTCAATATAACACTGTAATTATTCGATTATGGAAAAAAAATATGAGTAATATTTTCTAATTATCTGTCTGACGGACTAAATAGAATTTCGATTTCATCACTAGTCATCATCCCTAATAGTACTTGTAAAGTAATAAATTATTACAGAGCATATCAAAAGGGTATAAATAGCCTTCATGAGCACACTATGGCTTGTTTTCTTTGTTTAAAAGTCTTGAATTCATCACATTTAGTCGAGATCAATTCATGAATGTACTGGACCTGGAAAGCAACCTTATATACCTACCTATCTAGTTATTATCTTTAAAAGTAGAAACAATCAACTTTATTTAACTTTTTAATTAAGAAAAACTTACTTACTGTCCATATATACATATGTGATGCAATAAACAAATGAATATGAATATGAAACAGATAATTACCATATTGAATACGTGGACTTACGACGTTGGATCCAAATATCTGGCCATATGTCTTTGGGCGTAAAAACCATTTTCAATTACGAGAGAGTTTTACATCCTGGCTTAAAAAAATGTATGGTTGATACATCTTAGCAAAAATACCAAATACAAGCATTCGGCTTTTACATCGTTTATAAGGTATTTATTTATCTTTTAGGCTATAGTTTTTTGGGGCGTATAAACATTTTTTTAGCGAATTTCAATATATCGAATATACAGCTCGATAGAGAAAAAAATTCTGATTAAAATGGTATATATAACTCAATTTGGCCAAAATGGTTTATACGACAATTGAACCTGAAGGTGTCGATATGTTTTTGTTGTTTTTTTTCTGTATTGTGTCTTTTTTTATTGTGTCAATAAACCTATTCTATTCTATTCGTAGTATTTGAGATCTTAAAGTTATCCACGTTTCATATATTTTTGGTTCAAAATCAAAAGTGCCGGCCAACAAAAAAAAGTGCTGTATTTTGACAGAACACGTCTGCCTTAGCATTTGTCACTTTTGATTTTGGACCAAAATGGATGATGTCCATAAATTAGTTTACTTGCTGCGTAATCTGACTGAACTGCATCATGACATCAGACCATCAGTGAAAAAAAGATCGCCTATTTTATTTGGCAATCAACAGATATTTACTATTTAAGTATTCGTCATTAGAGTGTATTCACTCTATGTATGGGCTATTGCCCAGAAAAAGAAATTTGTTTTTTTAAAAGCCTTAATATGGTTTTTTGTAACTTTTTGGACTTTAAATAAAAGCCGTCATTATTATAATCCATTTTATTGATGTATACCTCAAAGATTAATGTATTTCATTTTATTAATAGGAAGTTCTCGTAGTTTTTTTAATATCCGGTATCCGGCCGGATAGTGAGTTACTATCCGGTATCCGGCCGGATAGTAAATTTAGGCCGGATATCCGGCCTACCGGATACTTACCGGATATCCGTTTCATCTCTAAAGACTATCCTCGAAAAGAATAACATACAATTTGAAAAGGGTGAAGAAGAAACCTGCGTTGCCTGCCTGAGAGGAAAACAACATAAACTGCCATTCCCAACAAGTGAGCACAGAGCAGCTGAACCTGGTGAGATAATCCACATGGACATTGGCGGACCTGTGGAGGAAATTTCACTCGGAGGAGCTAAATATTTCCTCTTGTTGAAAGATGACTATACGAAATACAGGAAAGTATATTTTATGAAGCATAAATCAGAGAGTGTAACCTGCCTTAAGCAATTTATTAAACAAACTGAAGTAAACCCCGGCCACAAAATAAAATACATAAGAAGTGACAATGCCAAAGAATTTATTGGAAAAGAGATGCAAAATTTATTAAATGATCACGGTATTCAACATCAGAGAAGTGTAGCATATACACCACAGCAAAATGGCTGCATAGAGAGAGAGATGAGGACAGTGGTCGAATCTGCTAGAACAATGCTATTAGAAAGCGGCTTAAAGAACAGTTTGTGGGCCGAAGCTTTAAATACTGCAGTCTTCATAATAAATAGAACTGGCCCAAGTCGTGTAGAGAAAAGAACACCATTTGAACTCTGGTTTGGACAAGAATATGACATAAATAACCTAAGGCGTTTCGGAGCTGAAGTTTCAGTGCATGTTCCTGATCAGAGGAGATTGAAATTTGAAAGTAAAGCTGAATTAGGATATTTAGTGGGATATGGAGAGAACATCAAAGGATATAGAGTTTACTTACCTGATAAAAATGAAGTAGATATAAAAAGAGACTTGATTTTCTTGAAAGGAGTACCTGAAAAGCAATATACAGATAATACAGAAATACTTACCGGATTTGACATACAAGAACATCATGAAGAAAACTATGAAGAGAGAGAACCTGAATTAAATGACACTTTTGCAAGTGCTACTGATCAAGAGTCACTACATGATGAATCACAAATGGAAATGTCAGATCAATTGACAGATATACTGGAAGAAAATGTATCCGAAGGAAGTACACAAGCACAAGATACAGTAGTGACAGGTGAGAGACCTAAAAGGACAACACAAAGACCGAAAAGGCTGGAAGATTACTACATGAACAGAGACTCGGATGAAACAGACTTCAGTTTTGCTAACTACTGCTGCGACGACCCAATTACTTACGAGGAGGCAATGAAAAGACCTGACAAATGCATGTGGGAAGAAGCTATTGAAAAAGAATTGAAGACCTTAGAAGACAATAACACTTGGGAAGTAGTAAAGGAAGTTCCAGTTGGAGAGAATCTCGTGAGCAGCAAATGGGTGTTCAAAGTAAAAGAAATAGAAGGAAAAACTATCTACAAAGCCCGCCTAGTAGCACGAGGCTTTGAACAGAAAAATTGCGACGACGAAACCTATGCACCAGTTGCAAAACTAACCACTTTCAGGACATTGATGGCTGTGGCAAACCAGAAAGGTAAACCAGTTTACCAGATGGATGTTACCGGAGCCTTTCTCCATGGAGATATCAACGAGACAGTCTACATGAAGTTACCCAATAATACAATCTGTAAGTTACAAAAATCTATTTATGGTTTAAAAAAGTCACCTAAGTATTGGAATTCAAAATTTAATAATTTTATGTTAACTGAAAAATTTGAAAGGTCTCAAAATGATCCGTTTGTATTTCAAAAGAGTTAAAAATGACTATATCTATGTTTTACTTTTTGTAGATGATTTGCTCTATTTTGGTCAAAATGAAAAATTAGTAAATGATCTCAAAGATGCGTTAAATTGCAATTTTCAAATGAAAGACTTAGGACTTGCAAGTTACTATCTGGGAATAAATATTAATCAAGACCTAAAAAACAATGTTACTAAAATAAATCAGAAAAAGTATTTAGAAAAGTTACTTGATAAATATCAAATGTCAAATTGCAAAGCAGTAGATACACCAATGGAACAAAATTTTAATTTTGAATTATTACAAAGAGATAAGTCTGAAAATTTAGATATTGAAAAAACCTGTAGAAGTCTAATAGGTAGTTTACTTTATGCTACATGTACTAGACCTGACTTGTCAGTTGCAGTAGGATTCTTAAGCAGATATGTACATTGTGCTAGTATGGCATTATTTAAGTGTTTGAAACGAATACTAAGATATATTAAAGGTTCCATTGATTTGTCCTTAACATATAAGATGAATGATGATGTAAAATTGCAAGGTTACAGTGACGCAGACTGGGCTGGAGATATTCAAGATCGAAAATCGACATCTGGTCAGATTTTCTATATTTTTAACTGTCCAATTTCTTGGGGTACTAAAAAACAGTCTTGTGTGACACTGTCATCTTGCGAAGCTGAATATGTAGCACTTAGTTTAACTGTTATGGAAGGATGTTTCTTACAAAAACTTTTAAATGATTTTGGCTATTCAAATGTATTATTGGAAGTCTTGGAAGACAACCAAAGTGTACTAAAAATTGTTTCTAATAATGACAGTAATAAAAGACTAAAACACATAGACATAAAATATAAATATTTATTAGATCAGGTGTCGCATGGTAATGTATCTCTTAAATATACAGGGTGTCCCGTAATGTAACGTCAAGCCGGAACTGGGTGTTGAGGCAAGTTATGCTGGTTATCAGAAAAATATAAAAAAAAATCTATGTGGCATTTTGTCAAAATAATAGGCATTTAAAAAAAAACAAAAAATTCTACTCCCGGTGACGGTCTTTTTACTCGTGTTGCCACAAATCTTCACTTTTTCCAAATTTTTTTTTTGTTATGTAACCCTGAATAATGCTTCTCTAAATTGTTATCAAAATTACAAAACCAGCTGCTCCAGCTTGGATGAAAAAAATACATTATTCCCAAAAAAAATTTCAAAATAAAAATTTTGCCTAGTTTAAACTGACTTTACTGAAAAAAAATTGTACTACGCGAGTGTGGCAAGTGACGTCATAATTTGGCGCATTTAGTAAGGATTCCAAAATGGTATAACACTTGGTAAATTCTTGCTGTAATTGTCGACAATTTTTGGTTTTTTGGAAATAATCCCGTTTGTAACTTTATCTACCTTGGTTAAAAATTATTATTCTAATGTGCCCAAAATTCAAGTTTCTGGCTTAAATGAGGTGGAGAAGCCATTTTAAAAGGTATGAGCGGGACGGAGAGGGCCATCTTACCAAGCAGGGATGTTATGGATATCCGTAACCGTAACCGAAACTATCGGATATCCGAAATAAAAAAATATCCATAACCGTAACCGAAACTGATTCAAAAGTTACGGATAGTTTCGGATAAAGGCGGAGTCTAAGGGTACAATTATTCCAAACTGCAAAACTCTATGAAATCTGCAGTATACACGCCGCAGCTGCAATGCCGCGCTGCCGATTTCATAGAGTTTTGCAGTTTGCGGTCTGCGGCCCGTCTTGGAATTGTACCTTAAATCTTAATATTTGTTACCAACTTGTCTGGCATTCGCTGGCACCATCTAATATGCCAGCCTGTTTTACCTTTATCATACATAGGTGTCGTCTTAGTTGGTACATAAAGTAGCTATGTGGGTCACGCAGCATCTTGCTATTTGAATTATACCTACATTTTTGAAATTCTAATAATTCCGTAACCGAAATTATCCGAAACTTTCGGATAATCTGAAATGATTTCATATCCGTGACCGTAACCGAAACCGGTATAATATTATTCTAATATCCGTAACCGTATCCATAACCGAAACTTCATATCCTTATTATCCCTGTTACCAAGTACAAGTGCAGGCAGAGCAGGTAGTAACGGCGCGCACGCACGGGTGACTTTTGTCACAGTATGTCAACTACTAATTACTGTCATGGTGACAAAAGTTTCTGTGACTGACTACCGTACAGTCAGTCACAGAAACTTGAATTTTGGGCACATTAGAATAATAATTCTTAACCAAGGTAGATAAAGTTAAAAACGGGATTATTTCCAAAAAAAACAAAAATTGTCGACAATTACAGCAAGAATTTACCAAGTGTTATACCATTTTGGAATCCTTACTAAATGCGCCAAATTATGACGTCACATGCCACACTTGCGTAGTACATTTTTTTTTCAGTACAGTCAGTTTAAACTAGGCAAAATTTTTATTTTGAAAATTTTTTTGGGAATAATGTATTCTTTTTATCCAAGCTGGAGCAGCTGGTTTTGTAATTTTGATAACAATTTAGAGAAGCATTATTCAGGGTTACATAACAAAAAAAAATTTGGAAAAAGTGAAGATTTGTGGCAACACGAGTAAAAAGACCGTCACCTGGAGTAGAAATTTTTGATTTTTTTTAAATGCCCATTATTTTGAAAATATGCCACATAGATTTTTTTTTATATTTTTCTGATAACCAGCATAACTTGCCTCAACACCCAGTTCCGGCTTGACGTTGCATTACGGGACACCCTGTATAAGTTCTAACAATAATGTTGCAGACTTGTTTACAAAACCATTAGGTAAACAGTTATTTGTTAAATTCAGAAACTTAATTTTGTATTAAATTTGAAATTAGAAGTCTAGTACCTAAATAATATGGGGAACTATTATTGTATAATCTTAAAGCTAAAATAAAACTACAAAGTTGAGTTTGTATAAACATTTAATAAAAGTCCTAAATTGTAAAAATGTAGTACAGTACAATGGTAGCGCATTTTCTTACATAACTTTTCAATTCCTATCATTGGAGGTCCGAAAATATTTCTCATACAATTTGATACCATAATGATCATTCTTCATAAAAAATTTAAAACCTACATATTTAAAAACATAATCATTGATATTCATAATATCACTAATCATACACTTAGTTTTTACTAATATTTGTTTTCATATATTTTTCTATACTAATGATCGAAACTCACAATCATTCGAATAAATAACTATAATATTCATAAATGTGATGTATCATAATATTTGTTTTCATAAATTTATTACTCATAAGTGTATTTATCCATATTATTGAAAATCATGATGTCTATATTCGTATTAAATCGTATTTTAACATTACATTAATTTGAAATGGTCCAAAAAAGGCAATATTTTGTGCCACAAAACTAACGTGACAGAAACGAATCGCTGCAAAACCGACTCCACGTAGTCTTGTCTGCCCTACCCCTAGAGTGTAATTTAAAAGCCGGAGGCGCGGAGGGAGGGCAGCCCTCGCCCGCTGTAACGAGGCTCAGGCGCCCGGGTGAGCTGGAGCGGCTGAGGCTGGTCGCCGAGGCGCCGAAGGCGCCGATGGCGATCCAAAAAGCCGAAGCTGCGGAAGCAAGCGTGGGTGCCTGAGCCTCGTTACGCAAGGGCGGAAGGGCTGCACATCCCGCAGCGCCGGAGACGAGGAGATACCAATGCATGCTGCATGCTTGCTTTCATGCTGCATGCTCTGCATGCTTATCTACTCTATTAAATTATATAATATGATTTTTTTTAAGATACGAGTATATCTGTTATAAAGTAAATTATTCTGAACAACAACATTATGAGTTGAAGTATGTTCTTAGTGACAACATTATTAATTAAAACATTATGATCAATGAATGTTATGAAGAAAAAAGATCTGAAAATAAAAATTATGTATTTTAAATGGTTCTTGGTAGTAACAGTATTGATAAAAAAATTATGATTACTAACTGTTATGAGCTCCGATGGTAGTAATAAAAATGTATGAATAAAAAAAGTATGAAAAATAAAATTATGAAGAGAGATTATTATGAACACAAATCGGTAGTAAGACAAAGAATATGATTTAGAATTTTATGTGAGCCAATATAGAACCCAGTACAATAAACAGTATGTAAAGTCATAAAATTTAATTGTTGAGGGGGTGTTTTGATAATAGCAACATTTAATATTTTATGTTGGCAGCGATGACCAATATGGCCCTCCTTCCGTATAAAATAATTGTCTCTGTTGTGTGTCTTACGGTGCAAATAAATCTATTTTCTAAAAGTACAAGCCTCTTCTTCATAATAAACCACCAAAAAAAAAATATTTTTTTAGGGTCCCGCAGTCCTGACAAGGAACCCATAGTTTCGATATGTGTCTTTCCGAGGTTTTGCTTGGAAACTATTGGCACTAGAGAGCTGTAATTTTGTGGAGGTATGTATGTATATTAATCACGCCGACAAAACGGTAGAACAATATTTTGAAAAAACTTTTTTTAGGGTAGCTCCCCTACATGTAAAGTGGGGATGAATTTTTTTTCATCTTCTACACCATCGTGTAGGATATCGTTGGATGACTTGGGGGTTTCAAAGACTATTTTTCGATTTAGAGATCCGTTTGCAAACTATTAAAGTTTAAAGTGCCAATTTTTGTTCGAGCAGGGCGTCCCCCCCCCCCCCCCTAAAAACTAGACTGTTGGCTTGAAAAATCTGGAAAAATTCATAATAATACTGCGTTTTATGAACTTTCAAGAAAACTATAACGGTTAGGGTAGGTCAGTTAGTTTAAGAGTAATACGGCCGAATACTGAAACACTACTCAAATCTGTCACTCAGCTGACGGGCTCCTAAATTTAAGTATCCTTCAATTTTAAATGGTATTCTCAAACGCCACTCAACGGATTTGAAGCCGTGATCAGCTAAGCAGCTCTCAAATGTTTACATAATGGCAACATTTACCAAAAAAAGTATGTTTTCATTTACACAAATGATAACTTTACGTTTTTTATCCATTACACGCAGCATCGTTTGGTTATGTATTGTCTTTTATGGAAATATACTCAATCAACTTAACATAGAACAGTTTATTTTTAGTTTCTATTATATATAAATCTCGTTTTATCATATAAAAAAATTAATGCTTGCATTTTTATTTCATTTAAAAAATAATTTTAAAGGTGATACTTTTTATTGTTGAAATCTATTAAGTGGCGATCGTGGACCGAAACGTAACCACTAGGGGTTGCAAGTCCCGGTACTAAGGAGTGTTACTAAATTACCGGTACCAGGTCTAGGCCAGTACCGGGAAAACCGGGAAATTCGGGAATTTCGGTACCCACGTGAATTGTTATTAAAACAAATTACCTAATTTGTAGTAATTTTAATAAAAATGTGAATAGGTTAACAAAAATATTAAAGAGTTTCTGTTCAGTTCAATTGGTCTGTTACCTTACTAATAAATCAGTCAAAACAGTTACACAACACGACAAAACTAGTTATAAATGCCCATTAAAAATCATAACCGCCATATTCATAAAAACCAACAATCGTTTAATCAACCTATTTTAGTTAAAATATGTTTTCTCACTTTCTATCAATGTCAAATACTGGCAGCGACAAGAGTTAGGGACAAAAGATAAATTATCTAAATTAGGTTTATAAAAAAACACGCTATTATAAGAAATAATAAGTAGTACCTAAGTACAATCAGATAAAACAATGAAATAGGAACATTATTAATATTTTTTCATTTGTTGATAGTGTGTACGTAAAAAGATGATGGCATCTAGTCAAAAAATTGTTATTAAAAATAAATTATTGAAGTCCCGAAAGTACCGAAAGTCTCGGGAATTGCATCGTCAGTACCGGAACTAGCATAAAGGATTAGATTATCGGGAATTCCCGGGAAAAATGAGTACCGGGATTTCCCGGGAGCAAACCCTAGTAACCACAATTGACATTTATCATTGTTGACAGAGCATCAAATTGACAAATCAACAACTCTTGGAAATGCTGCTATGCGATGTCCCCTTATTCCTCAGAAATAGGCATGTTTATGTAATGCGATTTCATAGCAGTTAGTTTGGTTGTTACTTCGTGCACTATACGATGCACAGTTGGCTGTTAGATGTGGAAGATATCACCTAGTACACGTTCATAACTTCCCGTTGCGTAGAACAGTAGGGTCATAATAAGTATTAGGTCCATTGGTTGTATGGCGTTTGGTGAGGGGTTTCAAAGAGCTTCCAAATTATGAATCCAGAAACAACACCGTTTCTTTGGAGACGCGGAACCTCGCTCGGAATTGCATGTCATTATAATAATATTTTTCAATACCGTTCAGCCTTATTGCGTTCCTGCGATTAGATCTAGGTATTTCCTCGAGGCTCGAAAGAAATGATAACGATGACACACATTATTTACCTCTATTTAGGTCGATTTAGGTATAAGAATAGGATTTAAGATACCGGGCAAGCACTCTCAAATTTAACAGCTGCTTAAGACGATTTGACAGTTGTTTGAGTAATGCTTAGCGTTGAATGGCGTTTCAGTATGCGAAAATTCATTTGAGTGGCGTTTGAGTGCAACTTAATTTGAGAGGTGCTTAAAAATTGAGAACTGCTCAGATATTGTTTTGAGTATGCGAAATGTAAGTTTAGGAGCTGCTTAACTATTTGAGAAGCCGTCAAATATTTAAATGGCGTTTCAGTATTCGGCCGATAGTCATTTAACTCATGTATTATAAAATTTCATATCTAATAAAAATTCCTTAGAAGAAAATATTAAAAGCGACTTTAGATGAAGTAATTGCTTGCTTTTAAAATATATTTTGTTAACGACGGACAACTACGGAACCCTACACTGCGCGTGGCACGACACGCACTTGGCCAATTTTTTTTCTTAATATTTAAACCCAGTTTTCTGGCAAACTTTATTTCTCTATATCTTGCGGAAAAAATTACGTGATATTTCCTGAGACCCCCCCTCTCCCCCACGTGAGATGTGGTGAGGTTTTTGTTAACCCCCTCCCCCCCTAAAAGTCTCACGTAATTTATGGACGCCCCCTAAGTAAAAATGTTGGTCCAAGCTAGCCAAGTTTTCATGATGGTATCATACCTATCCTACACTCAGAATTACGCAACTAATTATTCGCTAAAGACCATGCGAACTGGAGATTAAGTATGATGATATTTCTAGATCTATACCAGCTACTGAACAAACACATTATTACATTACTAAATGAAAGTAGTGCAATTAAGAAACGGAGGACTAAATCCAGCTAGCTTCATGAAGAGAGAAGGCCTAGCGAAAGATGCTAGTGTACTGTAAAATTGTACTGAGCTGCACCTTAATTAATAGTACCTACTGCAAAAAACACAATATAGGCGTCATTTTTAGACGAACAGGCAATTTATCACATGTGCGATCACCGATCACCACACAGATTATGACCGCTGTCTATGGAGGAACACTATCTATCTCAGATCATAGAAGGGAATAGATGTGAAACGGGGGCGTGGCGCGTGTCTCCGCGATATGCCCAGAAACGAACATCGGCCGCGTAGCTAGGTTAGTCGCGATTCAGTCGTACTAAGGAAATATTCTCCGATATTTTGGATAATGCGTCGTTACGTGCAATAAAACAAGTGAAACGAAGAACTACAGGAACAATGGAGTCATTTACTACATGTAAGTATTGCAAATCCATTGGTATTTTGCTTATAAATAAAAAAAACTAAACATTTTTACGAACGAATTCAGTGCCGTAACAGTTACTGCGATATCGAAATCAGTGGTGATAAAAATTCTAACACACTTGTACATTGTCGATTTAGTTAGCAACCACTTTATGTCACGCTCAACTACTGCGCAATGTATTTAATTTCTTCCGATATCCACTGTCGTGTGAAAATACACAGTACGGCTGCATGTGCCGGTCGTAACATAGTGCCGTGCTCGTGTTCTAATGCGGTTTCCTATTATCGATAAATAGAAGTAAATTATAATTTTCTATTTTGTAATTTTAAATAAAAAAATGATGTGTTACTTGGGATTATAAGATTTTACAAAAAAAATAATAACAGTAGGAGTAATTAGTAACTGTCAACTATGTAATGAGGATCATTTCGATTTTTAGCTGTGAATGCAGATTTATAGGGCTAAGAAATCCTTAATACACAGTCCAAAAATTTTTGTTCTACGACAAAAATTGACGAAGTTATGGCCAAATTACTAAAAAAAGTTCACTGACTGCCCGGCGCGGGGACGATGACGTCACTATATCCGATCCGAACGCTGCCGGCGTACTGCGTGGATAGAAAAAATTTTTTTCTAGCCAAACTATCAGTTTTAGAGAAAAACTTGTAATGACATTTATTCATCAGAATAAAGTAAGCTATCGATAGGTAATTTTTAAAAATAGAAATAGTGAAAAATAACGCAAAAAATCCATACGCTCATACGATTCAATGGAACGCAGAGACGCGATTGGGGTTTCCGCGGTGGTATATTTGGCGATTTATTCAAATAAAATAAAGTGTTCATAAGTGTTGTTAGAGTCATATCTTCTTCCAAGTAAAATATAAAAATGTATAAGTATTAATTTATTTACTTCTAACAATAAGGTATAGCTGAGGCAGATACACTCTGCCTAGGCTACAAGACATTGCTATGAAGATCATTTCGATGTACACACAATACCTACCTGTTATTTAGTTTTTCTGAGTTAAACCTACGTACCTACCTATCTATTCACCGTTCCCATGGGCGGGCCAGCTGCTGCAGGAAAGGACAGCTGCTCCCTCCTGGAAATCTATTTAATCTTAGCCTAGAAGCTGGGTATGACTCCCCCGCCCCCTTCCTCTCCCCAGGTCATAAGCTGGGCATGACTTCCCCCTCGGCCAGAAGTTGGGTATGATTTACCCCCCCCCCAGACCCGAAACTGGGTATGACTTGACCCCTCCCCCTCCCCCCAGGCCAGAAGCTGGGAAGGCTTGCCCCTCCCCCAGGCCATAAGCATAAGCTGGATATGACTCCCCTTCGGCCAGAAGCTGGGTATGACACCCCCCCATGCCAGAAACTGGGTATGACTTGACCCTCCCCCCAGCCCATAGAAACTGGTTATGACTTGACCCCCCCCCCTCCCCCAGGCCAGAAGCTGAGTAAGGCTAGCCCCCCCCCAGGCCAGAAACTGGGTTTTATTAGCATCATATTATGTATTATTATGTTCAATACAAACAATCATTAAGTTACACTCACCCCAACCGCGTCTCCGCATTGCATCGAATCCTATGAAAATGTGGTTTTTGGACATAGCGATACTTATTTTTCACAATTTTTATTTTTAAAAATTACTGATCGATAGGTTACTTTATTTTGATGAATAAATGTTATTAAAAGTTTTTTTCCAAAACTGACAGTTTAGCTGGAAAAAAATATTTTCCATCCCAATAGTACGCCGGCTGCGCTCGATTCGGATATAGTGACGTCACGCGGCCCTGCGTACGTTGACTTTTAGCGGCAAAAACGGCCTATGTTTATTACTTAATATCTTCGTAAGTAATGGTCGGATTTGGATAATTCAAAAAGATTTATCTTTCTTATGTCTTAAAGATTAACGTAGAGACTAGTTTTATTGAATTTTCTACAACAGTACTGATCCTCATTACTATAAGAGCTAATTGAAAGCCTAATATAGGCATTATTTTTGACAAACATAATTATGCGGTACGCAGATCGCCATAATTAAAAAATAAAATAAAAAGGTTTTCATACATAAGCATTTTGTGAAACCAGTTTCGAACCTTACCCCTAGCGATTTAAAGTATCGATATCTTGTCGACTCCATTTTATCTTTGTTCTCTCACTAGCGTCACACTAGCGTTTTCAAAGTGTGCGTCACGTCACGCGGCCATTGATTGGCCATAAGGCACGCGTTCTGGCCAATCACAGCACTTTTAAGCCGGTTGCACATGTTGTCGTAGACTCTCAGGTCGCTTTGTTTTTACACAGTTGAATGTGTGTGTGGGAGCTGTGGTGGGGGAAATGTGGGGACACTGGTTCTCGTTGTAGTTACGCGCGACTTCATATCTATTCTCTTTCTATGATCTGAGCTATCTATGGTTGCGATCCTCTACAGTGAGGGACCGAGGTAGAAGAAGAAGCGATCACCGAAATAGAAGAATGCCGAATAAAAGAAGCTCAAAAGATTTTTTTTTTATACAGTGTGAGTCACGTTAAAGTGTACATATGAAAATAGATGAAACTAGACCTATTTTTATCGACAAAAAGGAGGTCAAAATTTTTTTGTCATTTTTTTTTTTATTTTTTTTATAGAATTTTTTTTCTTTCAAGTACTTATTGTAAAGAAAACGTAATAACTTTTAAACTAAGCGGTATATGCTGATAAAATAAAAACAGTAATAATGCTGAATAACAGGCGATACTAAAAAAATACATAAAATACTCAGAAAATGCCAACAAATAATAAAAAATGATACTTTTAAAAAAAAAATCTCCTTAAAAATTCGTGTTTTTTTGGTTATTTGATAAATTTCTCCAAAAAATGCCCATATAAAAAGATGGTTTTTATTACTTTGGATTATTCTCTATTGTATTACCTTTGTAAAACCAAAAATCGCATGTCTCTATCCCTATCACAACATTTGCTATGATCGTTTGAACTAAGCCTCTCCGGGCGCGCCATTCAACGCTTCGTTAACAACGAAACTGAAAATGGCTCCAGATTTGTAATTTTGATAAAGACAAGTTAGATTTCAAATTAAAAACAAAAGATTTCGAAGTAAAATAAACATTTTAGTTAAAATTAAAATTGTCCCTACCTGTAGCGGAGAATAATGTTGTGGTAGGCCTTTGTTCAAACTATCATAGCAAATGTTGTGATAGGGATAGAGACATGCGATTTTTGGTTTTACAAAGGTAATACGATAGGGAATAATACAAAACAGTAAAAACCACCCGTTATAGGGGCATTTTTTGGAGAAATTTATCAAATAACCAAAAAAAACACGAATTTTTAAGCAGATTTTTTTCAAAAAGTATCATTTTTTATTATTTGTTGGCATTTCCTGAGTATTTTATGTATTTTTTTAGTATCGTCTGTTATTTAGCATTATTACTGTATTTATTTTATCAGGATATACTGCTTAGTTTAAAAGTTATTACGTTTTCTTTACAATAAGTAATTGGAAGAAAAAAAATTATATAAAAAATTAAAAAAAATTCTCAAAAATTTTTTGACCTCTTTTTTGTCGATAAAAATAGGTCTAGATTCATCTATTTTCATATGTACACTTTAACGTGACTCACACTGTATATTTGCTGCACACAAAGTCACATACATAGTTTAACAAGATTACATAATTCAATATTTAACATGCACATTCAAAATAAAAAAACAAAATAAATAACAATGAAAAATGAAATAATGTGAGCAGAGTTGCGGCAGCAAAAGGTCTCCGTCTCAGCATGTGTCACAAGCTAATGCCAGGCCTCCGTCACTCGCCTATGCCGGCCGAGATAATTACCTACAGCGCACGACAACTTCAAGTTGCAAATCAGTTAGGGCCGCCACGCGTCTGTGTACACACGCGTACCTATACACGCTCGCGCTCGGTCGATCATCGTCGCAATCAAGGTTTATTTATTGTTCCAACAGCACTGTTATTCGTCTTTATAATGGAAAATCGTTCACGTAATTAACTGTAATTTAAAATAGTAATTCAAATAATTAAAAATAACTGCATTTTTTAAATAAATTTGAAATACTTATGACAAAAAGCTGTAGCAAAAACATTATTTTAGCTAATAAAACATTAACTTTACTTCACTGTGTTTATTTTCCGACACTTCACCTTTTTGTTCAATTTCGAATAATCGCAACACTAAAGTTTATTAATAGTTACTTTGGAGATGGTACGAAATACAAACACCACTAGATTAACGTTTACCAATCGTGAATACGATGATTGCTTCCTAAAATTTAGTTTTTATTTATTTCACTTTGCTTTAACAACCCTGACGCTTGAGCTGTGACGTAGATCAAATCTGATCACAAAAAAATTGAGCTCTTGTGAGCGTAGTAGTAAGGTGTGATTTCGAATGCACCAAGTTCGTTGGAAATTTTGCATTATTATTATTACCGTTAAAATGTCGGCATCTGATGCTGATCAAGGGAGTGCAATTTCTGTTGCTACTATTATGTATTCTGTGCTAATGCCTGGACGCTGATTTTCAGACGGCGGCCGACGAAAGTGGAGAGCGGCGGTAATCGCCGCAGCAATTCGCAAGGGCATTTAAAACACAAATGATAAAGAAAAATTAAATAAATAAAAAGTGAAAACTAGTTTAATGTCAAAATGATATATTAAATTATGTAAATAAGATGTCAGGAATAGGAATAGCAAGTCAGTATTATAAATAATGTCAAATTAGAGGGGTCGACTACACCTGGCCATTAGAGATTTTTTGGAATGCCAGTATGTGCTTTTTAAGTTTACTTTTAAAAGTAAACTTGGTTATAGCTTGCCTAATGGGTGGTGGAAGGTTATTCCAGCACTTCGTAGCCAGGTACCTAAAACTTCCTCTAAAAGCAGCAGTTTTGTGCTGTGGTATGGAGAGCCTCCAAGATCTACCACGAGTGTTATAAACTGAGTCCGAGTATTTCCAATTAAGCTTCCCAAAAAGATATTCAGGGGCCCCGCTGTTCACAACTCCAAAAAGCCAAAAAGCAAACAGGCAAAGTGCAGGTCGCGTCGGGATTTCATATTGAGCAAGTTGGCTTGGTTGATGAACGGTGTAACATGCGTCCTAGGCGGGACATGCATGGAATACCTTATGCATGCGTTTTGGACACGCTGCAAAACTCGATTAGAGCGCTCCAATAAACATGGCCCAAAGACTGGAAGGCAATAGTTCAACTTTGAGAGAACATGCGTTTTGTGGTTTCGGTGAGTTTTAATCTAAGATCCTGACTGAGCTCATCGCGAATCCTGTACAGAGTCTTCAGCTTATACAGTGTGTCCGGGCATGTAGTGATCAAAATTTAAGGGCGTAATCTATGGACAATTTTATCGGTGAAAATACTTTAAATTTGGGGCTTGACCCATTTCTCGCATATTTACAAGGATTTCAGTTTTTAATTTTAAGTTTTCACCTCTTCCTTCAAAAACAAGTGATAGCGTGGGTAACTTAACATTAATAAGCAAATATTTTATATCATGCGATAGCCAATAAAATTATCTTTTAGTAGAAGTAGAAAACAGACACAAGTTTCATACATTTTAAGGGAGTAAGAATGGATTTAATTAGAAATAAACATGATTTTTTTCACACCTTTTTCAGTTATTTCCCTACACAAGAAAAACCAGGTCGTTAAGGCATGTTTTATTTGCATTGTATTATTAGTATTTGAGCTATTCTACAAAACGAATGTAAATTTATTAGTCTACGTCTATTAGTTTCGACGTAATTGTTGAACAGAGATACCCATTCCCAGCGGTTTCCATAGTAATCGGAATAGGTTGTGTGATTCTTTCAGGCAGTGCATTTTCGCATGTCGCGTGCGCTAATAATGTCATTTCAGATACCAATCACAACGCATAAAGACATTTGATATAAACCTTACTTAATCTAAGACTCATTTGATGTAATTTTGTGTAACATAAATAATATTTCACACAACCATTACTTGTAATAAATAAATAAATAATAGATAAATAAATCTTTGGACAATTTCACACAGCGCCAGCTAGCCCCAAAGTAAGCAACTCAATGCTTGTATTATGGGTGCTAGCTTAACGGATATATTACTTATATACTTTTTTTTTAAATACATACATACATAGTAACACCCACTACACCAAACGGCCGTCAACGACAAATATTATTTGTCATAACGACTATTTGGTATACTCTTTAATTGATATTATTTCTGATAGATATAACTTTTAGTATGTTCTTCTTTAGCTTGACTTATAAATGACTTTAGTGACAAAAACGAATCGCCGTAAAACCGACTCCACGTAGTCTTGTCTGCCCTACCCCTAGAGTGTAATTTAGAAGCGCGTAGGCACGGAGGGGCGAGCAGGTGGCTGGAAGCGAGGCGCCGCGGCTGAGGCCGGCTTCGCCGGCCAGCAAGCCGAAGACGCGGTGTCGAGCGAAAGCCATCTGCGACGATTAGTACGCGAGGGACCGCCAGAGCCCCGCAGTGCCGGAGCCGTGACAGAAGTCTCAAGTTTTTAGTCAAATTTGCATGCTGCATGCCTGCTTGCTTGCTTGCCTGCTCGTTTGCTTGCTTGCCTGCTTGCTTGCCTGCTTGCTAGCTTGCTTGCTAGCTTGCTAGC
The DNA here is from genome assembly GCF_963855985.1 of Ostrinia nubilalis. NCBI lineage: Eukaryota > Metazoa > Arthropoda > Insecta > Lepidoptera > Crambidae > Ostrinia > Ostrinia nubilalis. The sequence goes on along the minus strand of NC_087118.1, from coordinate 6,027,848 downwards.
TTGCTTGCCTGCTTGCTTGCTTGCATGCTAGCTTGCTTGCTAGCTTGCTTGCTTGCTCGTTTGCTAGCTTCCTTGTTTGCTTGCTGCATGCAATGCTTATTATAACAAATGAACTTTATATTGATTCCTCGGCGCCCGGCCGCACGGTGGATCGAGCCCATACAAGGTGTTGGACATGGTGCTTTAAATGCAACTACTTAAAACAAGATTGATTTGCATATAAATTGAAAGATGAGACTTCATTCTATCAAATATCACTAATATCAAGTCATGATCTACTATCATAGTTATGTGGTGCGACCGTAAAGTGAACAAAGTCAAAATCATGGATTTTCTGACTTCTGTTTGTATTGTCAATTTATCCAATTTCGTTCACTGGTTTTATGTTATTACTTATTAATGTATTATCTTATACCTTTATCTTAATCTGTGTGTTAAAATGAGTGCCTAAAAAACTTCTAGCTTGGCTATTTTGACGTATTTTTAAAAGGTATTTTTTTTAATGAAAACTGCGTGTTTTAGTTGACATCTTGGGCGATCTTTAACAAACCATGAATGAGAGATGATAGATGACAACGTGGGCGATATTATTACTCAGTTTTTAGACCCTTATTCATCCCTATTTTCGAGAAAATCACAAAAAACTAAATAAAAGCGCCTCATTTTTCCGCATAGCAAAATTAACTTAGGTAAAATTCGTTACACTAAAATAATGTCAGGTAAACCAAAGATGTTTATTTTGGTTTATGAGTTGTTTATCGTGTGCAATTCAGTAAAAATACTCATTAAAATGAAAAACCTCAAGTCAAATAGAGATTTGTATGCATTATTAAAAACCACGATGAAAGATCGCGCTAGTTCTTTAGCTAGGATACTAGAGCTGTTTTCGCATACACTCTCTTCAGATAAACAGAGGTAAGTACTAACGTAGTTAATACTTTATGAACATAAAGAAATACTATAAAACAGATATAGTAAAAAAATCATATTGTCATCATCTCAAAAGATTGTCGTTGAATTTAGTACATACCATACATACATTTTGTATGTATTTTTTTCTTCATTTATGATTGTGTTAGGTAGGTACTGAGTTACACATTTTATTTATCAGATAACTATAAAAAAAAAACAATAATTTCATTGACATTGTTTGTCGCAAGAAGAAGTAGTGTCATTATAATGAGCACCAGTTTTTAGCTACAAACGTAGATTGGCTTAGGCAATCTGTTGATTGGAGTCAGTTTTGTAGTCCGCTAAGTCCCTATAAAATTGCATTAGTATGTATCTAACAGCTAACAGAATATAAAATCAAGCTCGACAAAATCGAACAAAGTGATTGTGTGCAATGAAAAATCAGGCGTTTGCAAAAACATTTCTTTCATAAGTTTAACACTTAATGAGAATAAATTTAGAGTATTGTTAGATTATGTATCTAACAGTTAACAGAATATGAAAACAAGCTCGACAAAATCGAACAAAGTGATTGTGTGCAATGAAAAATCAGGCGTTTACAAAAATATTTCTTTAATAATTTTAACACTTAATGAGAATAAATTTAGAGTATTGTTAGACTATGTTACTCTTTAAATATGGAAACAGACCAAAATGAGTGAGTATTTGCTTTTAATTGAACAATAAATACAAGTTTTTCATCACTATATTTTAAGATTTTTTTTCACTTATATTAATTGCCATCTAATAAGTAAAATCTATCACATTAGAAAGATAAACTTGTCAACCTTACACTGTAAAAATTTGAAGTTACTACGTTGACGCAATCTCATTTTATTTTAAAAACACTGAGTAAGGAAGCGATGTCCAACGCTTTGTATGGGCTCGATCCAGTGTGGGCCGGTGAGAATGGTCGTGTCCGCGCGCGTATCTCTGACAAAACCAGTGATAAAGACCCCTGCCTTACGGCCATTATCGCGCACTTCAGTGTCTCGTTGACTGGTCGACCCGTGCCTTTCACTTTTGAGCGACCAGCGTGTTTGACCTCCGTTACTGGGGAGTTCACAAGGCGACCGGTGTCTACTATTCTGGACGATTTTGGTGTTTTACACTACCGACTGTTCGTGTGGAAATAAAATTGTTGCGGTGCACCTAGGACGATAAAATGCCACTTCAACGCTCACCTAATGCATCTAACTCACTTGCAAACATACAGGTACAGTCAGAATCTGATATTCCTTCTAAAATGGACCAGGAGTTTGAAAGGTCTTACGTGTCGGTCAGGAGCAAGCGCCTGTGTACCGACTCACCGGATAAACCCGATAGATACACAGCTTTCACGAATGAAATTAAAGACATGCTCAGTTCATGGAAGACTCAACAAGACTCTGCTTTTGCACAGTGGAAGTCGGACCAAGATTCCATATTTAAAAAGCTCGTATCTGACATAACAGAAGTCAAGACAAAATGCTCCGACATTCAAAAGTCAAATCAAGAACTTGAGAGATCCTTGGAGTTTATAAATACACAGTATGAAGAAATGCAATCCAAAATAAAGACGTTGGAAAGGGAAAAAATTGAAAACCGAGACTATTTACTTTCCTTGGAGGGAAGAATCCAAGAGCTACAGCGGATGACTCGCTCCTCGACTATTGAGATCCGTAATATTCCCCAAAATGAAAAAGAGACTACTGCTGACCTCCTCAGTACTGTATCCAAAATAGGGAGTGCCATAAACTTCAACCTTCAGTCGGAGGATGTACGAGATATCCATCGTGGACCTTCTAAACCTGGCTCCCATGGCAATATTATAGTAGAATTTAGCCGGGTACATTCGAAACACGACATACTGACTTCTGTTCGCAACTTCAACAAATCGAGGAAGCCGGCGGACAAGCTCAATTCCCAGCACATTGGCCTGCCTGGTGACAAGAAACCCGTTTACGTTGATGAACACCTGTCACCATCGATGAAAAAGCTGTTCTTTGAAGCCCGTGTCTATGCCAAGCAGAAGGGATATATGTTCTGTTGGTCGTCGAGCTCGAGGATATTTCTTCGCAAGGATCCGGGAACGAAACCAATTCTAATCAGAACCCCACAGTGCCTACGTGATTTAGAACCCAAACAATGACTAGTATTTAGTTTACCTGTGCTACTATTTTCGAGTTTTATCTTAGAGGATATCTTAAGAACCAACACCACACAACAAATACACATATCTTTTTTCGCAAAGAAATATCCAAATAAACGACTACATTATTTACTAACACACACACAATTTAATCAAAACATATTATACATTTATCTACACTTAATGTCAAACATTCAACATACACCACATACACATCTTATGCACATTAAAATGTTACTTACCACTTCTAAGTCTGACCATTTATTCTATTACAAGACTTTTAGAAAATATTATATACTTGGCTTTAAATCGGTTCAAGTTGAGTCCCAGGTCCCCTTTTCATTGCAAGATCCTCGTAGAAACATAAACAAAATTCGATTTGAATAATGTAACAAAGGAACTGGACTCGTTTAACGTTGCTAGCCCCTTTAAGTGTTCACCAAATGAATGTATCCAAATTTTAGGTAATCCGTGCAAGTATTATAAAATTATACACGCTAATATTAGGAGTATAAATAAAAACCTCGATCAATTTATAGTTTTTCTTAGTCTTATGAACCTTGATACCGATATCATTATATTAAGCGAATGCTGGCTAAAGGACTCGACTGGGATACCGCAACTTGACGGCTATAGTTCATATCATTCTTCCCACAACAAACTACAGAACGACGGAGTTGTTATCTACACCAAGCGGGATTTACATGTTACTGTGTGGGAACCCAGCTTTGAAGATGGAAATTGTATGGTTTGCGCTATTGATAAAAAAATCGCACTTATAGGTCCTTTCCGATCCCCATCCTTCTCAAACATAACCAACTTCATAACTAGTCTGAATAGTTTAATGTCTGGCCTAGAATCTTTTCAAAATATCGCCTTATTAGGTGATATCAACATCGATATCAAAGCCAATAATTCGGATAGGCGTTCTGACTATTACCTTACTTCTGTGACAGCCCTGGGCTTACTACCGACGCACACATTTCCCACCAGGGCAAACAATTGCCTGGATCACATTCTTCTGAGAACGAACTTAGCATCCAAGGTTCTTGTTTTTGATTCCCCGATTACTGATCACTATCCCACTATGCTCTGCATTGACAATGCGCTTTCACACAGTGTTTCTAGACCACTCCGGACAGCAACTAGAGTAGACTTTGATGCTATAAAAAAAGCCCTTGATGAAACCGACTTTTCTCCAATTATGTGTGCCAAGGATGTGGACCAGGCCGCTGAACAACTAGTCCTTATGATTAGTAACACCATTAAAGCTCATTCCAAAACAATAAAAACCCCGAGAAAAAAAAATTATTTTGAAGCCATGGATCACTCCTGGTCTACTTCGATGCATGCGAAATAGAGACAAGCTGCATGAAAAATTTCGCAGAGACCCAGACAACCATATTAACAAGGTAACCTATGTCAGATATCGCAACTTTCTCAACAATCTTTTACATAAACTGAAACGTGACTTCTATAAAAGCGAGTTTAATAAGGCAAATAAAAATCCGAAGGCTATGTGGAATGTAGTTAAAAAAGCTACAAACTCCACCCGACGGGTGGATCCCCCAAGTGCTCTTCTCAACGTACATGAGGATCCTCATGCTGCAATAAACTCTATAAACAAATACTTCGCTAGCGTGGCTGGTCATCTGGCGTCTAAGATAACTCCATCTACTACAGTATCCGCATTAGCAACAGTTTCTCAACCTAACTCCATGGCCTTACTTGAAGTTGACCATGCTGATATTGAACGCATAGTTTGTGCCCTCCGCGATGACTGTGCCCCTGGTTGGGATGGAATCTCCCCATCTATTATCAAATCCTCCAGAAATGTCCTGATTCCTCCGATCACGCATGTGTGAAATTTGGCTATTTGTACCGGGGTATTTCCTGGGGTTATGAAAATAGCAGTTGTTAGTCCCATATATAAACAAGGAGATAGGGGAGCAGTGGCTAATTATAGACCGATTTCGGTTTTACCGGTCCTGTCGAAGATCTTGGAGAGAGTTCTTAATAATTCCCTGGTTAAATTTTTAGATGAATACGACATAATAGCGAGAAATCAATTTGGGTTCAGAGCAGGCATCTCCACAGAAGACGCTATCGCTAGCTTAACTAGTGATGTTGTGGACAAACTTGACAATAAAAATAAATGTTTTGGAATATTCCTTGACCTCTCCAAGGCCTTCGACACGGTATCCATTCCCATTCTAATAAACAAGTTGGAGTGTTGTGGCATCCGGGGTCGTGAACTGTCCATTTTTCGAAGCTATCTCCTGGATCGAACACAGTGCGTTAGAATCGATTCACATGTCAGCGATTTGGAGAAGATCGGTTATGGCGTCCCACAGGGAAGCATACTAGGGCCTACCCTGTTTCAAATCTACGTCAACGAATTATGTAAGCTTAATATACAAAACTGCGGTGTTTACGTGTATGCCGATGACACTGCACTCGTGGTGTATGGTGATGACTGGGAGAGTGCCAGGCAGTCTGCACAAAATGCACTACAAATTGTATCAAATTGGCTTACAAAAAATTTACTTACGCTGAATGTTGAGAAAACGCAGGTCCTCCCCTTTTCCATAACCTCCACTACGTCTGCACCACCGGAAGCATCCAACCTTGTGATACATACCTGCTCATCACCCAAACATAAATGTGACTGCCCCCTCCTTCGTATTGTCTCCAATGTTAAATACCTTGGTATCCCTATTGATTCCAATCTAAAATGGCACCATCAAATTGAAGCCCTTAAAAAAAGAGTAAGAAAACTAACATACATATTTAAAATAATAAGACACCTGGCTGAGCCCGAAGTCGTTAAAATGGTGTATCTTGCACTGTGTCAGTCGGTTCTGTCATACTGTATCCCAATTTGGGGTGGAGCTGGGGGAACTGTTATGCTAAACTTGGAAAGAGCGCAGAGAGCCATCCTAAAAATAATGACCAAGAAGCATATTCAATACCCCACTAACCAATTATATGCGGAGTGCCAGATCCTGTCTGTTCGGCAATTATATGTTCTTCAGTGCATTTTGCGAAAGCACGCTACTCTTCCATTTGATGCAAACATTCTCTCACAGAGACGCTCTACTGCCAAAGTATGTAGCCTAAAAATTTGTAGAACGACTTTTGCAAAACGCCAGTACGATGCCCTTTCCTGTAAACTGTACAATACACTGCATAAATTCACATCCATATACAACTTAAATAGATATGAAGTGGTTAAGAATGCCACAACATATCTCCAGAACCTATCCTATGCAGACACCGAAAATCTTCTAAAATAAATAAATAAAAGAACGTAGTATTCATCACTCATATACACACACACACACACACACCACTCACACATACACACACCACACATACATACACACACCACACACATACAAACACATTCACACTAACAAATATATCCTCTCATGTATACTTGGGCTTGGTTGCGCCACCTTATTTTTACCGTAACAGTTACAATAACCGGTGCTTTTTGTGTGGAGTTTGACAGATTTTTGACGTTCGTCCAGGTCGGGGTAGGATGGTGCAGCTCAGCCTTGGTAATTAATGATTTGTTTTTATTTTTATCTTTTCCCTCTTTGTATACCTAGTTATCTTAATAATTTTTATGTAACTCAGAAACCCACTTCCTGGATGTTTAAACACTGTCCTGTGTTTTTTTTCTTTAAATTAAATTCGTTTGAGGAATCACTGACCCTGATAATACAGTTTTTTACTAGTTTCCGGGTCAGGGGTCCAAGTTTTTGTGACACTAAAAATTAAAACTAACCCTAGAGTAGCATAGTTTTACTAATTACTTATATTGTAAATTACTGGGTTGTTTAAGTGAATAAATATTTATTATTATTATTTATTATTATTATACAATTATTATTGTTATAAGATTTAAGTTTTATAGGAAAATAATTTTATCTCATTTGATTGTTCGACATTTTATTTTTATATGATTTGAATGTTATTTGTTTTAAATAGTCCTTTGTCACTTGATTGTGTCGTTGTTAGAGATTCACTGAATTTAGATCAACTTCTATTAAAAATTAATTACATTGTTTTGGTAAACAGAGCAATAAATAACCTCACTTTTTGAATGTCTCCGTTTGACAGATCAATGCGTTACGTTTCATTCTTCTAGTAAAGAAAAAGTGTATAACGAAATTAAATATTCAACACTAAATTTTTATAAAACTTAATACAGGGTCCTTCTAAACTAGCTACATTCCTTTTAATGGGGGCATCTATACGGTACACTGAACAAGTTCACCAAATTTGAGTATGTGTTTTATAATGATTTTACAAAGTTACATTTTCTAACAAAAATAAAAATTCATTTCGTCTTACATAATGGAACATGCTGTATTTTTTACTCACACAACAAAGCTGTAGTGTATTCATTCTGCACAGGAACACGAGACACAAACACAACACACACAACGCTCACTACCACTGCACACTTTTTTGTTGTTTACACTCACGTCATAACAACTCACAGCAGTCGTCACAGCTGATAGCCGATTAGCTGATCGACTGATTGGGCGAGCTATCACTTCAATGTTGCAGGCCTACTCTCATATCGTTGTCTATCCTTATTATCTTATGTTAATCACAGTAAAACGGACTCACGATACCATCGAAAAATCAACCAACAAAGGCCATGATTTTTAAGGCGCGTCTTAGTAAATTTATTTGCATTTGTGCACCTGTGCGTCATAGTTCACTTCACGAGCACTACAAAACGCACCTTCACACAAGAAAGCTAGTCAAAAACTGAATTAAATCAAAGCGCACGCGCCGACAAATGCCGACAAGCCGCACGCCTTTTGTTGACACAAAGACGCCGACGCCGCCAAAGCAAGAGCCGAAAAGTTGGCATAAGCGTACAGTCGACAAAAAAGAAACTTATTTGTTTATTATTTTATCTGTTTGCTTTCGATTTCAATTGATTCGAATCTAAATTATGGTGTTGAGTATTTCATGGTAAAATATCCTATAACAGATAATAATTAAAAATTAATCAAACTTATTGTTTTGTGAAGGTAATTCAATGGCCTAGTCAATTATTTAGAAACATTAAATTAGACTATTGAAGCAAATAAAACTCTTCAATTTGTTTGTATTGATATTCCATTTATCCTAAATCAAAGTCCATTCTTAAATTAATCGTTAATGTCATCATTTCTATTACAATAGAAAAGTAGATGAGGTAGGTAGGTACCTAATTAGTTAAATAAAATTTTCGAATCATTTCCGTTCCAACTTGGTATTTATTTATGACCTATCTTATGTACCTGTGATTTAACAATAAACACAATTTTAATTTGAATAGTAAAAAAAAGTTTGTTGCATTTCTTAATTTTATTTTGGTGAGTGTACATTGCGCTAGCCGGCGGCCGGCGGCACGTGTCTAAAGGCGGCGGCACGTGTCTAAAGGCGGCGGCAAGTTCGTTTGCTGCGCCGGCTAGTGTTGTACGATACGACACTCGAGTCTTGGAATCTTACTTATTAAAGTTTGAAGAAAATAAAATAGCAATGAATTAAGACTGTGTGTTTATTATTTTATTGGACCGTTTTAACTTTTTGATTACGAAAATCGTCAGTCTTTAGATGGATACTTCTGATTCGATTATTTGCGTTTAATGCAATTTTATTGATATTACATTTGTATTGTGCGATTTATTTTATTTTTTAATTAGGATATAACATACGGATGATGATATGAAATCACTCATTATTGCTTATTAGTATACACCACTTATCACTTACCATCAGGTGATCCGTTTGCTCGTTTGCCTCCTATCACATAAAAAAAAAAAAAAAAAAAAAAAAACACCAACTCAAGTTCATGTCATGATTCAGTCTAGCTCAAAGAACTTAAAATACTCGAAAAGACTCGGAAGACTCAATTATTCCCTTATTCATGTGACTAACGAGTCCTAGTCTTAAAAATAAACTCAAGTCTCGAAATAAAGACTTTAAAGACTCGAGGTTCTTACAACACTAGCGCGGTCGGCTATTGTGAGGGACGGCTGTCTTTGATACCACCGACTCCGCCACGCATAAATAAGAATGTCAACTCAAAAATTCTTTCTAATCTTAACAATAATAAAACTATCATTATTTACTTTTATAATTTTTTTTTTGTTTCTACGATGATTTTAATGATTATTATTTCAGTTTAAAATTGATAGTTGGGAACAATTATTTACTTCGGAATACTAAAGACTGCCGATAATCACAGGTAGATAATTCGATAGCGTTTAGTTTCTGCTATGATCGAGTCAATTACGAATCACATTTTTAATTTGCTAAGGGGATATTAAGCGATTAAAATTAACATGAAAAATGTGCCTGCTTTATCGTAATAATAACCGTAATTCTAAATTTCATAGTCATGGTAGCTATCCCATTTGTGTATGGCATAAAAATAAGTCATTGATTTCGGTAACTAATTTTTTTGCTTCGTTTCGTTGCTACGTTTGAAATAAAAGATTTTTGCAAGCGCAAAGGTATTTTAACGAACTTTTGAATAAACATCATTCCATTAAGGCCACTAAATAAGTACTTACCACATAAGATTTTTTTATGTTACCAAAAATAAATAAACTTTAATTTTCTGCTTAATTTAATTCCTTAAATAACTAGTAGTAGCCCTAGAATAGCTTGTGTGGCGCCGCCCGCCGGTCCGTCGTCCGGCGGCACTCTTGTGTTCGCGGCCAGTGGCCCAACGGCAGCACAAGCGCAATGGCGGCCATTACGTAAGCTCGTGTGCGTGCGGATTTTCGTCAGTGTAGTAGTGAATCAGCTGAACAGGGTGTTGTATTGGGTTGATAAGAAATGAAGTTGTTTCCTTAATTATCTCGGAAACTAGCCTGAATTTTTGGCTCAAACTTTGGGAACGTATTCAGTGTGACGTATACATGCTCCCATTAAACGGAACGTAGCTGATTTAGAAGGACCCTATATATAGGCTCTTTAATTTAAATTCTAGCTATTTTCCGTATTTTCTTCAATGTTTATATTAAAACTAGCTTTGGTCGCCCGCTACGCGGGCTACAAAAGCTAGATCTGCGATGCTGGCCGCTCCGGGCTTCGCCCTACGCGGCGCTCGGCCTGCGGCCTCGCATTCGGAGCTCGGCCTTCGGCCTCGCAAAAATTACAGGGGGCGTTCTCGTTTGTCACGGTGCTCTTGTGCTTTTTTGACGCAACACAAGTTTAACTATGGTAACTCTCGGGATTTGAACCATCGCTCGGCCTTCGGCCTCGCCTTTCAGTCTGTCACGGGGCTCTAGTCCTTTTTTGACGCATTAAAAATAAATCTATGGCGACTCTCGGGCTTGTAACTATCGCTCGGCCTTCGGCCTCGCCTTTTTCTACGTTAGCTAAGCCCCCCTGCATACAATTTGTATGGAGAATTTAGTCCCTTTATGAAAACGGGTGAACGCTTGGCGGCCATCTTGGATTTCCAAAATTTTGCATTTTTGCCTTAATCTGGACCATTTTCCGCGCCGAACCCCATTTTTACTTTTTTTCTAACTTCACCCAATCCCGAATTCATTTGTTTCTACAATTCCTCATTCCTCCGTTGTCCCAAAACTTTGAGTTCCCCTAACTCCCAGTGTTGCCAGGTGATCGAGCTAAAAATGGTCAAATGTCATTAGTTTGACCTATTTGCAGGAGGCGTCATCCAAAGTTTTGACCGAAAGTCGTTATTTCCTTTTTTTACATTTTTTGACCAAAACTCTTAAAGTATGGCAACACTGGGAATCATTGTTTTTCCAAACGATACTCCTTGACGAACTACATAATCGCCACATACAACCCGACTTTACCAAATGTTGCCAACTACCCGAAAAACGCATTTGAAAAATCGAAAATCTGAAACATTTTACAAAATGGTCGCCAACTCAGCCGCCATCTTGATTTTCTGACATTTCGGATTTTTCCCATAATCTGGGTCGTATAACCGACTAAACCTCATTTTTGGATTTTTTCTCCCATATATCCTTCTATCCGTCCTTAACTTTAAAGACACCCATGTCGAAAAAAATACTTTTCCCCGTAGCTCCCAGTGTTGCCAGGTGATCGAGATGAAAATGGTCAAATGTCATTTGCACGACCCCTTTGCAGGAGGCGTCATCCAAATTTTTGAGCGGAAGTCGTTATTTCTACTTTCGACATTTTTGGACCAAATCTCCTAAGGTATGGCAACACTGGAGAAATTTCTTCACCCAAGCGAAACCTCTCGACAAGACACACAACCGCCTCATACAACTCGACTTTCCAAAGTGTTGCCAACTACTCGAAAAATGCATTCTAAAATTTCGAAATTTTCAACTTTTTACAAAATGGCCGCCCGCTCAGCCGCCATCTTGATTTTCTGACATTTCGGATTTTTCCCATAATCTGGGTCGTATATCCGACCAAACGTCATTTTTATTTTTTTTCTGCCATAATTCTTTCTGTCTGTCCTTAACTTTAAAGTCAGACATGTCGCGAAAATTTGTTTTCCCCGTAACTTTCAGTGTTGCCAGACTTTTTTCATAAAAATAGTAAAATGTCATTCGGGTCCCCAAATGTCACCAGACTGCATACCAACTTTTTGGAATTTCTGGAAATTTCCATTTTCTACTATCCGGGACCGTGGTGGAAAATTTTCTTCCAAAATGGTAGTTTTTTCCGATTTATGGCAACACTCGAATAACAGACCAACAATCGCCCGGAACATTGTACCCCACTCCGGTGTCGCCATCTACCGGAAAATTGCTACCAAAGTTTGGGAATTTTTATGCTCGCAACAAAATGGCCGACGGCTCAGCCGCCATCTTGTTTTTTGATAATCTGTGAATGGGGCTCTGAAGCAGACTATACATGTAACAAATACTCAAAAGAATTTTTCAAAAACAATTGCGCATCTCGGAATGACACCTCCCTAAAAACACCCCGAAATCGCATTTTCAATCCAAGATGGCGGCGCGGCCATTTTGTTTTTCTAATTTTTTCTCACATTTTTTAACACACCTTGGCAACCCCAACAAACCACCAAAAAAGAAAAAATTCAGGACCAAAGACAGAAAAGTTTGTGTTTCAAAAATTTCCGCCATATTGTTTTTTGGTTCAAAAAATATAAAAAACCTGGGTGTCAAAAAATCTAGTTTAAAATAAACACCAACAATTTTACCCCTCTCCCCTCTAAATACCCCAAAAATACCCCTGATCAGTGAGTGAGTGAGTGAGTCAGTGGTAATCGAGCTTTATATATTATAGATAACATTATAATGTATCTTGATTGATCATGGATTCGGAACGTTCTAGAAATTTGACATATTCTGAGTGAAACGAAACGCGCGGGAGACGTTCCGAATACTGCTGGTTGAGTTTCTTTTATTTCTAAAAGTTTAATTAATTAATTAAATTTAAATCAGAGGAGCAGTTTTGTGAGTTCTCATATCGAAATTATTCAATAAGAGGCTAGTTGACTCAAATAGAACTTATTGAACATAAAAATAAAAAATAAAAATGTGATACATTTATTGATTGTTGTTGTTGAGGAGTTTGAATCGGACCTCGAGTCACAGGTGATGACCGACGCCTTTTTGAGTGGCCCTTTGCTCTGCTGGCCGTGCTCGTGAATAGAAGTTCTGGTGTGCGTGGTGTCGTAGTGTCCCGATTCCAAAGAGGTCTGAACCGTGCCATTCCCAAATAAACGGGCAGGGCACGCATCATCCTCCTCAGCGAAGGAAAGGGAATTCTCGGATAAATCCGAAAGCCCCGTAATTTTGCGGACCCACTGCCACGTGCTACACTTGGGCCCACGCTTAATTGAGATTGTGTGTGGTTGGGCAGTGCTCGGTGGCGAGCCTCTGCGCTGTCTTGTGTTGCTGTTGCTGTCTGTTGTTGCTGATGTTGCCTCCATAGCAGGAGGTGTATGGTACCGGCTGTTCTGTTTGGCACCGGCTATAAGGTGTTTGGCACCGGCTGTCCCGCAGTGCCAGACGCTTGCTGCACCCAACGAGTGCGGAGGGGGTTGAGCCGAGTGGTGGAGAGTGGCGTGCTAAATCCCATATCTTTAAGTATTTTTAATTAGTACCAACCAAACGGCCCAACGACCCATCCCTTTTTAAATTTAGTTTTCTTTTGTCTCACTGTAGCGTTGCAGTTTTGGCTGTTTTTCACAAATTGATTTTCTTGCTCGATATTTGGATTTGGGATGCCACTAGCGACATCTATTGGCGGATTTAGAGGTTTGATTGAAGAAGGTTTGCAATAGATGGCGCTTTTTGCTCAGTCAATTCAAATATATTTTTATGAAACATTTCCTAATATTTTTATTTTGATTGTTCTATTTTTTAATGGAGTATTTTCGGTGTTCTGGAAATTGTTTTCATCATGGTTTTTGTTAGTGTTTGCTTTTTATCTAAGCGGCGAAACGAAACGTTTCGCGATGTCAATGCGAGTCATTGTCACTGTCAGTTGAGCTGTCAAATGACTTTGGAATTTTGGTCGATCGTGCGCAACCGCAATTTTATTATTTTCGGGGATGTAATCCCCCGTGTTTCAAATCGTGTGATGCAGAATGCATCCACGATAATTTCTTAATATAATTTAAAATAAACACACATGAGGTAAGTTCCCGTCGGAGAATTTATTTATTTTTTCGTGATTGATGATTTTCGTATTCCAGTACGTGGTATTTCATGTGATCGTTTCTTTCAGAAATTTCCTAAACGTTATGTTGGATGAGGGCTGGGATGCTGAAAACTGCGAGTGAAGTTCAAATTAGCGAGCAGTTTTCGTGAGTATTTGTTTCCCATTGCTGGTTTTTTTCATAACCTAATGCCACGTTCCACATGTGATGCTGACACTCGTATTTTTCGTTTCAGATGCGGGATTTCATGTTTTACATTTTATAATTTAAACATAATGTTTTGATGATATTTCATATATTTTAATTTCTCTTCATTTCGTATGAATTATTTCTCCTTTCTAAACTGCTGATCTCTTCGCATTTCCTCCTTGTCATCAAACCTCTGTCTCTGCAAGAGTTTGAACGCTTTCCTGTCGAGGAGATGCAAGAGCTTCATCTGGCACTGCGCGCTTGAGGCCGTGGAGGACGCTGCTTGTAGCCTAAAAGTGTGCGAGACCCGTTGGACCCCGGAAGAAGAGAGGAACGTTCAGGGTAACGGCTTATAACCGCATGGCTTCCAAGGTACCCACTTTTCCATCCTTCAAGTAGGAGTCTTTCCGACCTGACATCGCGCAGTTATCTTAATTAGTAGAGTCTTTTAATATTTAGGCTGAGTTTTAAGAAATTTGTAGTGGCAATAATATTCACCAAACCGAACCTAATTAACGACCCTGAATCCCTTGAGATTGGCACTATCTATTACAGTAGTTATAATATCGTAATTGTCAACTGTATTCAAGCTTACGAGACAAAATAAATTGTGTCAATTGAGAGGGAGCTGTTTTATTTACATTTTCTAATTTCACACAAGGAACGGTAACTCTTATAAATTTCTGCAAGCCGGACAGCCTCTTTTTCACGTGCAGACAACTCACCATCTTCTCAGTCTGCACCGGTGGCGGTTCAATTCCAGTCACCAAGCCGCCAGGAAAAAATCCTTTCTTGCATCACACACAATAAATTATTATTGATTCAAATAATTATTTTTATTTTGCCCCGGCAATTTTTTCAAATTTACAATACATTATAAGTTTTATAGAAAATATTTATTATATCAAACCATTTTATATCAGTTAATAGTTATTTGTCTTAAAATTATTCGTTTTAAAATTATATTATTCGTTTATTAGTAAACGAATAATATGTATATGGCTGCGCGTTGATTTTTAAAAGGGGGTTAAGGCCTTCCACAGTTTTAATTTGCCTACTTGTTCCAAATATCATAAATTTGGATTTAGTGGGATTGAGTGTGAGTGTCTCTTTAATGGCGCCAAATTGACTGTGCAAATTGACTGCAACTTCTGAAGTATTTGTATGAAAACTTCATCATATCAGCCCTTCTCCAAGATCAGAACTCGAAACTTATCTGGTTGCTGCAAGGGTTCAGAGAGGGAGACACCATAATCTCTTAAAGACTTCACTGCCTCCACTTAGAGGTTTTCAAGCTTCTGAGCTAGAGGGAGCTCAGTATCAAGATAAGGCGAGTACATCACACAACTTCGACTCACTGACGATATTGTAGTTATGGCTGAGACCTTAGTAGACCTAGGTACAATGCTCCAGAGCTAATAAGACCAATTCTGGCAATAGATTCGCCACCAGAGCCACCGAAATTAAAAAACTGTTACAAAATTCAAATTATAAAGAAAACTATAATTCTGATCAATAATTTCTGTATGCAGATACAACAAAATACCAAACTTTAATCATGTAAAACAATCGTTTAGCATCTAAGTAAGTAGTTTTCACTCATACACTTGTCAGCGGGTGTGTGTGTAATGTATGATATACTACATATCATATAATACTTAGAGGATATAACATCAAATTATATAAAATCATTTAATATAATAATTATTTACTATAATAAACGAATAATATAATTTTAAAACGAATAATTTTAAGACAAATAACTATTAACTGATATAAAATGGTTTGATATAATGAATATTTTCTATAAAACTTATAATGTATTGTAAATTTGAAAAAATTGCCGGGGCAAAATAAAAATAATTATTTGAATCAATAACAATTTATTGTGTGTGAGACAAAAGAAAACTAAATTTAAAAAGGCATGGGTCGTTGGGCCGTTTGGTTGGTACTAATTAAAAATACTTAAAGATATGGGATTTAGCACGTCACTCTCCACCACTCGGCTCAACCCCCTCCGCACTCGTTGGGTGCAGCAAGCGTCTGGCACTGCGGGACAGCCGGTGCCAAACACCTTATAGCCGGTGCCAAACAGAACAGCCGGTACCATACACCTCTTGCTATGGAGGCAACATCAGCAACAACAGACAGCAACAGCAACACAAGACAGCGCAGAGGCTCGCCACCGAGCACTGCCCAACCACACACAATCTCAATTAAGCGTGGGCCCAAGTGTAGCACGTGGCAGTGGGTCCGCAAAATTACGGGGCTTTCGGATTTATCCGAGAATTCCCTTTCCTTCGCTGAGGAGGATGATGCGTGCCCTGCCCGTTTATTTGGGAATGGCACGGTTCAGACCTCTTTGGAATCGGGACACTACGACACCACGCACACCAGAACTTCTATTCACGAGCACGGCCAGCAGAGCAAAGGGCCACTCAAAAAGGCGTCGGTCATCACCTTGTGACTCGAGGTCCGATTCAAACTCCTCAACAACAACAATCAATAAATGTATCACATTTTTATTTTTTATTTTTATGTTCAATAAGTTCTATTTGAGTCAACTAGCCTCTTATTGAATAATTTCGATATGAGAACTCACAAAACTGCTCCTCTGATTTAAATTTAATTAATTAATTAAACTTTTAGAAATAAAAGAAACTCAACCAGCAGTATTCGGAACGTCTCCCGCGCGTTTCGTTTCACTCAGAATATGTCAAATTTCTAGAACGTTCCGAATCCATGATCAATCAAGATACATTATAATGTTATTTTAATATAAACATTGAAGAAAATACGGAAAATAGCTAGAATTTAAATTAAAGAGCCTATATATTAAGTTTTATAAAAATTTAGTGTTGAATATTTAATTTCGTTATACACTTTTTCTTTACTAGAAGAATGAAACGTAACGCATTGATCTGTCAAACGGAGACATTCAAAAAGTGAGGTTATTTATTGCTCTGTTTACCAAAACAATGTAATTAATTTTTAATAGAAGTTGATCTAAATTCAGTGAATCTCTAACAACGACACAATCAAGTGACAAAGGACTATTTAAAACAAATAACATTCAAATCATATAAAAATAAAATGTCGAACAATCAAATGAGATAAAATTATTTTCCTATAAAACTTAAATCATATAACAATAATAATTGTATATAAAGTTCATTTGTTATAATAAGCATTGCATGCAGCAAGCAAACAAGGAAGCTAGCAAACGAGCAAGCAAGCAAGCAAGCAAGCAAGCTAGCAAGCAAGCTAGCAAGCATGCAAGCAAGCAAGCAGGCAAGCAAGCTAGCAAGCTAGCAAGCTAGCAAGCTAGCAAGCTAGCAAGCTAGCAAGCTAGCAAGCTAGCAAGCTAGCAAGCAAGCTAGCAAGCAGGCAAGCAAGCAGGCAAGCGAGCAAACAAGCAGGCAAGCAAGCAAGCAGGCATGCAGCATGCAAATTTGACTAAAAACTTGAGACTTCTGTCACGGCTCCGGCACTGCGGGGCTCTGGCGGTCCCTCGCGTGCTAATCGTCGCAGATGGCTTTCGCTCGACACCGCGTCTTCGGCTTGCTGGCCGGCGAAGCCGGCCTCAGCCGCGGCGCCTCGCTTCCAGCCACCTGCTCCTCAGCCCGCGGGCCGCCTCGCCCCTCCGTGCCTACGCGCTTCTAAATTACACTCTAGGGGTAGGGCAGACAAGACTACGTGGAGTCGGTTTTACGGCGATTCGTTTTTGTCACTAAAGTCATTTATAAGTCAAGCTAAAGAAGAACATACTAAAAGTTATATCTATCAGAAATTATATCAATTAAAGAGTATACCAAATAGTCGTTATGACAAATAATATTTGTCGTTGTCGGCCGTTTGGTGTAGTGGTTCCGAGCGGACTACTATTCCCGGGTTCGATTCCCGGCCGGACAGAAATTGAAATGATGAATTTTAATTTCTGTGACGGGTCTGGGTGTTACTATGTATGTATGTATTTAAAAAAAAAGTATATAAGTAGTATATCCGTTAAGCTAGCACCCATAATACAAGCATTGAGTTGCTTACTTTGGGGCTAGCTGGCGCTGTGTGAAATTGTCCAAAGATTTATTTATCTATTATTTATTTATTTATTACAAGTAATGGTTGTGTGAAATATTATTTATGTTAAACAAAATTACATCAAATGAGTCTTAGATTAAGTAAGGTTTATATCAAATGTCTTTATGCGTTGTGATTGGTATTTGAAATGACATTATTAGAAATGATTTATTATAAATATGAAGTAAACATTATATGTTAAAAATTATATCAAGTGTTATCATAACATACGTTTATTATACAATATGAACGTTATTGAAATTAATTTATATCATATAAAGTTATATAAACTGTCACGCACCCCTTGTCAGCGGAATTGAAAAATTTTGTATTCCTGTGCCGCTGATACAAATATTTTCGTGTCTACTGGAAAAACAATACCACAAGTCGCATGTCTTTATAGCCCGATCAGGAGGACACAGCTGAGTGATTCGGGGAAGAAGAACTCTTAGTCTCTCAAAGCTTCTTTGGAGAAGTAAGAGAGTGTCGAAATTGAGCCACTGTAATTGCTTTTTCTCGTGGGACATTTTTGAAAGGCTATTAAAACACTTAATTATGAGTTACTAACGCTCGTAACTCAGTTCAGACTGAGTTTAGAGGTATACATGTCATAGTAAGTTTGGTTTATTACACTATTTTGTAATCAAAAAACAAAGTTTGGTCGATGGCCGCGCGAAAAAAAAAAAAACCGGCCAAGTGCGAGGGTTCCGCCATACAAATGCCGCCATTTATGACGTATTAAATCAAATTACTTACTAGATATCGTTCAAACCAATTGCATGGTAATGCGTAATGCACATCATATATTTTTTTTAATTTTAATATTATCTTATTTTGGAACTTATAGAGAGGGGACACATTTTAACCCTTATTTTCCTGTGTAACCTTGGCTGTTCCCTTGATGGTACAGTGGAAAATAAATTTTAACCGCTGTACCCTTGGCCGTAAAACCCAACCAACTTAAATTGTACACGTGACCAAGAGGACTAGCTTTTCTTGAATTTGGCCAAAAGACAAAAACAAATGAACATCGATAAAAACAAATGAAGTAACATGGATGTAGATAAAAGTAAAACCTAATTATAATTAATTAAGTACATAGAATAAAGAAAATATTATGCCATTTTCCTGTACCACTTCTGAAATGTCAAAATTGTAGTAGGTACTGTCAACCGTCATGTAATAAAACAATACCGCCATTCCTCTCAATAAAACAAGGTATATCATCTTCTTAGATTATGCTACGCCCCCGTTCATTCATGTTTCGGGTCTAAGCAGCGTCGGCGCACCACTGTAGATGTTTGCCCTAGCAAACCAAGCTCTATGTAAAGCGTTTAGGATTGAGTATTGCTTATTACCCGCATCCGTAGCGCTCGTTTGGCAACGTCGCATTTTAGTCAATTTGAAACCCAATAAAGAATCGCTACAAAATATTATATGGGGCTTCGTGTAAAATTTGAACTAGCGATTGCCCGCTCGGGTCACAAAATTGCTATCGCACATTCCAAGGTAACTGTGCAATTTCCCGAGAAAAAAGTAGCCCTTTCTATAATTATTGTTATAATAAGAGTGTAAATCTCATGATATTAGTTTAGCTAGTTAAGGCGAGAAATACAAAATCATACAGTTACTTTCGAATTTTACTTATTTAATTGGTATTTAATTTATTCGGAAGTTATAATTTATAAACAATTTATTATTGAATTAATTAGTAAAGAGTTAAGGAATATTTTTGGCTTAAAAACAATTAGGTATTGTAAGATCTGGCTACATAATAACTTTCTTAAATCCTTGAATGTAAATAAAAACCTTATAATAGGTTTATATTTCTTTTTAAAACATTAAAGCCCAGTTTTACCATACTCTGTTAGTTATTCTCTAAATGAGACATTACTTAACCAGTCATTAAAGTTAACAGGGGTGCTAACAGCACTGTTAAATTTTTGTGTCCCATGGTATTATTTTAACAGACCATTACGAAATCATACATTAAGTGAATGGAGTCTCAAATCATTCACTCACTTTCTAAACCGACCAAAACAAAATGTCATTGTATGTAATAGAATTGCTTCGAAAACCAGCACTATTCTCTTCAGTCGTATAATGTTTTTGTGACATGTAAGGCGACTGATTTAAATACCACGTATTTTGTAGAATTCATCAGAAATCGGGTTGCATTTCATTTTGCTGGTTGAATAAATGTCAAAACATTTGTTTTTTGTGTGACTGTGTCTGTGAGTTTGAGCAAGATTGTCTTCAATGGATTCCAACACATCCAAAACAGATTCTTTCGAAAGTCGAAATCTTCCGCGACATATTCTTCGAATAATGACGCCGTGCTTTTAAATATTTTGAGTCGTCGTACTATACAGTCTGTTTAGGATAGGGCTAGCGATCATTTAAGGCGATGTTGTGATGCCAATTTTATCGAAATGTCCCCATATGTGGGCCCAACCATGTGACTACATAAAAATTGTTTGTATTTCTTATGTGCCCGTCTTACAGATTAAATAATAATTTGCATTTGTAAGCTAATAATATTGTGTGTCATTAAAAATGAAAAATAATGACCAAAAAACTAAAAAAAATAATAATGATTTTTATTTTAATGGTATTTCGTATTACAACCTAAGCCCTGATTGTCTCTTATTGGTCGTAGTAAAAATATAGTAAAATGCGTAACCAATTAGAGACGGGGTGAGCACGTGACCGGAGCGATGCGCTTACGCTAAAATTTCTACAAAGTGGTCAGGCGGAAGAGTCCCCGATAGTACCTAGGTGTAATGTGTCCCTACAAGAACAATCATAGTTATGGTAATTTCGTAAGAGTTAACATAGTTAATATTTTTTATTTTATAATATAACTAAAATAGTAGGCCAGATATTGAAGTCTCCCACAACAATCAGACGAGAACATGAATCATACTTTTTTGGACGACCACCTTTATTACGTTTCGGACGACCAACCTTAGAATCTTGTGTTTTATTTACGAAGCTTTCCTGCGCATTATCGTATGTATTACTCAGTAATTCTTCGGACCCGATTGGTGAACAAAAATCATAATGACCCGATGATAAATTACCTGAAAAAAGTAATCGCTTTATTGGATATCCTTCTCTACCAAATACACCCCTCAGAATACCCGTATTAAGTTCATATACTTCAAACCTCACTGGATACAAAAATCCTGCTGCCTTCACCTCAGCAGTACCGCCATAACTGAATGATTGAAGCATCGTAGCTTTGTACTCTTGTCGTGAAGAGAAAGGATATCCCCGGGCATTGCTTGTATACAAATTAAACTCGTCCCAGTTATCATAAATATAATTAACTATTGAAGTTCGTAGTAATTGTGTTTGATCCAAATTAGTGGAATTGTAAATAGAAAACGCTATTGCATGAAATAAACAACTTCCATCTGGAGGCATAGGAACTATATGATGTAAAATATTAAGTAAGCAAGCTTTCTGATAATCAAGGACAACAATAGGAAATTACAATTAATGTCTTTGAATATATTTATAAGTACTAAGTATAACACAGCAGTTAGGACGCATTTAGGTTATACACAGAATTACATTCACCAAAATATTTAGATTGAATGACGATTGTGTTGGTCTTTGTTTTGGTTTAACTAGTTACTGTGCCTAAAAATTTTAAAAGGTTTCGGGTTTTTCTGTTAGGTTACCTTAAGCTATTGTTTCATACCAAAATTCAAGATTCAATGTCAGCGGGAAGTAGTCTTTAAGTTTTGATTCCGTTGCGAGTAGTGGCGAATTTCAAAATATGCGGTATGATTATAGGTAGGTACCTACCTCAGCGTTTTAAATTTTTGCGTTGATTTAGAATTTTTCACAGTTTAGAGGCAATTAGATTTAAGAAGTGTTTGATATGAATTTCAACTTTAATATCTCTACGCGTTCATGTGAAAAAGGGTAGGTAGTGAGTTTATAATTATTAAAAAAATATTTTATGTCATGTAAGCAAAAATAATATTTTATGTAACTTCAAATTTATCATTTTCGCAATTTTTCCTTTATCTGTACTATAATAAATAATAATAGTAAATTGTTTATTTCTCACCACATACAATACATATACAAAAATAAGAATATTATTAACAATCAAGATATTGTGGCAGGTTAATACCTGAATTAGGAAAATTCCTGTTGCTCAGGATATTAACCCTCCACCCCATACAAGAAGTATTAAAGTTTATATAAATTACTGAGCATAAAATAATCTTTACAATAAATTAAATTAAATTAAAATCATCTAATCTTATACTTAATATAAGACATTAGATACAGATATTTAACACATCTATCCCAACTAATATTATAAATGCGAAAGTAACTCTGTCTGTCTGTCTGTCTGTTACGCTTTCCCGCTTAAACCTCGCAACCGATTTTGATGAAATTTGGCATAGAGATAGTTTGAGTCCCGGGAAAGAACATAGGATAGTTTTTATCCCGGTTTTTGAAACAGGGACGCGCGCGATAAAGTTTTTCTGTGACAGACAAAATTCCACGCGGGCGAAGCCGCGGGCGGAAAGCTAGTACTTATAATAAATCTGTAGAGAGCTCAATTCTGTACATGAAATATATTTTCAAAATAACTATCAGGGGGTGATTAGTGATCGATACTGATGCCAAAAATGCAATCAGTAAAATTTTTGTCTGTCTGTCTGTCTGTATGTATGTTCCTTATAGAAACAAAAACCACTTGACGGATTTTAACAAAACTTGGTACAATTATTCTTCATACTCCTGGGCAGGTTATAGGATACTTAGGAATTCCCACGGGACCGGGAATTAGCGGGAAAATCCTTTTGTACGAAAAATCTAAACCGCTCTAAATCTAAACGATCCCAATATTTGTACAAATTACATAAACCATGTGTAAAACTGTCTGCAGTGTCACGAAATGCCTATATTATGTGTATAGATATCTATAATAAATTACCTGATCGCTTTAAAGATGATGAATTAAGTTTAAGTTCGTTTAAGAGGCTCACTAAATTGTGGTTATTGAAACATTGTTTCTATAGTTTGAAAGATTTTATGGAGCATAAGGAATAGTTTTTTAATTTTATTTTAAGAGAAATGTGTATACACCTGTAATGGTAGGATTTGGCGATCTAACTTTATTATTGCAATAACTACTGCAAATGTAATGTACCCAAATTTATGCACAATGTGCCGGTATGCACAATACTAAATCTCTTCATATCTTATCTTGATCACGTTCACAGTGTCAGCACATTTATCACGTATAGTGCTGATGCTGTGACGTCATTTACCTTTAGTCTATATCGTATAAATAGTCACGCAGTTCGCATTAATGAACAGATTAATATCAGAGACTAACTACAACCCGTGTCTCATTCATACGGTCTCCCAACATGGCACAAATTGGTGACCCCGACGAAGAAGATGAACCTGACGAAGTTGCCACAAATTTCTGACTCCAACGAAGTCGAAGAAGCAGACGGTAACCCCCATCACCACCATCTTCGGCATCAGCCTCCGCCAGCTTTCACCATCTGACATGGAATCAAATTGGTTACCCCGATTGAGCAGAGAAAATTACACGTCCGTGACGTCACTTCAACATCAATCATCGTCATCATGTCAACTCCGTGCAAGTCGTGCAACACAACACTACGAGAAGTCGCTGCCAGTACCCCTGTCACATCCGTATTCCCGATTTCTAAAAGGACCAACCTCGTCTGTGTAGCTGGAATCAGTCTTGGAACTTCAAACGAATCAAATCGCTAATAAAATATTAGAGAATGCAAAAATAATGAAGTCTCAGCAGTTCAACAGTCAACTACAACATTCAAGACCAAACAATGGAAAATGTGCTAACACAGCTATAACATGTGCAATTGAAATAATGATTGTGCCATGACCGTGAAAATTTGCGACGCAGCAGTTACAGGCCAAGGTCGCCTCGTCAAGTAAGAAGATTTTGTTATTATAATATGTATCAACGTATGCAGAAAAATGTGAAAAATCATGTGATTGGAAACAAACGAATCAAGGAAACTAGAAATCGCACAGCCAGCACGGCTTCTGTGCTATCTACCCGTCTAACCGCCTTATTTTTACCGACTGAAAAAGTGGTATAAGGTTTTTAATCGTTACGGGAGCAACATATCAGGAGCAAATCCTACAGTAAAGCAACAATGCCAAATGAGCAATATGTTATATGCCACGAATGGTTCAAAGATAAACACTTACGGTGAGAAAACTCTGACTCTTTAACTTGGGATTACAATCATTTAGAAAAATGTGAGTCCCTCCAGAGCGAATATTTCTTAGGTTATCCGATAACGAGCCAAGAAATCGCCAACAGAGCAGAAATACAAAGCAATTAATGAATTGAAACACAGTCAACGAATTGAGAAAATTACGCAGCCGCGTATCGAAGTTGAATACTTTGAATATTTCAAGAATGATAATTCGCCTATCCTTTGGTCTTCAGAAGCCGATAACGCTTATGAAATGTGCAAGGACACAAGGCATGAACGCTGTGACTACAGCGCACCCATCGCGTAACGCCGAGCTTGCGCGAGGGCAACCCACGACTGTGAAAACGCCAGATAAGGAAGAAGCCAGTGGTTATGTTTTGTTATAATTTCATCTTTATAAACGTTTTCCCATTTTTCACCACATGATTTGTATAACGTAGATAGCTATTGTAATTTGTATTTAATTAGCACATTATTTTTATTTCTTGTATGTAAGTATGTAGAGATTGAACATTGCACCATATATTAACGTAGATAATTTATGTATGTTATTGTAATTAGCGCATTATTTTATTTTTTTTCTTATTTAAAGGGGGGGAGTACTGTGCCGGTATGCACAATACTAAATCTCTTCATATCTTATCTTGATCACGTTCACAGTGTCAGCACATTTATCACGTATAGTGCTGATGCTGTGACGTCATTTACCTTTAGTCTATATCGTATAAATAGTCACGCAGTTCGCATTAATGAACAGATTAATATCAGAGACTAACTACAACCCGTGTCTCATTCATACGGTCTCCCAACATGGCACACACAATAAATTATTTGATTTGATTTGTGTAGTAACGGGATCGAATAGGTGAATGAAAGATGTTGTCTCAATGATAGTCGTGTAATAAATTGGATTCAAAAGTGCATTACAAAATATTATATTCTAACTTAAACTACGTCACACGCTGAGGTCGCGTATGTCATCGACCTAGATACGCTCATGCGGTGTACACTAAACTATGATATTAAAATATTCTTATAATTACTTACATACTATACTACATAACCCCCTTAGAAAAAGAAAAAAAAAATTAAATGTCTATAATTTTTTTTTTGTTCAATAATAACTAATTATTTAAAAGGAAATATAATTATACACATAATTTTAAATGATTATTGTAAAAATGATTACAAATAATACATAAGCATGACTTAACTAATTAAAAAACAATTTTGTATTATTTTTATGAGTAACATATTCTTTACCATTTCTCAATATCTTAACATTTGGGGAAATATCTTCCACTACTGGGTAAGGTCCATGATAAATACAATCTAGTTTATCTCCTGTCTGATTTTTCAAAAGTACAAGATCATCTCTCTGATATACAATAGGATTTAACTTAGTGTCATACAATACTTTTCTATGTAACTTATTGTTAATCAAATTATTTCTTGCATCTGCCTGAGCTCTTTGTAACCTATATTTAAGTTCTTTAGGATAGCTGTCGTAGTTATAAAGTGGATCAATCACACTACTTTGTAAGTTACTTGGCAAAGTGCAATTTTTTCCAAAAACTAATTCAAATGGGCTGTATTTCGTCTCAGAATGAACCGTAGTATTGAAAGAAAAACACCAGTAGGGTAGCCAACTACTCCAGTTTGACCTGTTTTCCTGACATTGTATTCTAAGAAAATCACCTAATGATTTATGTGTATTTTCTAGAGAACCAAGCGTTTCATGGTGGTACGCTGTTGAATGTAACTTTTTGATTTTTAATAAATTACATACTTCGGTCAAGACTGAAGAAAGAAATTCTGTACCTCGGTCCGTCAAGATTTCACTTGGAATTCCATATCTCAGAAGAAAATTATTTACAAAACTTTGAGATACCGTTACAGCATCTTTAGATGACAAAGGATAAGCCTCTACGAACTTACTTAAATTACACTGCAATGTTAATACGTACTTATTGTTATAATCATC
Source organism: Ostrinia nubilalis (assembly GCF_963855985.1). Taxonomy (NCBI): domain Eukaryota; kingdom Metazoa; phylum Arthropoda; class Insecta; order Lepidoptera; family Crambidae; genus Ostrinia; species Ostrinia nubilalis. The sequence continues at coordinate 6,001,593 of NC_087118.1, read as the reverse complement.
TACATCTAATGGTCCCTAATAATATCTAAACTAATTTTATCAAAAGCCGAGGTGGCCGTGCTGGTTATCACCATTGGCTCTTTTATTTTCCTGTTGGTATGTTTGTAAACTTGACATTGTTTACACTTCTTTACGAAATCTATGACGTCATTACTTATTCCTGGCCAGTAAAAATATTTTTTAATGTTGTTAAACATTCTATTAGCGCCTGCGTGTCCACTTGTGGGCAACAAGTGAAAATCGTTCAGTAAAACTCTTATTTCATCTCGATCCGTAATTTTTCTTACATTCTTTGTAATAAGAAAGCGCGGGAAATCAACTTTTAATCTTTTCTTTTCACTTATAAGATGTTTTATTTTATTTAAAACATGATTTGATTTCACTATTAATAGTTCTGCGATACTCAACCTAATACACAAGGCTTCTAAGTCCCTCGCTAACACCTCTGGGGTCGATAACGATCGGGAACATAGATAGATCGCGGCCTTCGACGGCACATATACACAATAACCCGCTTTGGAAACAATATTTTCGCAATATTTAAGACTATTTATGTCACATGTCAGTAATAATTCTACCACATCTTTGGGTTTTTTGAGTACTTCTACAACTGCAGGTTGGTCAGGCGGCCCGCGGTTGATAGAGTTCTCAGAAGAGTTAGGCAAGTTGGGAGAATGACTATTAACTTTTCTACTCTGTGCGCGTGTTAATACTGAAACTACTTGTTCTTGTATAGATTTTAAATCAGTACACGTCATAGGCAATCGACTCAATGCGTCTGCTGGTGCATTGTCTCGACCCGGGACGTATTCGACTTCAAAATCGTATTCTTCTAAATATAGTCTAAATTTAGTAAGTCGGCTAGAGGGATCTTTCAGACTAAATAGATAAATAAGAGGTTTATGGTCAGTGATGATTTTGAACTTCCTGCCATATAAATATGGTCGAAAATGCCGTACTCCCCAAACAATTGCTAAAAGTTCTAACTCAATAATAGGATATCTAGTTTCTGCAGGTTTTAAATTACGACTAGCATAAGCGATAACCTGGCCGTTCTGGTTTGATAAAACTGCGCCTATGCCTGTTTTACTAGCATCTGTTTGTAATCTGAAGATGTTTTCTTCCGAGAAATCGGGATACTGTAAAATTGGAGGGTTCATCAAGGCTGATTTTAATGTTTGAAAAGCGGACTCGTGCTCATTGGTCCATGCAAATTGTATATTTTTCTTACATAGTTTATTTAATGGAAAAACAATATTAGCAAAATTCGGTATGAATCGTCTGTAATAATTAGCAAACGCGACAAAACGTTTGACGTCATCGCAATTTGCTGGTGGCGGATAATTCTGCAACGTCTTTATTTTACTGTCGTCAGGTAAAATACCTTCGGATGTTATTTTGTGTCCTAAATAAACTATCTCTGTGCGTAAAAACTCACATTTTAAGGGATTTAGCTTTAGATTAACTTTTCTTAAGCGTTCTAATACACTTATCAGATTTTTATTGTGGTTTTCCTTTGACTTTCCTAAAACGATACAATCATCTAAGTAAATAAAAGCCTGATTATAATTAATGCCTGACATAGCTATAGTCATTAAACGTGAGAAAACACTTGGTGAAGTTTTTAATCCCATCGGACAGCGTTTCATTTGATACATTTTAGTATTCGCTGTAAATGCAGTTACTTTACGTGAGTCCTGATCTAAAGAAAGTTGATACATTTTATCAACGCTAAATGCAGTATATTTCCTAGAATTTTCATCTAAATTGAGCTGATAATAACTTTGTGTAAGGTCTAATTTTGAAAAATAAATGCTGCCAGAAAGAGAATCTAAAATATCTGTGATATTAGGTAACGGGAATTTATCATCTTGAATGCGATTATTTAACTGTCGATAATCTATAACTAGTCTCCATTTTTTCTCGTTGGGCTTGTCTGATTTTTTCGGGACAAGTAAAACTGGACTTGACCACTCAGATGAAGCCTCTTCAATAATGTCATTCGCGAGCATATCATCTATCTGTTTCTGAACTTCCTTTCGTTGCGCATGCGGCAGCCTATAAGGCTTGACATACACTGGCGCAACATTATCTTTTAAAGTTATGCTGTGTGACATCAAATTAGTAACACTTAATTTGTCGCCAGGTAAATGAAAAACATCTGCGTATTTAGCGCAGATACTAGCTATACTTGTTCTCTCCTCCTCATTCAAATTAGACACGTTAAGTAATTTAAACAAAGATTTCACTCGATCGGCACAAACTTTTTCATCCGTAAAATTACAGATATCGAAACTTGTTAGGGAATAAATGTTTAAGTCAGAAAAATCAATACTGACTTCCTTATTTGTAGTATTTAGTATCCTGATTGGAATACTACCCTGACTTGGTTTTGCAATTAACCCAGCTATAAAAATACCGTTTTGTATTTCGCTAGATAAAATAACACAATCATCATTGATTGAGGTCGGTATGTATTTAATTACCTCGCATCGCTGTGGTATCGTATGTGTGTACCGACCTTTACAGTTAATGTTTACACAAACCGTTTGTGAGTCATTCGTCACTTGCAAATTATTAAGTTTATAATTAATTATAGCCGAATAACGCTTTAGAAAATTGTCTCCTAAAATTCCATTAGCAGAGCAAGATAAATTATTAAATACGTAAAACTTTTCCTTAAAAACTACCCCATTATATGATAAATCTAAATAAACATAACCTATTGATTGTAATTTTCCGCTGACACCTTTTATAGTAATTCTATCAAAATTTAATTTATTTTCAAAACATGGGTCACCTTTGAACCATTCATATTTTAACACACATAGACTGGCACCACTGTCGACTAATAAATCGATATTTCTATCATTAACACTAAATGTTACCGTGCTACTATTGTTATAATTAAGAATATGAAAACTTTTATCCTGAACTTTAGGTACGAAAAAACTCATCTAATAAGTCATCCTTCTCATCAGTGGCCGGTGTGTCTTCTACTATCTCTTCGTGGTCGTGGTCAACGGTCGCATGTTGGACATGGTGGAAACCCCGTTTACCGCGATATTGGCCGCGCCCGCCGCGACCCCTATTCATGTGACTTTGGTTACCTTCTGGCCGTGTCGGTGTCGGTCTCGTGTTATTTTGATTATGCCACGATGAGTAATATGGCCTAGAGTAATTTCCGCGATTATTACTACGATTGTAATTATTTTTAAAATAATAGTTATCCCTGGGAAAATTCGAACGTTGCGGGAATGGTCGCGTAAACGACATGACGTGGTTATCAGTGGACATTGAATATTCGTCCATGGCAGTTCTGATAGCTTCTGAAAGTGAGTCAAATTGGCGAGATGCAATGATAGTGCTGAGACGTGGGTCAGATAACCCATCGGCAAAACGCTTTATAGCGACCTTCTCGTTAATAGGGCGCAAAATATCGTACTTTGTACTGTCACCGTCCGATTGGCTTAATGTCAAATTAACAAAAAGGTCTTCCAACTCTGACCCGAAAGCCTCAATAGAACGACTGCCTTGTTTGCAAATTTGTAATTTCGATTGCATAGCAACTGGTGACTTTTTAGGCAAGATATATTTATTTAGGTCAGACAATAAACTATCTACGCTATCATACGTGGTTTTTAGCCTTAACTTCGCGCTTGATGAGAGTCTAGTTTTAAGGACAAAATTAATAAGTTGTGGGTGCGTATCAGTCGCAATCATACTACTATATAACTCAATACCATCGATTAAACTCTTGGAGACGTGTTCTTGTCCCGTCATCACGGGTAACAAGGAAATGGCCGTTTTTAAGTCAAATTTTTCAGTTGCCATTTTGGAGGTTTTTTCTAAGTTAATTGAACTTGGATACGATAAGGTTATAATTTTATTATATATGCTATGAATTTGACTGACTAAGTTGTTAATTTTTGTTAAGTCGCTGGTGCTTACTTCTAAGTTCTCAATACAACCTTTCAAGTGAGACAAAATACAGTCCAATTTCTCGTATTCTAAATGAGCTTCCCTAAATTTTCTAATTCCTAGATCGGTCTGTCTTCTTTCTGGTCCTAATTTACGAATATATTCCCATATTGAAAGAAGTTTGTTATTTAATTCTGTTAATTTTGTAACAGGTTCCATAACATATTCAAAATTAGTCTACACAATAGACTGAAGGTCTTTGTTGGATGCAGCTTGAAGAGCTATGGCATTCAATTCTCGTCTGAGTGTCTTAATGTTGTTTTTCCTATATTTCTTTACAATATAGTAGGGTAGACCGGGGACAATAGTACCATTTTTTGGAAATTGTTCAATATTGAGAAATCTAATGAAATATAACTTATTCTGTTAGTATGCTGTAAAAACTAGACTCCTAAGCTACAAATTTAAGCATGCAGAGTTGAACTATTCTTTCGAATACTTAGTGAAAAACGAGTTTGAACTGTACGATGTCTCATGTTACAATTGACCCCTACAACGGGTCAATTGTACCAATAATATATGAGGCTATAAAAGTCGTTATGTTTATCTAATCATCACCTTTATTGGTATTCTGTACTCTTAATCTCCTACAATCATCATTATTTATTAATTGAGATCGAAAATATTTAGGAACAAGTATGAAAAATCAACACTAAAGTTTAAAAACAAAACAATAACTTTTCTTCCATAAAAACGAAAAAGCTAACTGTTTCTACATAATATGTCATTTATTTGGCTCGGATATTGCTCCTGAAACAACAATAAGCATAATAACAATGATAGAATAATCAAAACTTAAAAATCTATTTTTGTATGAGGGTACAATTGACCCCTGGTACAATTGACCCTGATTTATTTATACCTATTAATGCTTCGCCCTTTTAAAATTTTTTCATAAGCCTGTTCATAAAGGAATAGATCCGTTGATCCGTGATCAGTACCTTTGACTCTACGTCGAGGCATCTAAAACAAAACGTTCAAATACTTAGTTACTTACTGAATTAAGCTAAAATGTACATATTCAGAAGGGTTTTAGAAACCTATATTAAAATATTTTAAGTAGGCATTTAGGTACTTATATCACCTTTTTATCGACATCTACCTACTTATTTAATAAAACACATTAACTATTTTTTCAGTAGGTAGGTATGCCTATAATTATAAAAATATAATTGTAAAAATGTAAAATAACCACGTGAATGTTTTATAATAACTTATTTTATTATAAGTATAGGTACTTTGAAACCAATTTAAAATATTAAGTATAAAATAAGGTTCCGGGGGTTAATTGTACCACGGGGTTGATTGTACCGCTACAATTGACCCCATGGAGACTGGTACATTTGTTCCCAGTAGGTAGTCAAGAGAACTTCACCTAAAATTCAGTCATTTTCACAGTGAATGCCAATAATTCGCTGTCGATACAAAGTTTAGAGCCTGGATAAACTATTGACAACAATACTTTGGTAACAAATAGCATTTTAGGCAACTTATGGGCTCATATATTTGACATAAAAACTTACTGCGGCTGGGCAAAAAACAAAAATCCTTCCTGTACACCTTCGTTTTTCAGCGCAAGCGCCGGCGACTGGTGAGCGGATGGAAACACAAAAAGCGCATATTCTGACGCTATGCACACAATCTAACGTTGCTTGTATGAAGAAATATCGCCGATGGTACTATTGACCCGTGGTACTATTGTACCCGGTCTACCCTAGCAGATACAACCTAACAAAATTAAAACGATAGTAACTAATAAAATTTCTGATGTACTAAGCCCCTGAGAAATTTTTTGGGTTGCTTGTGCATCACCTGACGCTGTTTGAGCGATTATAGTGTCCTCTTTAGTGTTTGTAGTACCCATGATTAACTAATTGTTCTAAATTAATAACTAATAAAAATTATTATTGTTAAACTAATTGGCTTTAAATTATCTATATATCAATAAATGAGAAATTATATAGCACTACTAAAAATACTTAATATTAAAGAAAGTTAGTTTTTAAATAAAAAGGATATATACAGCATCGTGGCAGCGAAGATGATGACGACTGCTGCAACTGCGACGAGTAGTCCGGCTTGCATTCTGGACTCCGACTTCATTTTTCTTCTTCGCGAACTCTTCTTGGGCCGGGATATCCCTGGACACCTCTGGAACTGGGCCGGGCTATACCCTGGACTCCATCCTTGCTCCCGTACGCTTCTGTCTTCTTTTATAATAACTTCGTCTTTTGTTGATTCGATTCGATTTGGTCTTGCTTTTCTTTGAATGGTGCTATTTATGGTGGTTTTCTTCTTTGCTTGGTTTTCGGTATTTATTTGTGGTGGTTTCAGACGTCCAAAGACTCCAAACTGGTATGGGTCGCCATGTAGTAACGGGATCGAATAGGTGAATGAAAGATGTTGTCTCAATGATAGTCGTGTAATAAATTGGATTCAAAAGTGCATTACAAAATATTATATTCTAACTTAAACTACGTCACACGCTGAGGTCGCGTATGTCATTGACCTAGATACGCTCATGCGGTGTACACTAAACTATGATATTAAAATATTCTTATAATTACTTACATACTATACTACATTTGATTTGATTTGATTTAAGTTAGACGCTTGAAATTTGGCATGCAGGTACCTTAGTAAACTTAAAGCTTAGTTACAACAGGATATTGCAAAATTTCCATGGGAACGGGAGTTAGTGGGAAAAAACATTTGTATGAAAAAATCTAAACCGCGTAAGATAGACTCTTAAAATTTGGCATGCAGGTACCTTAGTAAACTTAAAGCTTAGTTACAACAGGATATTACAAAATTCCAACGGGAACGGGAGTTAGCGGGAAAAAACATTTGTATGAAAAAATCTAAACCGCGTAAGATAGATGAAGGGGGTAAAACGGGATCCACGCGTACGAAGTCGCGGGCGGCCGCTAGTTTACAAATAATTTTACACATTTACAAATAATGAGGGTACTTAGGTACTATGCAATTTTACTAATTTCAATTATTAATTTTACTCGTAGCATATCAAAACACTTTCTGTTTCGCTATAATTTAGTTCATTTAGTTTAGTTTTTAGGGTTGACTTCAAGCTTGTCCTACACATGTTTAGAATTTTATATAAATCACTAGCTTTGGTCGCCCGCTACGCGGGCTACAAAAGCTAGATCTGCGATGCTGGCCGCTCCGGGCTTCGCCCTACGCGGCGCTCGGCCTGCGGCCTCGCATTCGGAGCTCGGCCTTCGGCCTCGCAAAAATTACAGGGGGCGTTCTCGTTTGTCACGGTGCTCTTGTGCTTTTTTGACGCAACACAAGTAAATCTATGGCGACTGTTGGGGTTTGAACTATGGCTCGGCCTTCGGCCTCGCCTTTCTGTCTGTCACTGGACTCTAGTCCTTTTTTGACGCATTAAAATTTAATGTATGGCGACTCTTGGGCTTTAAACTATCGCTCGGCCTTCGGCCTCGCCTTTATTTTCGGTTATATGGCTTAGTCTTTAGAATTTGGCACAAAAATCTATTTCGTTTTAAGCAATAATATTAAAATTAAAATAAATTCATTTATTTTTGCAAATAGGCTTTAAAAAAGCGCTTTTACACGTCCCAATATTAACCCTACCACTGCTTCGGGACATTATGCATAGAAGGCAATAAATTATGAAAGATTTCAGTTGTCGTACATATTTCTGATTCAATTAGCTTATCTACCTTAGTTGTTTGTTGGCTATGTATTACAAAAGTAGGTACCTATGAGATTATCCTAACAAATTACATTATATTATATAATTCTTTTATAATAATCAATTATATTGTAAAATCTTATGCATTCATAATAATAAAAGTAATAGCTAGTGTACTTGTTTATTAATTTTATTGTCATTAAGAATGAATGTAGTCTATCATGATAATGTGCTGAAATTACAGAATGCTTTAGGAATAATACCGACAGGAGGCGCATCGTAGAGCTATCACCATTGATAACTATTTAACAATGCGCCACCTATCGATTTTATTTCCAAGCATTCTCTGTGTCATGCTCTGGGGCGGGACCACCTTAACGTAGGTACATATAACCTAAATGAAAGTTGTTTAGGAAACATATATCAAAGATATTTAAGCCTGTGTGCGAGATAGTTAAGCCAGTGTTAGATATTTAAATCTGTGTGCGAGATAGTTAAGCCTGTGTGTGAGATATGTTGTGCTTATTAATTAATTAATGAAGAAAAAACAAAAAATTAGTTTAAATAGTATATTTATAATTATTAAACAATTATTCTACAACTTTTGAAAGCATACATTTGACTGTAATATTACTATGTCTCTGTAAAGGAGCAATCTACTTTCGTAATTGATCTATCATTTAGTACATTAAATAAAAAGACATAAGCTTATAAGTGAAAAAAGTGCTACATATAGCTTCAGTGCAGACAGAGTCGGATTTAAAAATCTAAGTTACCTAGAATGACAGTGGATCAAGCTGCGATTTTAATATAAGCGAAAAATATTAAATTCCAATGATAGTGAAATTCGAGTAATTTTACTTAGCTAAGACATGTTAATTCCAAAATATTATGTAATCATAATTTCAAGTGCAATATTTATTTATAATATGAATGCAAATTGACATTGGCTAAATATTTATGTTACATTTTCCTTTTATTATATATACTATTTTATTTCCTATATAAATGAAAATATAAAAAAGAATCTGGATCAGAGGTGGAATTGTGTAAAGCAATCGTAATCATTTGACAGTTCATAACGTACGATAAAATCAGTTAAAGTGTTTGACAGAATAATCGTACGTTATGTTACGTACGTAACTGTCAAATGATAACGATTGCTTTACACAATTCCACCTCAGTTTTAAAAAAAACTTATGGGCTGATTTCTCAATCGTCGTATAACTTTTAACTGAAGAATAGTATGAGATATGTCAAAATGTTTATTCTTTAGCAGATATTCAACGATTAAGAAATCAGTCCTAAGTCACCTAAATATCCGAGTAGCTTGCATTTTATGTTCACTAAATTAATATTAGAAAATGAAAAATAAAGAAAAAAAAACAAAAGAGCCATGATGAGGTTCAGCATAAGCTGCTACAAGTCTTGGGTTATGTTATTATTACTGATCAGTAAACAATATTAATTTGAATAAAAGTGCATAACTACTATGTTTTAATCTGTAAATAACTCTAATTATTATTTTCTTGCTTCCTCTGTAGAACGTCAAGCATCTTCAAATCAGTGTTCATCGATAGTTGACTGCTGTCGTCAATCCAATACCGGAACTGCAACTGAGATTTCAAGTCCAATGTCGATAATCCCATGATACTGATGAACCTGGAAATAAAAAGACAGTTGTAATTATTTCGTTTTAATGATTTCATTCTCTTATATTTTATTCGCAAAAAAGGACTATAGGTAATTAAGAAATGACAACATAGAGGTGAGTGGATGCGTGGTAGTATTATCACATAATACCTAATTATTACTTAAAGGGACCTCTAAATAAAATGCGGCAGGCATTTATTGTGTGACATTTGCGTTTAAAATAAGATTTCAAATTATGCATAGAATTCATTTTATAAGAGTAATATTGAACATGTCTCGGAAATGGATTTGCAATAATATACAATAGGGATGATGACTGGGTAATGAAATCAAAATTATATTTAGTCCGTCAGACAGATAATTAGAAAATATTACTCATTTTTTTTTTCTATAATCGAATAATTGCAGTATTAAATTGAGTTGAAATGTGGCGTGTCATCATTTTTGAGTAAAAATTCTACTCAAGCGTGACGTATAGCGCCATTTCAACTCGATGTAGCACTGTTATTATTTAATTATAAAAGAACATAAAAATTATGAGTCTAATATTTTCTAATTATCTGTCTGACGGACAAATAATTGAAATTTTGTCATCTAGCCTATTACTTATCTCATATTTCTTGGTCGTTTAGCGTAATAATGTTAGGTACACTTACTTGTCGTGTCGTGAACTACTATTTGCGTCTTGCGTTTATGTTTTGCTTTCTTTTCTTTCTTTATTCTTAGCCTTCTTGCTTCGTAGAGTAATATTTTACGCATTGAGACAGTAATTTCTTCTTGGCGATATCACTCCTCCTTCCTTGTGAGATGTGATCAATTCTATTCTATTCATGGCGTTTTACCTGTTGGTTAAATTTTGTTAAAAGTATTTTTTATAAAAAAAATGCCTTTAAACAAAGGTAGTAGGCGTGCGTGAACACCTGCCAGTAGAGAGGTTATATGACCTAACGACAGTTGGTGAAAAGAAAAAAGAACACTGGCTGAGTACTCCAAAGATAAGTCCAAGCTTAATGTTTATGGTATCTTAACACTTACTATTGATTATTGCGATTGAGTTGTAAAATTGTTTTACTTACATAATCAGAAAAAGGTCGTGTGGTGCATTGTCAGGCTCCGGTTCAGTTCAGTATGAAGTAGCGAAACGTAGGTAGCTAAGTATTATATTACATTTTAATTTTTATTATTTCTTCTAGTCTATACCTGAAATAGATGGCATATTAATATTATTAATAGTGAAATGTAATAAGACAATTATAATTGTATAATTTATATAAATATAAATCTGAAGATTGAAGTTGCGTTTACCTTAATTAGTAGTTAGTTCTTTTTATGTTTATGAACTCTTCAAATTTGCATTATTTTGTCAGGGCTGCGCTATTAATGCTTCATTTTGAGGAACTTGACTTGCGAGTAGATGTGGTGAGCACCATCGTAGCAATTTTAACTTTTGCATCACTCAAGTTTCTCTTTTGGCTTCTATACCTGAAATAATTAATATAAAATATGTAGTACAGATTAAAATACTAATACATATTAGAAATGCGAAAATTTGGATGTCTGTTACTTTTTCACGCAAAAACTACTGAACGGATTTTGACGAAACTTTACAGTACCTATTATTGTTTATAACCCAGAATAACACTTAGGCTATAATTTATGACGATATGTGACAAACAAAATTTCACGCCGGTGAAGCCGTGGGCAAAAGCTAGTCTTTTTATAAATTAAATAATAATTTTATTAATATTTTTAATACTTACTCTTAGTATCTTTTGAGTGTACGAGTGACAGTCATCTTGATGTCTAATTGAGTATCTTATCCAGATAAGATATAAACAGTGATATTACTAATAAATCGTTTGTCATCTGTAATATAAAACATATTAAAATTAGATTTATATTTGGCTATGCATTGTTAGAGTTTACATCGATGTATAATTAGAGACACATCAAAGCATTGCACGGCTCATCTGTGTTTTGTGTGAATGAGATGTTTCCACATTTATAAACAAGTTAGCTGCCACACACTGCCAGCCTGGTTAGTCCATCTGCAAGCTCTATAACATGACATACAATGTTAGTAAAAGACAGCCATAAATATTAGTTAAAGCCAGAGCCTCGTCAGTAAGACAGCAGGGAGCACCGCAGCGGAGCGTCTCACTCTCGCGGTGAGCCACGCCGCTGCCGCCAACAGCCGGCTGTTGGCGCGAGCAGGTGAGGTTGGCACATGGGATAGTACCATAACATTAATTTGATCTTATAATTAATTAAAGGCAAGCCAATGGTTAGTAAGATTAGTTTTGTTATGCACTCTCCCTTCTACTCCCCATCTACCTACATGAAATGTATAACATTAAAAACTGATTTTAATCATTCGCGTCCCACCCATTATAACTAAACGTCAAGCAGTGAGTACATAATGTAACTCATTCATAAATATCGCGTCAAGACATACCTAGACACATAGAAAGACACGGGTCTTTCTATTTTGAATAAAAACCATTTCATGTAGTTAGATCGCCCTACTGGGCGAATTCGATCTTCTAGCTACAATTAGTTAGCAAATAAATAATATGAATATGAATGAATTCTAAGCCCAAGCAGCGCAAGCATTTTAAAGCAGCAAGCAATTGCAAAGCAGCTACTGAAATGAATCCAAAATTTGATAGATTTGCCCGGGTAAGCCGATATTGTATATGATGAGTGTTTACGTGTGCAGTAATGTAAGAGAAGATGGGAAAGCAAAGTGAAATGGAATATGAAAAATATCACCCCATTACTGTAAGAGTGGTATATCGGAATATAACGTAATCACTTTGGAATCACCATGACATTAGCGCCTGATTCGGAACAGGAGCCTCCTCAGCCAACCAAACGAAGGAAGAGAGAATGATACCGCTGACTGAACGAACTGATTGACAGGGGAAGACTGTTAGGACGACACCCCCAGCCTGCAGGGGACGTCACTGATCCACGTGGGTGACACAGGCAGACGCCTCAGAGAGGGTGACGCCATCGAAGCGAAGAGTGTGAAGGCGACAGCCAACACAGCACGAGCATAAAGTTGAAGAGGTCGAGCGGAGGGAAGATGCAGGGTTAACGAATCAGGGCAGAGAAAATAACCGGTCGATAATGTCCCGGGTGTCAATCAAACACCTCAGCGTCGACGGAATATCAGGGTGTCCAGGTACAAGTACGAGTATGTCAATATAACAAACAACACGTGGTTCAGAAAGCAATGAGCAATGGATGTGTTCAAATGAAGTTAGTTAATGCCGTCATAAGCGAAACTGAACGAAATTGTTCTCACCAGCATAATAAGGATCGTCGTATAATTGTCATTTTGTAAAATTAATAATGTAAACGTCGCCTTTTTTCGCATTTCTTAAATAAACATTGCAAATACATCATAGGTCTCACTAAAAAACAGGTATTTTTAAAGGTATATAAAGTGCTATAAACGGTTACAAAAACAAAGTCAAAATTTATTTATTTGTAATTTTAAATAGTACTTAAATATTAATTAACAAGAATAAACATTCTAAAAAATAGCAAGTTACACTTAAAACATAACGTTATTAGTTATTTATTTCAAGAATACTCAAATTTTAACAACCATTAGATAATTTTCATAAAATGTTTAGTAAAAAAACTTTTAGTTATTGTTAATTTTATGAAATTGATCAAGTAGCAATTCCTGGTAAAGAAAGAAAATGTCACGTCCATTATGAAAACCCTCTCAACAATAAAATTACCTCATGCATGATAGCAACAACAAACTTGTAAATAAAAGGAGTAACTTTAATATTAAGAATGTGAAAGAATAATGGTAATAAAATAACAATACCATAAGAAAATTCTAAACTGAAAATATAGTAAACATTAGGTACAAAAGAAGTGAAAGCCCAAATAAAAACAAACGGTGTAGTCGATATCCAATGCTCACTTGTCTTCAGCAAGACAAGCGATAGGATGTTTTAACACCTACGACCTACAGTGCTCGAGATCCGTCGCACATCTATCTCATCAACGAGAGAAGAAGGAGGAAAATATTGAACAGAGTAGTTGAAACTGATAAATGATTAATTTTAACTTCAAAGACAAGAGGTAATTAGGATAATATTTAGCGAGGGAACATACAGCAGTTCTCAAAATGGGACCCATTTTTATCACAATTTCATTGTTAGGTTAAAATGGACGAACATAAAATATGTACCTACGCAGGACATTAAAAACAGTGCACCCAAAACAAAATTCTTATTGTTTAAATAAATGAAATTATTAAAAAGTACTATCCTGTAATATGTGAATAAGCTAACAAACATAACAAACTGAATTACAATAAAAACATTATAGGTAGGTGGTAGTCAATATTCATTATTAATTTATAGTTAATATGTACACATTCAAACATAACGTTACTTATTTAATTAGTTATTTATTTCAAGAATACTCAAATTTTAACAACCATTAGGTAATTTTCATAAAATGTTTAGTAAAAAAACTTATAGTTATTATTAATTTTATGAAATTGATCAAGTAGCAATTCCTGGCAAAGAAAGAAAATGTCACGTCCATTATGAAAACCCTCTCAACAATAAAATTACCTCATGCATGATAGCAACAACAAACTTGTAAATAAAAGGAGTAACTTTAATATTAAGAATGTGAAAGAATAATGGTAATAAAATAACAATATCATAAGAAAATTCTAAACTGAAAATATAGTAAACATTAGGTACAAAAGAAGTGAAAGCCCAAATAAAAACAAACGGTGTAGTCGATATCCAATGCTCACTTGTCTTCAGCAAGACAAGCGATAGGATGTTTTAACACCTACGACCTACAGTGCTCGAGATCCGTCGCACATCTATCTCATCAACGAGAGAAGAAGGAGGAAAATATTGAACAGAGTAGTTGAAACTGATAAATGATTAATTTTAACTTCAAAGACAAGAGGTAATTAGGATAATATTTAGCGAGGGAACATACAGCAGTTCTCAAAATGGGACCCATTTTTATCACAATTTCATTGTTAGGTTAAAATGGACGAACATAAAATATGTACCTACGTAGGACATTAAAAACAGTGCACCCAAAACAAAATTCTCATTGTTTAAATAAATGAAATTATTAAAAAGTACTATTCTGTTATATGTGAATAAGCTAACAAACATAACAAACTGAATTACAATAAAAAACATTATAGGTAGGTGGTAGTCAATATTCATTATTAATTTATAGTTAATATGTACACATTAAGAGAAAAAAGTTTTTGGTTTTATATTAAGTTATTGCAAATTTTAATATTATTAACAAAGACAGGTACTAATTAATAAAAAATATTATTTGTTGTGTAGCAACATTTATGACTTAAATGTGATTAAAAATATGAATTCCTTTTAACTATTCGTATAGTGTCGATTCGAATTAAAAAAGTATGTCCTAAATGTATAACAAGAAAAGTAACGTTATGTTTTAAATGTTTTTAGAGTTATATAAAAAACAATTTCTTGTAAAATTGTTAAAAAATATTTATATCATTTGGTTTTGGACTATTATGTATTCGTTAAATATTGATTAAACACAGTATTCATAAAAAAAACTGAATACTCCATGCAACAAAATACGTTAAGAAGTGTTTAGGATTTTAATTATTAACAGTTTAATGTCAGAGTTAGTTCTAGCTTTAACTATAACACGGATATTTAACCGGATATGTCCTGCGAAAATTGATTTTCTCGCCAAAAATCTTGTTTAAATCTTCTACAGCCATAGCGTGCAGTAACTAATAATATGACGTGATTGGATTACTAATGTTTGGCCAAAAACGTTTCCCAAATTATCACATCGCAAACAACTTATTTCATTATTTTTATCGAAATATTCATTAACAAGAGGTGATTCTGGCGCTCGGCGGCCGCTACCGCGGCACGCTTCGCTCGCCTTCGCGCGTTAATGGTCACTGTTCTAACCTAACCTAACCCACTATTTTCTGCAATACCTACTTTTTGCAAACATACAATTTTATTATTAAAATTATTGTTCAAGAAAACCATGATCATGTGCCTTATGCTTTGATTTGTGGGTAAGTATATGAAGTGTTAATTTGATCAATCAAATTATTTGGATATTTGGCAAAAAACATTTCCTATACAAAAATTTGCCATAAAAAAACTTGACCAAGTAAAATTTTGCCAAATGATAATTTGACCAAATGAATTATCGCATCCCACCGCTCCTGCCAAAAGGCCACGGCATCCTCTCTAATGGTGCGCTTCAATTCCCGGCGCTCCCTGGGGGCCAGTTGGATTCCCTCCTCCGCAAGTCGTCCTGCACGAGAGACTTACAGGTAACGCTGCCGTGCTGCACGACCTGTAAGCCTTCGTGAGTAAAATGAGCGCCGGTCGCTGAGTACTCCCTCCAACCACCTTTGTCATCACAAAAATCGACGAGCATCGGTACCATACGGCCGCAGCGTATGTCATCGTGGCCACATAAATGCCTGCGTACAGCACACTTAGGCGGGGTATCTCACGCCCCATGACGTCTTGCCAAAACCATTGGCAGCTTGTAAATCAATCAATTTCGCATGCGGCACATAGGACCTAGCCTCGTCGAGGGTCACACCAAGCGATTGCGATCGTCACATCGTCTGCGGACGCTATTACGTGTACCCACTCAGGACACGGCAGCATCAGGAGGTCGTTGAGCAGGAGGTTCCAAAGTGTCGGGCCCAACATTGATCCCTAAGGACATCCCATGGTACTGCGCTTCCACGACGTTTGAGCCCCTACATAGAGGCCCACACGCCGGTCTGTAAAGTAACTAACCAATGACCTGAAGATATTGTATGGTGGTGGAGCTCCGGTCTGTTTGGCCTTCAACAAAATCATCGGCCACCACGCGTTGTCAAAAGCACCGGAGATGTCCAGGAAGATCAGCTGCACGTATGACGCAGTACTGTTCTCGGTGATCGAGTTAATGAACTTGAGCGCCGTGACCGTAGACCGGCCACGGGTGAAACCGTGCTGAGCGTCAGATATATGTCGGTGCAAGCAGGGAGCGCAGGAGATGATGACGCGCTGCAGGATCTTACCCAGGATTGGCAAAAGAGTAATAGGCCTATAGGCCTTCGGGTCAGAGAGAGGCTTACCGTTTCCCTTCGGGAGGACCAATAGTCTACCTACCTTCCAGATGTCTGTAAAAGAACCTTCAGCAAAGGTGGTGCGATAATAACTTTAAAAAAAAAAAAAACCGACTTCAAATGCGTGAACACAAAAAAAAAACTAAAAATAAAAAAATATTGCGTATAAAAAAGTTCATCCCCAATTTTCCACCCTTGGGGGTGAAATATTTTCTTTAAATTTGCATGAAACCACCCTTTTGATAATACCTATGCAACAAAAAATAATCGTTCAAATTGATTTATAATCGGCGGAGATATTGCGTATAAAAAAGTTCATCCCCAATTTTCCACCCTTAGGGGTTGTTTTTTCTATTATTAAATTTAAATGGGACCACCCTTGAGGTATTACCTATACGTCGAAAAAAGATTTGTTCAAATCGGTTCATAATTGGCGGAGTTATCGCGTAACAAACATAGAAAAAAAAACATACGGGTCGAATTGAGAACCTCCTCCTTTTTTGAAGTCGGTTGAAAAGTAACAGTTGTTAAAAGTTTATTTGGGAAAGAAAACATTGGCGATAAGTTGTTTGCGAAGCGAAATTTGGCGAAAAGTAATTTGGCCAAACGGAAGGATACCGACGCGATTACTATTAAATCGTAACAAATAAGTTTATGAAATGTTTATTTCTAAATGTAATAATATCAATATAACTTTAAAAAAAAAACCGACTTCAAATGCGTGAACACAAATAATACCTATTCAACAAAAAAATAATCGTTCAAATTGGTTCATAATCGGCGGAGATATTGCGTATAAAAAAGTTCATCCCCAATTTTCCACCCTTGGAGGTGAAATATTTTCTTTAAATTTGCATGAAACCACCCTTTTGATAATACCTATTCAACAAAAAAATTATCGTTCAAATTGGTTTATAATCGGCGGAGATATTGCGTATAAAAAAGTTCATCCCCAATTTTCCACCCTTGGGGGTTATTTTTTTTATTATTAAATTTAAATGGGACCACCCTTGAGGTATTACCTATACGCCGAAAAAATATTTGTTCAAATCGGTTCATAATTGGCGAAGTTATCGCGTAACAAACATAGAAACAAAAAACATACGGGTCGAATTGAGAACCTCCTCCTTTTTTTGAAGTCGATTGAAAAAAAAGGTGGCATAGGGGCCCGAGCGCCAGCCTCGCCGCACCTTAACCTCAAATCAAAAAATCAAAAATCAAAAAATATTTATTCAGTTTAGACCACAAGTGGCACTTATGAACGTCAATAGAAAATAATAAAAAAAAAGAAAAGGTAGCCCTTATGGGGCACTTTACATGTCTCCTTATCTTTTGGGCCCTACCAGCGCTTCGAGACAAACATATGGCAAGTGCTGAGAAGAAACGCCGGAACAAACTCAGTCACCACTTATTGCCAGGAATTATCTAACGGTAAGAATAGTCAAATTTAAGTACATCAAATATGTGCAGACTGAACTGACCACGCATCCTTGTCATCAATATAGTCTCGAACCTTGTAGTACCCTTTGGACATAAGGGTATTTTTTATATGTATCTTAAATTTGTTTATTGGCAATTCGACAAGGTTGTGTGGTATTTTGTTAAATATGGTAATACATTTCCCCAAGAATGAATTACCTATCTTATGCAACCTAAATGATGGAACAGCAAGTTTATTCTTATGTCTCGTGTTAAATGAGTGGACGTCACTTTTCTTAGTAAATAAATGTATATGTTTACGGACATACATAATGTTATCAAATATGTATTGCGAAGCCACAGTCAATATATTGATTTCTTTAAAAACTTCTCTAAGCGAGTCACGTGGTTTAAGACCGTATATTGCCCGAACAGCTCTTTTCTGTAAAATGAAAATTGATTCTATGTCTGCTGCTGAGCCCCACAGTAAAATACCATAAGACATAATACTATGAAAATAACTAAAATATACAAGCCTTGCTGTTTCAACATCAGTCAAGTTTCTGATCTTTCTCACCGCAAAGGCAGCTGAACTAAGTCTTCCCGCCAAGGCAGCAATATGGGGGCCCCATTGTAATTTACAGTCTAGGGTAATACCTAGAAAGACAGTAGAGTTTATCAGTTCAATGCGTTCATTATTTACTGTAATATTAGTATTAACTTGTTTGACATTAGGCATAGTGAATTTTAAACATTTAGTTTTTTTTGCGTTTAATAGCAAATTATTAGTTGTAAACCAGTCTAATACTTTGGTAAGAGCATTATTCACGTCGTCAAATATTTCCTGACGCCTGTCAGTTTTAAAAATTAAAGAAGTGTCATCAGCAAATAATACTATCTCACAAAGGTCCTTTGAATAAAAAGGTAGATCATTTATATAAATCAGAAAGAGCAATGGTCCCAGTATTGAGCCTTGGGGCACTCCCATTTTTAGGGGGGCACCCGAAGAGTTAGTTCCGTGAATATTTACTTTTTGTAATCTGTCTGAGAGGTAAGAGTGTAATAGGCTTAAGGCCTTGCCTGATACGCCATAATGTTCTAGCTTAAATAACAGAGTTTGATGATCAACATAGTCAAACGCCTTCGATAAGTCACAAAATACACCAATAGCATCCTTTTTCTCCTGCCAAGCATCGAAAATGTGTTTGATAAGAGCAACCCCTGCATCGGTCGTACTTTTCCCTTTTGTGAACCCATATTGTTTTTCATGAAACAGTTTATTTAAGTTAAAATGAGACAGTAGTTGATTGAAAATATTTTTTTCAAATATTTTACTGAGCGCAGGTAGTATCGATATAGGTCTAAAGTTGGATGGGTCACTTTTGTCTCCTGCTTTAAATAATGGTATGATTTTACTATGTTTCATCAGGGTAGGGAACTGACCTTCGTTAATACATTCATTAAAGATATGAGCTAAATGGGGAGCTATAAGAGGAATGATGGGTTTTATTATGTCTGTTGATATGCCCCATATATCCTCTGTCTTTTTTATATTTAGTTCTTTGAAAGTTTTTATAATAACTATGGGGTCTATTTGTCTAAATTTTAATGGGCTATTGCAAACATCAACACAACCCTCGAGAAGAGACATTGCCTGATATGAACATGAATTAAGATTGCTTGTTGTTATGATTGGTACATTTGAGAAGTAACCTTCGAATGCGTTTGCTACCTTATCATTGCATTTAATATACTTATTATCAATTTTTAATGCGAATGTGTCATCCCGAGATATAATTCTACAAGTTTCTTTATTAATACAATTCCAAGTAGCTTTAATTTTGTTGCCTGAGTTTTTAATTTTGTCACGTATGTAAATAGATTTTGCCATGGTACAAACTTGTTTAAAAACTTTTGAGTATTTTTTTACATATTCTATAAAGTCCGGGTCGCTACTATAGGCTTTTCTACCATATAATTCAAACATTTTTTTCCTACTAATATAAATACCTACTGTAGCCCAGTCACTGAATTTAGTTTTATTGTTTTTAATAATAATTGTTTTCTTAGGAAAAGTTTTATTGAACTCATTTTTAATTAATTCAAATAATTGCTCATATAAAATATTTATACTACAGTTAAAATAATGCAAAAGTGGGACCTTATTAGATATTTGAGATTTAAATTTGTCTTTCTGGGATGCAGTGACTGGTCTATATTCTATTTCCTTGCTCGATGGCACAAAATGGTGTTGAAATGACACTATTTGACCGCAATGATCAGAATTAACAAAATTTATTATTGATTTCTCTAGCACTAAGCAGTTACAGAATATATTGTCTAAGCAAGTAGCTGATGTTGGAGTCACCCTAGTTGGTTCAGAGAAAAGATTTAACAAGTTAAAAGATTTGAATAAATTTAAAAACCGTATTGAAAGAGAGGAATCTTCTATTATATTAATATTAAAGTCTCCACATACAACTACTTTCTTTGAACTATTACACACTCTTCTAAGTACCTCTTCCATTGTGGTTTCAAATAATTCATAGTTACTAGATGGGGGTCTATATACACATACAATAACATAGTCGTCCAGTTCTGCACATGACAGCTCAATATTTCGCTCGACAGAGAGAGATACAATATCTTTACGCTCTTTACATTTTAATTTATCATTGATTAATATTAGTGACCCTCCACGAATAGCTAACTCTCTAGTGAATGAACTAATAAGCTTATAATTATTAATGCTCAGCATTAGTTCATATTGCCTGAGCCAATGTTCCGTTAAACATAAGACATGAATATTCAATTCTTGGATAAATAACTCAATTTCCAAGTCTTTGCCGGAGAAGCCTTGTACATTTTGATGCACTAAATTAAAACCGTTAAATTTCTTTGTACCCGAATTTTGTATGCCAGAGTTATCCTCTATTGTCTTACGATGTAATTTAAATTATGATTTGGAACAGATTCCAAGGGTTGAACATCCATGTTCTGCTCAATAAAAGCAGTTTGGCTAGCCAAATTAATGGCTAAATATTTAATAAAATATGATAGCGAATTCGCTATTCGTCTTTTACAATATTTATTTAGATAATTATATTTATCTATTGTCAATAAACATTTATTTTTTAAATAATTGTTAATGTCAATTACATGGAATTTGCATTGATTATATGTCAGTGTATTCAATGTCAAATTCAATTTATATCTTAAATTATTTTCCTCCTGTGGCAAGCTTCTACTGTAGGGGAATGTGAACAAAATTATTTTATCTACATTAAGTAAACATAAGCTATCAAAGATATTTAGTAGGTCTTTTTTGCCTACATTGCCCCTATTTCCTATTAAAATTACTAATGTGGTATTTATTGAGAACGAATAATTTGTTATTTTTCTCATAATTTGTAAATAGGAAGCACCCGGTAAACAATGGTTGATTACACTTTGTCCCAAGTAACTATTAATAAGTTGGCCCATATTTTTGCCTAACTCATCACTGAACATTACTATGTTGGTTTTTTCAATATTTTTAGTTGGGGAGCCGCTGGTAAATGTGTGTGATATCCTAGGACAGTAGTCTTTGTTTAGGGTGTTTAGAGTAGGTGGTGACTCACAACCAGACTGAAAACTATCTGTACAAGATTCATCCAATAGGATAGAATTTTGACAGTTGCAATTAGATATAAATTTTTTCAAAGCCTGGAAATGTTCATCACACTCTTTTTTTGTACATTGATACCGTTCAGACATTGTGTTCAAAGATTTCTTAAGATTACATAATTTATATTCTAGGTTTTCGACATCATGTTCATATTTCAGTACACTATTCTCTAACATTGTGGAACATATGTCAAGCTCATTCTTTAGACGCTGTCTCTCATTTATATAGTTTACTTTGTTGTATAAGCATTTTTGTTTTTTAATCAACTTATTTGTTTTTTTAATATAATTACTAATTTTTACATACTTTTTAAATTTATTTTTATTTTTACTGCATCTGACAATCTTACCACATACAGGAGTATTGTTTAAAGTATTATCACAAGTTAGGTCTATGGTAATTAATTGTTTGTCAGATGCAGTTTGGGTCAGGCTGGGCGCACTACCGACTAACTCGTCAAACATGATTTGGGTTTTGGTGGCTGTGCAGGCTTCTCTTTCAGCTTCCATTAATTCGATATGGCTGTGAGCATCATAAAGGTCTTGTTTCATGATGGTCATACGTCTGAGGTTGTGTACGTACTCTTCATTGCACTCACCAAACCCGTCAATGATTAATTGTAGCCTATTCCGTTCCTCTACAATTGTCTCATAGTTGGTGTGCAGCTCAGCCATCTCTTTCTTTAAATGCTTGTTTTTATCCCACACATCCATCAGCTCCCTCTCATTGTCCTCTCTTTCCCTATTTAATTGCTCAATCAAGTCTTTGGCTGCCTTCAAATCTCTCAAAGCCAGTTGGAGTTGGGACTCCTCCCGGCGAGCAAAGGCTTTACGTGTAAGCATTGTTTCTTTTGGTAAATAATAAAGTATTAAAATGTAAATGCCAAAGGATCAATTGATCAATAATTGGAGGTTGACAAAAATGTAGGTAAATATAACCTCTTACGCGGGTGACAGTATAAGGTCACAATAATAGTATTTCGTTTCTAAAATATGCACTACTGTTGTAAATATAAAACAAATAGGTACCTGTTTCGAAAGATAGAACAATGTTAACAAAATCCAACGTAATATTTTCGTAATTGCACTGTCAAATCGGTCCTAAGTATATGCACAATTTGCACCATAAACACAATGCAATACACAGATTTAAACGTTATTTCACTTATAATTACATAAAACAGTAACAGTGATGAGTTTAGAGACCTTTTATGATATTAAATTAAATAAAAATCAGTAAATAAATTGGGACAAGTTCAAATCAGCTGTTAGCGGTAGTGTTGCCACAGGAAAAAAAAAACATAGAAAAAACATAGAAAAAACCTATTTATTACACTGCATTAACTTAAATTATACTGGTAAATTACTAATATTAGTTAACCATGCCACCACCTCAGAGACATTTTAGTGAGAATGACGAATCCAAGATATCTTTTTTCATATTCTAATGATAGTAATAATTCAGACTGAAAAAACTTAAACACAATAAGATTGAAGAGGATCCCTTTCAATCGTGTAATATGTTATTACCAATAATGTGACTGTTTTGACACTGAAGTAACCAAAAATATTTTTGACTATCTATGGGAACTGTGGCAAAGTAATGCTATAACATCACCCCATCCAAAATTAAAAGCGTAAAAATCTGGACAACTTGGTTTGACCAGTCCCCGAAGGCAGCGCCTGTTCACAGACATGACGGATGAGCCAGCCATCGCTTCACTCGATCATATTTTAGAGAATGTAACGACCCGCCTCACCACGCCACCACCCCAGAGACATTTTAGTGAGAATGACAAATCCAAGATATCTTTTTTCATATTCTAATGATAGTAATAATTCAGACTGAAAAAACTTAAACACAATAAGATTGAAGAGGATCCCTTCCAATCGTGTAATGTTTTATTACCAATAATGTGACTGTTTTGACACTAAAGTAACCAAAAATATTTTTGACTTTCTATGGGAACTGTGGCAAAGTAATGCTATAACATCACCCCATTCAAAATTAAAAGCGTAAAAATCTGGACAACTTGGTTTGACCAGTCCCCGAAGGCAGCGCCTGTTCACAGACATGACGGATGAGCCAGCCATCGCTTCACTCGATCATATTTTAGAGAATGTAACGACCCGCCTCACCACGCCACCACCCCAGAGATATTTTAGTGAGAATGACAAATCCAAGATGTCTTTTTTAATATTATAATGATAGTAATAATTCAGACTGAAAAAACTTAAACACAATAAGATTGAAGAGGATCCCTTCCAATCGTGTAATGTTTTATTACCAATAATGTGACTGTTTTGACACTAAAGTAACCAAAAATATTTTTGACTATCTATGGGAACTGTGGCAAAGTAATGCTATAACATCACCCCATTCAAAATTAAAAGCGTAAAAATCTGGACAACTTGGTTTAACCAGTCCCCGAAGGCAGCGCCTGTTCACAGACATGACGGATGAGCCAGCCATCGCTTCACTCGATCATATTTTAGAGAATGTAACGACCCGCCTCACCACGCCACCACCCCAGAGACATTTTAGTGAGAATGACAAATCCAAGATATCTTTTTTCATATTCTAATGATAGTAATAATTCAGACTGAAAAAACTTAAACACAATAAGATTGGAGAGGATCCCTTTCAATCGTGTAATGTGTTATTACCAATAATGTGACTGTTTTGACATTAAAGTAACCAAAAATATTTTTGACTATCTATGGGAACTGTGGCAAAGTAATGCTATAACATCACCCCATTCAAAATTAAAAGCGTAAAAATCTGGACAACTTGGTTTGACCAGTCCCCGAAGGCAGCGCCTGTTCACAGACATGACGGATGAGCCAGCCATCGCTTCACTCGATCATATTTTAGAGAATGTAACGACCCGCCTCACCACGCCACCACCCCAGAGACATTTTAGTGAGAATGACAAATCCAAGATATCTTTTTTCATATTCTAATGATAGTAATAATTCAGACTGAAAAAACTTAAACACAATAAGATTGGAGAGGATCCCTTTCAATCGTGTAATGTGTTATTACCAATAATGTGACTGTTTTGACATTAAAGTAACCAAAAATATTTTTGACTATCTATGGGAACTGTGGCAAAGTAATGCTATAACATCACCCCATTCAAAATTAAAAGCGTAAAAATCTGGACAACTTGGTTTGACCAGTCCCCGAAGGCAGCGCCTGTTCACAGACATGACGGATGAGCCAGCCATCGCTTCACTCGATCATATTTTAGAGAATGTAACGACCCGCCTCACCACGCCACCACCCCAGAGACATTTTAGTGAGAATGACAAATCCAAGATATCTTTTTTCATATTCTAATGATAGTAATAATTCAGACTGAAAAAACTTAAACACAATAAGATTGAAGAGGATCCCTTCCAATCGTGTAATGTTTTATTACCAATACTGTGACCGTTTTGACACTAAAGTAACCAAAAATATTTTTGACTATCTATGGGAACTGTGGCAAAGTAATGCTATAACATCACCCCATTCAAAATTAAAAGCGTAAAAATCTGGACAACTTGGTTTGACCAGTCCCCGAAGGCAGCGCCTGTTCACAGACATGACGGATGAGCCAGCCATCGCTTCACTCCATCATATTTTAGAGAATGTAACGACCCGCCTCACCACGCCACCACCCCAGAGACATTTTAGTGAGAATGACAAATCCAAGATATCTTTTTTCATATTCTAATGATAGTAATAATTCAGACTGAAAAAACTTAAACACAATTAGATTGGAGAGGATCCCTTTCAATCGTGTAATGTGTTATTACCAATAATGTGACTGTTTTGACATTAAAGTAACCAAAAATATTTTTGACTATCTATGGGAACTGTGGCAAAGTAATGCTATAACATCACCCCATTCAAAATTAAAAGCGTAAAAATCTGGACAACTTGATTTGACCAGTCCCCGAAGGCAGCGCCTGTTCACAGACATGATGGATGAGCCAGCCATCGCTTCACTCGATCATATTTTAGAGAATGTAACGACCCGCCTCACCACGCCACCACCCCAGAGACATTTTAGTGAGAATGACAAATCCAAGATGTCTTTTTTCATATTCTAATGATAGTAATAATTCAGACTGAAAAAACTTAAACACAATAAGATTGAAGAGGATCCCTTCCAATCGTGTAATGTTTTATTACCAATAATGTGACTGTTTTGACACTAAAGTAACCAAAAATATTTTTGACTTTCTATGGGAACTGTGGCAAAGTAATGCTATAACATCACCCCATTCAAAATTAAAAGCGTAAAAATCTGGACAACTTGGTTTGACCAGTCCCCGAAGGCAGCGCCTGTTCACAGACATGACGGATGAGCCAGCCATCGCTTCACTCGATCATATTTTAGAGAATGTAACGACCCGCCTCACCACGCCACCACCCCAGAGACATTTTAGTGAGAATGACAAATCCAAGATATCTTTTTTCATATTCTAATGATAGTAATAATTCAGACTGAAAAAACTTAAACACAATAAGATTGAAGAGGATCCCTTTCAATCGTGTAATATGTTATTACCAATAATGTGACTGTTTTGACACTGAAGTAACCAAAAATATTTTTGACTATCTATGGGAACTGTGGCAAAGTAATGCTATAACATCACCCCATCCAAAATTAAAAGCGTAAAAATCTGGACAACTTGGTTTGACCAGTCCCCGAAGGCAGCGCCTGTTCACAGACATGACGGATGAGCCAGCCATCGCTTCACTCGATCATATTTTAGAGAATGTAACGACCCGCCTCACCACGCCACCACCCCAGAGACATTTTAGTGAGAATGACAAATCCAAGATATCTTTTTTCATATTCTAATGATAGTAATAATTCAGACTGAAAAAACTTAAACACAATAAGATTGAAGAGGATCCCTTCCAATCGTGTAATGTTTTATTACCAATAATGTGACTGTTTTGACACTAAAGTAACCAAAAATATTTTTGACTTTCTATGGGAACTGTGGCAAAGTAATGCTATAACATCACCCCATTCAAAATTAAAAGCGTAAAAATCTGGACAACTTGGTTTGACCAGTCCCCGAAGGCAGCGCCTGTTCACAGACATGACGGATGAGCCAGCCATCGCTTCACTCGATCATATTTTAGAGAATGTAACGACCCGCCTCACCACGCCACCACCCCAGAGATATTTTAGTGAGAATGACAAATCCAAGATGTCTTTTTTAATATTATAATGATAGTAATAATTCAGACTGAAAAAACTTAAACACAATAAGATTGAAGAGGATCCCTTCCAATCGTGTAATGTTTTATTACCAATAATGTGACTGTTTTGACACTAAAGTAACCAAAAATATTTTTGACTATCTATGGGAACTGTGGCAAAGTAATGCTATAACATCACCCCATTCAAAATTAAAAGCGTAAAAATCTGGACAACTTGGTTTAACCAGTCCCCGAAGGCAGCGCCTGTTCACAGACATGACGGATGAGCCAGCCATCGCTTCACTCGATCATATTTTAGAGAATGTAACGACCCGCCTCACCACGCCACCACCCCAGAGACATTTTAGTGAGAATGACAAATCCAAGATATCTTTTTTCATATTCTAATGATAGTAATAATTCAGACTGAAAAAACTTAAACACAATAAGATTGGAGAGGATCCCTTTCAATCGTGTAATGTGTTATTACCAATAATGTGACTGTTTTGACATTAAAGTAACCAAAAATATTTTTGACTATCTATGGGAACTGTGGCAAAGTAATGCTATAACATCACCCCATTCAAAATTAAAAGCGTAAAAATCTGGACAACTTGGTTTGACCAGTCCCCGAAGGCAGCGCCTGTTCACAGACATGACGGATGAGCCAGCCATCGCTTCACTCGATCATATTTTAGAGAATGTAACGACCCGCCTCACCACGCCACCACCCCAGAGACATTTTAGTGAGAATGACAAATCCAAGATATCTTTTTTCATATTCTAATGATAGTAATAATTCAGACTGAAAAAACTTAAACACAATAAGATTGGAGAGGATCCCTTTCAATCGTGTAATGTGTTATTACCAATAATGTGACTGTTTTGACATTAAAGTAACCAAAAATATTTTTGACTATCTATGGGAACTGTGGCAAAGTAATGCTATAACATCACCCCATTCAAAATTAAAAGCGTAAAAATCTGGACAACTTGGTTTGACCAGTCCCCGAAGGCAGCGCCTGTTCACAGACATGACGGATGAGCCAGCCATCGCTTCACTCGATCATATTTTAGAGAATGTAACGACCCGCCTCACCACGCCACCACCCCAGAGACATTTTAGTGAGAATGACAAATCCAAGATATCTTTTTTCATATTCTAATGATAGTAATAATTCAGACTGAAAAAACTTAAACACAATAAGATTGAAGAGGATCCCTTCCAATCGTGTAATGTTTTATTACCAATACTGTGACCGTTTTGACACTAAAGTAACCAAAAATATTTTTGACTATCTATGGGAACTGTGGCAAAGTAATGCTATAACATCACCCCATTCAAAATTAAAAGCGTAAAAATCTGGACAACTTGGTTTGACCAGTCCCCGAAGGCAGCGCCTGTTCACAGACATGACGGATGAGCCAGCCATCGCTTCACTCCATCATATTTTAGAGAATGTAACGACCCGCCTCACCACGCCACCACCCCAGAGACATTTTAGTGAGAATGACAAATCCAAGATATCTTTTTTCATATTCTAATGATAGTAATAATTCAGACTGAAAAAACTTAAACACAATTAGATTGGAGAGGATCCCTTTCAATCGTGTAATGTGTTATTACCAATAATGTGACTGTTTTGACATTAAAGTAACCAAAAATATTTTTGACTATCTATGGGAACTGTGGCAAAGTAATGCTATAACATCACCCCATTCAAAATTAAAAGCGTAAAAATCTGGACAACTTGATTTGACCAGTCCCCGAAGGCAGCGCCTGTTCACAGACATGATGGATGAGCCAGCCATCGCTTCACTCGATCATATTTTAGAGAATGTAACGACCCGCCTCACCACGCCACCACCCCAGAGACATTTTAGTGAGAATGACAAATCCAAGATGTCTTTTTTCATATTCTAATGATAGTAATAATTCAGACTGAAAAAACTTAAACACAATAAGATTGAAGAGGATCCCTTCCAATCGTGTAATGTTTTATTACCAATAATGTGACTGTTTTGACACTAAAGTAACCAAAAATATTTTTGACTTTCTATGGGAACTGTGGCAAAGTAATGCTATAACATCACCCCATTCAAAATTAAAAGCGTAAAAATCTGGACAACTTGGTTTGACCAGTCCCCGAAGGCAGCGCCTGTTCACAGACATGACGGATGAGCCAGCCATCGCTTCACTCGATCATATTTTAGAGAATGTAACGACCCGCCTCACCACGCCACCACCCCAGAGACATTTTAGTGAGAATGACAAATCCAAGATATCTTTTTTCATATTCTAATGATAGTAATAATTCAGACTGAAAAAACTTAAACACAATAAGATTGGAGAGGATCCCTTTCAATCGTGTAATGTGTTATTACCAATAATGTGACTGTTTTGACATTAAAGTAACCAAAAATATTTTTGACTATCTATGGGAACTGTGGCAAAGTAATGCTATAACATCACCCCATTCAAAATTAAAAGCGTAAAAATCTGGACAACTTGGTTTGACCAGTCCCCGAAGGCAGCGCCTGTTCACAGACATGACGGATGAGCCAGCCATCGCTTCACTCGATCATATTTTAGAGAATGTAACGACCCGCCTCACCACGCCACCACCCCAGAGACATTTTAGTGAGAATGACAAATCCAAGATATCTTTTTTCATATTCTAATGATAGTAATAATTCAGACTGAAAAAACTTAAACACAATAAGATTGAAGAGGATCCCTTCCAATCGTGTAATGTTTTATTACCAATACTGTGACCGTTTTGACACTAAAGTAACCAAAAATATTTTTGACTATCTATGGGAACTGTGGCAAAGTAATGAAGATAAAGAATTTTTTTTTTGCGCTGGCATCCCTAGCTGTCAGACGCGTAATTTTAACGGGAAAAATTTTTAATGTTAATTTACTATAATTTCGTGTAATATTGTGATAAAATATACTGAAATCAATTGTTTATTGTATAAATAATGTATACGAGTGTTATCCGACGAAAATATTTAGTATTTACACAAAAAAGTGAAGACAAAATTTCGTCAGCTGTCAACGAAAAATCTTCATAAATTCAAATTTACGGAACAAATTAACAGGGGAGTATTGTTTTTATTCATTAATTAACTAATATCTATAGGTACATTCCCAAAATCCCAAACTAATGAAACTGCCTTGTCTAAAAAAATTGGTGATACCGGTAATGGAGGGAAAACCTATATTTATTCTGATCAGCTTGGTCAGGGGGTAGGTTCTATGCTCAGGGAGCACTTGAATACACAAGTCTTGAATTATTGCTATCCAGGCAGGTTTCTGACAGAGATAATTTACGAAATTGGTAAAAACCAAGAATTAGATGAGAACTCTAATGTTATTATAATGTATGGTAATAGTTACTCTGTAGATAAAAAGAGTATAATTCAGAATATTGACCAACTCTTGGATTTGCAAAATAGGATAAAATGTAAGATAATTTTGTGTACTTTACCCTATGTAAATTCAGGGTATAATCTAAATAAGATAAACAAGAACATATTTGATTTAAATATACTTATGTATAACTTGACTTATCGTCATAGCGACGCACTTTTACTTCTTGACATAAATAAATTTATTTCTAGCTTTAAGTTGACTGTAGATACAATGTATCTCTCTAAAAAAATGAAGAATAAATTAGCCTCATTGATTGCATACAATATTAAATGTAATTATATTCATAAAACTGATCATAGTCAGGGTACTAATAATTTGATATCTCAGTATGTAAATAGTAACAATATTATGACTGTACCTACTACTAGTTGTTTAAACTGAGGCACTCGACAAAGGCCAAGCCCGGAACATTCAAGATTGTTCATCAAAATATTCAAGGCTTGGCCAGCAAAGTCTTAGAAATAGAGCTATTATTAAAAAGTTTTGATATTAATGTAATGTGTATTACTGAACACTGGCTAAAAAAATATGAAAGCTCTTTTCATATAGATAATTATCAGTTAAGTAGCGCGTTTTTTAGGAAGTCGGCCATTCACGGAGGCTCCTTAATATTTGTGAATAATAATATCAGATATAAAGAACGCAAAGATGTAGTAGGGCTATCAGTTGAGCGTGTTGTCGAAATTTCCTGTGTCGAGCTTGAGAGTTACATCATTGTATGTGTGTATAGACCCCCTTCTGGGGACTTTGGTATTTTTGAAGCGGCTATTGAGGATGCTCTTAATAAAACTTGTAACAGCAACAAAAAGGTCTTAGTTTGTGGAGATTTTAACGTCAATTTACTAGATAGCTCATCATTATATTCTGTAAGACTACTTTCCCTTTTTAAGTCATTTAATTTGTTTAGTCAATTTAAGGAACCAACTAGAATTACGGAAACCACAGCTACTTGTCTAGATAATATTTTCTCTAGCTGTGTCCCTGACAATAAAGCTGTCATACACAATCTTACGTCAGATCACTGTGGTATTAAAGTAGAATTTATTTGTAATAATTTGAATAATAAAAGTAATAAAAATGCCGTATGTAGACCTGTAACCATTAGTCGTCTAGAACGTTTTAAAATTAATCTTGAAAATAAATTGCATTTAGTCCCGTATGTGCAGGGAGACCCAGATGCTCTTTACAATAACCTTTTCGAATGTATTAAAACCGAACATGACAAAGTTTTTACGGTAAAGCCATTAAAACCAAATACCAAATGTAAGTTTAGTGACTGGGCTACTAAGGGAATATACAAAAGTCGAAATACGTTATATGAACTTTATGGCATGAAAAAGTATAATAATAGTGTATCTTTTCTTGAGCATGTAAAAAAGTATTCAAAAATTTTTAAGAAAGTTTGCTTCATGGCTAAGTCTTTTTATATTCGGGACAAGATAGGGAACGCCAGTAATAAAATAAAAGAAACTTGGAATGTTATCAACCGAGAGACTGGTAAACTAAAACCAAGAGATAATGACTTTTCTCTCAAAGTTCACGATAATTTGATATCTGCAGATAAAGATGTAGCGGAAGCTTTTGACAATTTTTTTGGTAATATAGCTTCAGCAACAACTGCCAACTTAAAGTCATCTCCCTCCGAGGCTGAAGAAATATTGAAAACCCACGTGACACCCTGTGACTCGCACTTCTCTTTTAAACATATTACTCCATTAGATATCACTAAAACTTTTAATCTTTTAAATGTAAAGAGTACAACTGATATCTGGGGCATCTCTGTCAAGATAGTCAAACACATTATTGATATAATTTCCCCACAGTTAGCGATAATATTCAATAATTGCATAGAGAAGGGCATCTTCCCCGACCTCATGAAACATAGTAGACTAATGCCATTATTTAAGTCTGGTAGCAAAACCGACCCTGGCAATTATAGACCCATTTCTATCTTGCCCGCTCTAAGCAAGATTTTTGAAAAAATCATACAGGAGCAACTTATGATTCACTTTGGCTCTAATAAACTATTTCATAGTGAACAATTTGGTTTTACCAAGGGTCGTTCCACCACCGATGCCGGGGTTGCACTACTTAAACATATCTTCGAGGCTTGGGAAAATTCTCAAAATGCACTAGGGGTCTTCTGTGATCTCTCAAAAGCTTTTGACTGCGTAGAACATCAAACGCTAATTCGCAAACTGCACTATTATGGGGTGAAGGACTCTGCTTTGGATTTAATACAATCCTATTTAAACTTTAGAGTTCAAAAAGTTGACATAAATGGTGTTTTGTCTTCTGGGTCACCTGTGAAAATGGGAGTTCCGCAGGGGTCCATTCTGGGTCCATTCTTGTTTCTTATATACATTAATGATCTACCATATTTTGTTAAGGACTCTTGCGAAATCGTGTTATTTGCTGATGACACATCTTTGATTTTTAATATTGATAGAAGTAAAAATAACTTTGACGATGTAAATAATGTAGTGCATTATTTACAAGAGTTTTAAGTTGGTTCACTACAAATAATTTACAACTCAATGCAAAGAAAACAAAATGTATAAAATTCTCTTTGCCTAACGTAAAAACAGTTAGTACCCAAATAGAACTTAATAATAATGCAATCGATCTGGTAGACTCTACTGTATTTCTGGGAATCACCCTGGATTCAAAACTCCAGTGGGGCCCCCATATAGAAACTCTGGCGGGAAAGCTCAGCTCAGCGGCTTTTGCAATAAAAAGGATACGGTCATTAACCGATGTTTCAACAGCTCGCTTAGTCTACTTTAGCTACTTTCATAGCCTAATGTCATATGGAATCATGCTATGGGGCAAAGCTGCAGATTTTGAAACAATATTTATTTTGCAAAAACGTGCGATAAGATACTTGTATAAAATGAAAGCAAGAGCGTCCCTTAGAGAATTGTTTAAAGAAATTGGCATTCTCACGGCCGCTTCACAATACATCTTAAACTGTATTCTATTTATTCAACAAAATATTAACGAATTCAAAAAGAAAAGTGATATTCACCAAATTAACACTAGAAATAAAAATAAATTGGCTATACCCGCTTTTAGACTTAATAAAGTGTTTGCCACTTTTATGGGACAAGGTATCCATTTTTATAACAAAGTCCCTGATAAATATAAAGAGCTACCGTATAATAAATTTAAAGGTATAGTTAAAGATCACATGCTTAAAAAAGCCTATTATACAACTCGAGATTTTCTTAATGATAAGTCATCCTGGGAGTAGGATTATGGTCCTCTCATGCTCGCACTAAAAAGAATTAAAATGAAAAGTAATATTGTATAAACTAATAATAATTTCTCAAATGTTATAGTGTCATGCTTCTCAATCTGGACTGTTACTTAGCTTTATTATTAGTTTTTTTTTAAAGAGATAACTTGGCATTGTCATTCTCACTAAAATGTCTCTGGGGTGGTGGCGTAGTGAGGCGGGTCGTTACATTCCCTCTAATATGGTCGAGTGAAGCGATGGCTGGTTCACTCGTCATGTCTGTGAACAGGCGCTGCTTTCGGGGACTGGTCAATCCAAGTTATTCAAATTTATGTATGCGAGTCATTTCTACTAGTACCTTAATATGTAAGTCTAGATATTAGCACGTCACTACCTTGTTTAATATACCACGCAATCTTGTATACCCATTCTTATGATACACCATACAAGAATGCATGGTAAATTCAGTGAACTGCTCCTGAATCGAATGTACCTACTACTACTATTTCTATTTATTTATATTAACCGGCAGACAGTGGTGACTGAGTTTGTTGCGGCGCTTCTTCTCAGCACTTGCCAAATGTTGGTCTCGAAGCGCTGGTAGGGTAAAAAGATTATGAGACATGTAGAGGCTCCTTAAGAGCATATGACGATTTGTAAGAACTATTTATTAGTCTAAACAAATAAAGAAATTTTGACTTTGACTTTGAATGCTATAACATCACCCCATCCAAAATTAAAAGCGTAAAAATCTGGACAACTTGGTTTGTCCAGTCCCCGAAGGCAGCGCCTGTTCACAGACATGACGGATAAGCCAGCCATCGCTTCACTCGATCATATTTTAGAGAATGTAACGACCCGCCTCACCACGCCACCACCCCAGAGACATTTTAGTGAGAATGACAAATCCAAGATATCTTTTTTCATATTCTAATGATAGTAATAATTCAGACTGAAAAAACTTAAACACAATAAGATTGAAGAGGATCCCTTCCAATCGTGTAATGTTTTATTACCAATACTGTGACCGTTTTGACACTAAAGTAACCAAAAATATTTTTGACTATCTATGGGAACTGTGGCAAAGTAATGCTATAACATCACCCCATTCAAAATTAAAAGCGTAAAAATCTGGACAACTTGGTTTAACCAGTCCCCGAAGGCAGCGCCTGTTCACAGACATGACGGATGAGCCAGCCATCGCTTCACTCGATCATATTTTAGAGAATGTAACGACCCGCCTCACCACGCCACCACCCCAGAGACATTTTAGTGAGAATGACAAATCCAAGATATCTTTTTTCATATTCTAATGATAGTAATAATTCAGACTGAAAAAACTTAAACACAATAAGATTGGAGAGGATCCCTTTCAATCGTGTAATGTGTTATTACCAATAATGTGACTGTTTTGACATTAAAGTAACCAAAAATATTTTTGACTATCTATGGGAACTGTGGCAAAGTAATGCTATAACATCACCCCATTCAAAATTAAAAGTAACCAAAAATATTTTTGACTATCTATGGGAACTGTGGCAAAGTAATGCTAACATCACCCCATCCAAAATTAAAAACGTAAAAATCTGGACAACTTGGTTTGACCAGTCCCCGAAGGCAGCGCCTGTTCACAGACATGACGGATGAGCCAGCCATCGCTTCACTCGATCATATTTTAGAGAATGTAACTCAATGATGCTCTGCCTGCCTGCTCTGGGATGCTCGGACGATTGCAGTGGCTGCGAGGAACTGCCATGACATCGAGATTTTTTGTTTTTTTTTCCCTGATGAGTGCCCTGCAAATAGGCAAATAGGTAAATTATTTGTTACCACTGTGCGTGCGGGATTGTTAACTCTCAACTAACAAGCCACTCACCATTAGTTCACGGCTTCTGGGTGATGGAGTTCATCCATCCGTCTGTCAATCCATTTATTTTTTAACACAGTAGACATTAAAAAACACATATTTAATTAGTACATTGTTAAAGTGAAAGTGTTCTGTCGCTACGTGGCTGATTTACGTGGCAAACGTGAACGTCAGGTGACTTTGTCTTGTCACTTTTTTTTTTTTTTTTTTCTTCATTCACGGCCCGTCACCTGACTCTTTGGCCGCGTTCTTCGACCGCAGCCAAGCGGCGTTTTGTTTTGTTTTGATTTATTTCATGAATATTATTATTTATTACATTTGTCTAATTAAAATTATTATTGTCCTGTCTGTGTCGTTAATTTGGTATTTTATTTTTTAATGTGAATTTTAATTTATTTTGACATGTTTATTTGAAATTAATTGTATTGTTTTTTGTTTTTTTTTTTTTGTTAATTTTGTTAATTTTATTCTTATTGTAATTTTTATTTTATTGTGAATTTTAATTTTTATATATTTTTGGACATGTTTATTTAAAATTTTAGTTATTGTATTGTTCTTTTTTTTTAAATTTTATTGTAATTGTTATTTTTATTTTTATTTTAATGTGAATTTTAATTAATTTGAATTTATTTTATTATATTTTTTTTTGCCCCTGCGTACAAGGCACCCACTGAAAACCAGTGTCTTGGCACTTGGCAGTAAAATGTCAACTGTCAAGATAATACTGAGTGGGTGACCTCTTTGGCAACATTTTTTTTTTCTCCGCCTCGTTGTTTTTTGTGCTTTTTAGTTGTCAAATAAATAATTTTTCTTTCTTTCTTTCTTTAACGACCCGCCTCACCACGCCAGCACCCCAGAGACATTTTAGTGAGAATGACAAATCCAAGATATCTTTTTTCATATTCTAATGATAGTTATAATTCAGACTGAAAAAACTTAAACACAATAAGATTGAAGAGGATCCCTTCCAATCGTGTAATGTTTTATTACCAATACTGTGACCGTTTTGACACTAAAGTAACCAAAAATATTTTTGACTATCTATGGGAACTGTGGCAAAGTAATGCTATAACGGTTCTATATTGGCTCACATAAAATTCTAAATCCTATTCTTTGTCTTACTACCGATTTGTGTTCATAATAATCTCTCTTCATAATTTTATTTTTCATACTTTTTTTATTCATACATTTTTATTACTACCATCGGAGCTCATAACAGTTAGTAATCATAATTTTTTTATCAATACTGTTACTACCAAGAACCATTTAAAATACATAATTTTTATTTTCAGATCTTTTTTCTTCATAACATTCATTGATCATATTGTTTTAATTAATAATGTTGTTACTAAGAACATTCTTCAACTCATAATGTTGTTGTTCAGAATAATTTACTTTATAACCGACATACTGGTATCTTTAAAAAAATCATATATAATTTAATAGAGTAGATAAGCATGCAGAGCATGCAGCATGAAAGCAAGCATGCAGCATGCATTGGTATCTCCTCGTCTCCGGCGCTGCGGGATGTGCAGCCCTTCCGCCCTTGCGTAACGAGGCTCAGGCACCCACGCTTGCTTCCGCAGCTTCGGCTTTTTGGATCGCCATCGGCGCCTTCGGCGCCTCGGCGACCAGCCTCAGCCGCTCCAGCTCGACCGGGCGCCTGAGCCTCGTTACAGCGGGCGAGGGCTGCCCTCCCTCCGCGCCTCCGGCTTTTAAATTACACTCTAGGGGTAGGGCAGACAAGACTACGTGGAGTCGGTTTTGCAGCGATTCGTTTCTGTCACGTTAGTTTTGTGGCACAAAATATTGCCTGTTTTGGACCATTTCAAATTAATTTAATGTTAAAATACGATTTAATACGAATATAGACATCATGACTTTCAATAATATGGATAAATACACTTATGAGTAATAAATTTATGAAAACAAATATTAGGATAACTCCATTTATGAATATTACAATTATTTATTCGAATGATTATGAGTTTCGATCATTAGTATAGAAAAATATATGAAAACAAATATTAGTAAAAACTAAGTGTATGATTAGTGATATTATGAATATCAATGATTATGTTTTTAAATATGTAGGTTTTAAATTTTTTATGAAGAATGATCATTATGGTATCAAATTGTATGAGAAATATTTTCGGACCTCCAATGATAGGAATTGAAAAGTTATGTAAGAAAATGCGCTACCTGCTATAACATCACCCCATCCAAAATTAAAAGCGTAAAAATCTGGACAACTTGGTTTGACCAGTCCCCGAAGGCAGCGCCTGTTCACAGACATGACGGATGAGCCAGCCATCGCTTCACTCGATCATATTTTAGAGACATTTTAGTGAGAATGACAAATTCAAGATCTTTCTTTTTAATTTAATAAAAATAACAATTCAGAGTGAAGATAATCTTGACAATGGAGGGGATCACTTTATTGTCATAATGTTTTATTACTAATTTATGATATTAATTTATGCAACATAGTATTAAAAATAGGTCAAGTTGCGGCGGGAGTGGCCCCTTGGCCATCCCTAAAGCCAACTGTATTTTTTTACATACAATATAAAAAAAATCGGAAAACCGTGGTTTAGATAGCAAGAAACAAACGGACATATTCATTACGTCACGGTCATTGCATGGGTTCAAATATTATATGTGCTCCCTCGAAAGCCTACTCTCTACATAACCGTTTAAAGCACTTTATATATCTATAAAAGTACCTATGTTCTTCAGTGTAACCTACGACGCAGCGTGCATTGCTTATTCAAGTAATGCGAAAAAAAAAGGCTACCCCTGTACATTATTTCAGCTTCAACCAAACCAACGCGTGCAGATTGCCATCGCCGGCGCGATCATAGGCCAATGACTGGTCGTGCGACCTGTCATTCGCCTATGATCGCGTCGGCGATGGTGATTTGCACGCGTTGGTTTGGTTGAAGCTTACTTTTACAAAATGACAATTATACGATATCCATTATATGCTGGTAAGAACAATTCCGTTCAGTTACGCTTAAAACGGCATATAACTAACAAAAAATCAACACATCCATTGCTCATTGCCTCCGGAACCATGCATATGTTTGTTATATTGGCATACTCGTACTTGTACCTAGACTTCCTGACATTCCGCCGACGCTGAGGCATTCAATTGGCACAAGTGGGACATTATCAAGCGGTTATTAACCTTACCTTGATTCGTCACCCCTGCATCTTCTCTCCGGTCTCTTCCCCCTCAACTTCACGCCCGCAGCTATGCGGCTGTCGAACTCCACACTCTTCGCTTCGATGTCGTTACCTTCCCCAAGACGTCCGCCGGTGTTTCCCACAGCATCAGCAACATCAGCCCACAGGCTGGCGTGTCCCCCTAACAGTCGTCCACGTCTATCCTTCAGTTCGCCCTTCAGCGATATCATAACATCTCTTCTTCAATTTGGTTGACCGAGAAAGCTCCTATTCTAAAATCAAACACCAATGTAAATGGATTTATACTCCAAGTGACGACGCTATACCGATCCACCCCTACAGTGTAGAGATGATATTTTAACATAGCCCATTCCCCCGATACTTCACTATCTTCACTCACACCACCACACACGCATAACTCATATACACAAAACCAACATGCCCAAACAAAAACCACCAAATTTTGAATTCATGCGAAATGAGTATAAAAAAAGCAAAAATAAATAAATAATGCACGTGTATAGGCGTGTCAGCGTGATTTTAATTGATTTTAAAATATATTTACACAAAAGAATTGTCAATTGATTGATGAGGTGAATTATATTTACACTTTCCGAGAAACTGCGTAAAAATAAAAAAAAATATAAAAAAAGTAATCTAAAGAAGCTGCGGGTACACTACATTATTAAGCAAAAGTTTATCGTCGACTAATTTATCGCGCGAAACTAAAATTTTGATATCCGATTTTTCTTGGACCCGACCTAACGCTACGTACAATTGGCCATGACTGAACACGTCCGACCGCAAGTCTACGCCTACCCGATTTATAGTCTGCCCCTGACTCTTATGAACAGTCATGGCATAACACAGAGCTAAGGGGAATTGCCGTCGCGTCATTTCGATGGGGCTGTCCGGTTCGATTGGAGCTTTAAACAAGATACGCGGAATCAAAAATTCGTTTGTTTCGCCTGGCTTGCGAACGGTTATTATGCGCGGCGTAGTTTTCACGACGATAACTTTTGTGCCATTGACCAGTCGGTCTGAAAAACTAAGATTGCGGATTATCATGCACACGCATCCTACTTTTAGTGTTAGATCATGTTCTGGAACACCCTTTGGCTGCAGTTTATTTAACGCGTCCGCGCCTAAAAATATATCGTCCGCGTTATCGGAAAGGACTTTATCGATTGAATAAAAGTGTAACGGTTCCGATTCTACTCTATCTAATACTATGGAATTAATTTCCCTAACGTTTTGATTGTGTGTGGTGAGTATTGCTCGACCAGCACACGTGTCCGGTTCAATAATGACAACATGTGAAAAAACAAAATCTATTAGATCGTTCAAATCTGTAACATAAGAAAGGTGGGAAGTTAAATCTACTAAATTTAAAATTGAACGATTTACCTTTACCGTTTGAACCGGCAATTGATTCGATCCCAGTTTTAATAAAAAGTCAGAATACTCTGGGTCGTCTCTGTTACGTTGGGAAGTGCTCAAGTTGAAAATTTTAATTTGTTCCCAAATCGGTGAGGACTTGACTGAACAATTGATTACGTCAGAGTTACTTTTAGCTTTTACTACGACAGGAGGTATCTGACGGAAATCTCCTGCGAAAATTACGATTTTCCCACCAAAAAGCCTGTTGCACTTCATCAAATCGCGGAGAGACCTATCAAGCAGGTGAATGAAATATTTGTGAGCCATAGGGGCTTCGTCGTAAATAATAACGTCAGCTTGTCGAACAAGCTCAGCGCGCTGCGAACCATTGGTAATGCTCCAGTAACCAAGATCATCTACGGGGTTGAGGGGGAATTTAAACATGCTATGTGCCGTAATACCGCCTACGTAATTTTGCGCCGCGATACCTGAACTCGCCGTACACAAGACAATTCCTGAATTTCCGCGTGCGTGTGCAGTAATTACATTTAAAAGTAAAGTTTTACCTGTTCCGGCAGGCCCGTCAATGAAAATGGCAGTATTGTTAGAGTTTCGGAACTCGCTGTCACTCAGGAGAGTGTGAATATAACTAAACACGAGGTTTTGGTCGGGGGATAATTTTGGTAGCCAGCTACTCACGAACGTGTTTAACTCGTCGCGATTATATTCGACGCGCTCGCGGCCTACTTCGGTCGAATCGTCTATAACGCCCGGTAACCCTTGCTCGACAAGGGATGTCCCATGTTTACGCAATAACCGGTCGATTTGGACGAGACAAAGTTTGTACGCTTTTTCTGCGTCATCGGATAAACGCTGCAAAAAATCCTGACCAATTAAATGTTTGTACTTATCCCACAAAGAAACGACCCTAACCCCGTTCACAGCTAAGAGTACGAAAAAGCTACGCAGCCGTGGTCCAGTCAAAAATGTAGATGCTTCCTGCATAGCAATCTCATACTCCGCTTCATCGTCCGCGATCCCGAGAGCTTTCGCAGCTTCCTGGAAAGTTTTGCACAATGGACCACCAAGTTTATATAAATCGTCGTAACTACGACACGGCTGAGACGCTAAAAGAAGACGCAAGTAAAATAATTCACCTCTGTTTGGCGCGACCCAGAATAAACGCGATACTAATTCGCCCCTTTGCCGTCTTGTCAAAAATTTATTATTACTTAATTCATAGATTTCTACATTTTTAGTGGTGGGACGTCGTGAATGTACAATAAACCGCTCGTAAAAATCCAAGTACGTTATGTTATCAAACTGTTCACCGAGAGGCCTTTTAAAATAAGTTATTAAGTCCGAATGAGCGCGGCGCGCGGCATCTGCTTCGGTTCCCGGCTTGAAAAAGATGGATTGTTGGCCCTCAAGGTGTACGGCGAGCTGCTTTACGTTCGGTTCGCGAGCTGTTACGTCAAACTCTAAAATGCGCCACGTCGCTTCGCAAGAACCAAGGTAACGTTTGGTGACATACTGCTCGATTTCATTGTTTTTATCTGAATCGGGAACGACAGTAACGCGCGATTCGTCAGGACCTTTGGTCATGTATTTGAATAGATATTTGACGATCGCGCGTGCGGAATATGCTAATAAATTTATGTGACAGTCATACTTGAGGAGAAGAGCGGCATTGTACGGAACGACCCACAAATCACTAACCGTTATGTCTCTATTTCTAAATTTAATGGTGGCTTGGTTTTTACTATCACGGCGTAAATGAACAAAACCTTTGTCATCGCAGTAAGTTACAGCCGTTTCAGATTTAGGGAAATACTTTGTGCATTTCATTTTTTCAGTATCCCAACATGGCAAATCTGTTCTATGTGGAGGTCCACATGGGCCGTGTATCATGTGATCAAGCACAGCCTTGCGTAATCTACCACCTGCCTCAGAAGGAGGAGGGATATCTGCCCTTACAAATTGATCGATTTCAAAATTTTGTATGGGACCACCCCCTTCGATTCTAAAACAAATGTGGGCATGGGGCAGTCCTCGTTTTTGAAACTCTATGACATGCATAATATACATACATCTACCAAACCAAGCACCAGTTCTAAGGTCTTTTAAAAGTTGTGCGAGTTTCAAGTTAAAAACTCTCGCACAAATTAAAGGATTAGGCCTTTGTCCTTGTGGAGTAGATTGTTGGATCTCGGGCCACTTTGGATTGCATGTCATCGTTAAAAAGTATGATGGAGTGCCCAGTCTATTGACCAGTGCAATCGCATCCATATATTTAGTTTTCATATACCGTGGACCTCCAGTAAATGTATTGGCCAGATAGACACGTCCCGGCACAACACCACCCTCTCCCCGTATGGTTTCATCTGCTGCTATCTGGTTACTAATTTCTACCGAGTTTTCTACTTCCTGAAGGGGAGCAGATCTAAGAGCAGCATCTGAGGAATGATTCTGCATATTAAAAATGTACCTAAGTCGTTCCTCTGAAATTCTACAGAACATATCTACTATCCATTCCTCAGAAAGTCTGCTCAACTCTGAAAACCGCGGCTCAGATAGCAACAAACAACGGACGTATTTATTTTGTGTTAGTTTTACGCCGTTGTTATCGAGTCTATTCGGTAACCAACCGGGATTACCGTGTGGATACAGCAAAGGATATTGGAAAGTTTCATACAGCGGATGTAAAATGTCTACAGTGTGCGGTTTTCGAGCACCTATGCGCCATATGACTATAGCTTTAGGAATATAGCGTTCGCGTTCTGTGCTCAGAATTGCGGCTATTTCCGAACCGATTGGCATGTCTCCCAAAATATTACCATGGGAGCGTCGCGACGTGGGTTCAAATATCAAATGTGCCTCCTCGGAAGGCTCCTGACTTAAACGTTTAAAACAATCTATGTACGGACTAACATTATGCATAAAATTGGTAATGCAGCGAACTACCTCCATGTCTAAATTTTGGCTTACAGCTGTCCTTTCCCTTTCGTCGTAAATGTACATACCGATAGGATTATATGTGTCAGTGTAAGCTAAATCAAAAACGCGATGGTAAGTTCGGCCCTGAATTTTTAAGAAAGACACACCGGAATTTGGTTGATGAAAACCATGAGAAACGCCTAATGCGCTAAACGAAAACAAATTATTGAAAGCTCGCGGTCTTAGAAGGAAAGCTGGGTGGGAATAGAACTCTTCGGTTAACGGCGGTAAATTTTGAACATTATATGCTCCAGAACCACAACACCACTTGACTCTACCTTTTTCCTCAACAAAAATTCGCGCCTGACATTG
Organism: Ostrinia nubilalis; assembly: GCF_963855985.1. Classification (NCBI taxonomy): domain Eukaryota; kingdom Metazoa; phylum Arthropoda; class Insecta; order Lepidoptera; family Crambidae; genus Ostrinia; species Ostrinia nubilalis. Next base: position 5,958,420 of record NC_087118.1, on the reverse strand, counting down.
AGGACATCTGTGACTGTCATTTAAAGACAATTTTTTAAAAGAATGGGTCTGAATTGAATCTAGGTCGTCGTTTTGTTTTTGTCCGATCAAAATATTGAAATTACGCAACGCGGGTTCTAAATTTCTGTTTACTACATTATATTGTTGTGACGCTTCTTTATTAACTTCCGGATTTTGTTGCGAATACCGTTTTACCGCTTCCCTATTAACCGAGGGATTATTTTGCGCGTACCGTTTAACCGCGTCCCTGTGAACGGAGGGATTGTTTTGAGAGTATCGTTTGACCGCATCCCTGTTAACGGATGGATTGTTTTGCGAGTATCGCGAAACTGCGTCCCTATGAACCGAGGGATTTTTTTGTGCATAACGTTTAACCGCGTCCCTATTGATAGTTGGGTTCTGGGTAGCATAACGTTTTACAGCCTCTCGGTGTCTAAGGGTTTTGGTTGACGTTACGTTACTAACCCGACCGCTATTTAAATCGACCCGATCAATTACAACGACTGGCTTTAATTTCAATTTGACATCAGAATGTGTAGTACTGACGGACAAAGGTTTCGCATCATGGGCAATTTTTAACGCAGTTAAATCTACTCTCTCAAGAACCACAACTGGTTTTAATTTTTCATTAATTAATTTAGATTTTTTCGGTGCGGAAGAATCTACTTTAGATTTAGATGATCTCTTTTTTTTGGGTCGACCTCGTTTGGTTGATTGCACCGGTGCAATGTCTATTGATTCTAACTCAACTTTTTCAAGGACTACGACAGGTTTCAACGTTGTTAATTTCGCGTCGCGTGGCTCGAGTGGGACGACGGGATCTAAGTTTAGCGCAAAATTTACTACAGTTAATTTATGTATAGAATATTGCGCCGAGGTATACGCATGTCCTACGAACAGTAATTTTGCGAGATCTTCTAAATTTTGGCAACAAAACAAACGCGCCTTATTTTGAGTTTCGTCCCGATGATTAAATTTATTATTGATGCCAACCGCATGGCTATTAAATAAATAAAATTTGTTGCCAAATTTCCAAAAAGAAACCGTATAATTGTTCCCGGTGAACAAGTAACTATCCCGAGTATCGTTACGTTCGCGAGTGAATACACGGTCGCGCAAAATATGAACTAACTGCAATGTTGCAACATCAACATCGCGCAGTGAAGCTGGAAAAAGCCCGTTTTCAATCCAGTTGGGTTCCATTGCATTAATTTTAACCGCGAAGTTCCCTACTCGATAATCATTTGGCAATTCGTCTGGTAATAAGAAAACGTGGTCCCGAGGTTTGCACTGCAAGTAAAGTAAATCACCGTACTGAAGAATAGTATTGATATCCGCAACATCAAACACGGCCCGATTTTTAATAACTGACAAAGCGGATGCACATGCTGACATGGCTACACACTGTGCATTATTACCTTTATACCGTGCATCGCCTTGATGGGACAATCCTTTACCAGAAATTAATAATTAATAATAGTCTGATTGACAATGAAGTCGCGCTTATTATGCATTACGAATACATAATTTAAAAGAAAGTAATTTGCTTCGAAATACAAAATGCAGGTGGTTTCTTTATTTTCAGATAATATGCTGATACCTTATCAAGACAAAAATAACGAAAACTCTAAAAAGATTCAAGTCAATCTTCTCTTAAAATTATTGTCATAAAATATAAACGTGTAAAGAATGCAACTTCAGTATCTAAATTGAATGATAAAAAGTGTTATAGATTTATATGACACAGGGAAGATAATTAAAAGATTGGTCACATAATTAATGCTAATTTTCAACTCAGTTATGTAATATTATAAAAATACTTTCATTATCTTCTAACACTCTCCGCTAAAATATCTAAAGCATTTTGACAAGGCATTAGAACATCACCTTAAAGCAATATCAATCATGCTAATTTTGAGGTACACACAGAAAACAAAATGACAAACTATAGTGCCAACAAATTTTCTGAAAATAAATCGTCAATAAATTCATATTCAGTTATAAATGGTTATGCAATGAACAAGTGATAAATTTTACAATGCCTACCTGATTAATTACCTTTATTGTTTTGGTAATTGAAATTAAGTTTGTTTTTTACTAATAAATAAAAGAAATTAAATTAAATTTAAAAGTAGATATACCTACCTATAGAGACCTACCTAAACCGAAATTCCAAACTCATACAATTAATAGCAGCTAGTTCTAATAGTAATAAGAAGTTTAATGTAAACAAAAGTTTGAAATTTTATTATAATTGAACAACAACATTACCTACTTAAGTAGGTAGGTAATGTATCCAAATTACTAAAGAAAACAGTAAATTGTATTAAAAACAAATGCCTACCAGTTAAGGTATGTAATGATGGAAATCAATGATTATACAAATAAGTACTAACCTATTTTACTGTAACTGTACCATTTTGCAGTAAGTTCATATTACAACAAGTAATTTTATAAGGCTAATCCTACCTAAAAAATGCATTGCATTGATACAATATTTCCTAAAATAAAACTAATGCAAAATCAAATAACAGGCTTGCCTAACCCCATTGAGACAATAAGTAGGTACCTACCTAATTTCTGCTTATTAACTTCAATTAAATTAGTAATAATATGGATCAAAAGAAATTTAGAATTTGTTTCTGTAAAAATGAAAAATATTATAGGACCTTAGATTAATAATCTAAGTAGGTATAGGACCAATTTCAAACATGATGAATATTAATAACTTCAATCAATTGGTGCACATCTATTTGAATTTAATTAATTTATGACAAGAGATAAAAATTAAATGTTATTAATACCACTATTCAAGTAGGTAAATTATAATTAGTATAATTATTAATCTTGATTTATAAAAGGCTAGATATTATGGTCAGATCCAGACTTATACAAGTTCAAAAAAAAGTACCTATACCTAGTAATATGAATGTTAAATCAGAATTCAACGCACTAAATTGAAAATATTGATAAATAAATACAAATATAACAAGCGCAGGATATAAGTAGTATCAAATGCAAATAATCCTATTGCAAATCTGAAGGTTTTCAAATAATATTTAAACTGCATTGATATTACCTGCCAATATTTGAGAAGGATTCAATCAAGTTCTTATTATTGATTTGATTTCAGAGCAAATCAATTATTTTAACTACACTGAAACATTAATTAAATTAGATGTGATTCAATAAATGCTTTGTTTATAATAAGAACTAAAGTTATGCTTACTTGTGTATTTTAAATACCTAATGTAACACCAATTTCAACAGTAAATAATCCTACGTGTAAAATTATTTTACATAACTATTCATATGAAAACCATCTCAGAGTAAGAAGATCTAAATAACTTTTATTGATAGATAATGTGAATTTATGTTCATCAACAATGAAATGATAACTTGTCTGTTAGGACATTATTAATACAAGTACCTACCTTGTGTGGAATTGACATGTTTCAAAATATAAAGATTTCTTACGTGTTATTAACTATTTACTGTTAGGCATGGACCTTTTTTTATAGGTCCATGATTGTAGGTAGGTGTAGGTAATTTAAATAACTTGGCAAATAGAATAAGGGGCTACGCCCTTGTCAACCATATTTAGAAAATGTGTTATTGACTTGAAAAAGCTAGATCTTAACGAACAGACTCAAAATAAAGAAACAACGATAGAGAAATCCTATAAATTTGCAGTTATGAACTACCTACAACACCATTGCCATGTCAATTATAAAAGAAGAAAAATGGCGGTCCATAACTATTCATCAAAGCCAAACATAGTATATTTTTAACGAACCAAAGGACCTAAACACAGAAAATAATGGAAAGAAGAACAAATAAGACTTTATAAGACTTACCCGTGGCGATGCAGACGGCCGTGGTGGAATCGTAGTTGAAGCGGGGCATCGTGAAACTGCAATTATACACATTTAATGAACTAAAGAACCACAAATTATGGCACTGAAGAACCTAAAATACACTTAAAACTTCGATCATTACACTTTAAAAAGTTTTAAACCATAAAAAGTTGTTTGTTTAACATTATTTCATTTGTTTTACAATGGCGTCCCCTTCAACAAAAATGATGCCTATACTAACGGAACGATGAAAAGAAACAATTAAGTTGATATATCATCAAAATTGATTTGTACAATAGTATTTTATTATTTGACAAACCTATGGATAATAATTTTAATAATATTTACACATAACTTACCGCGATGAAACAAGATGCAAAACAGTTGCGACCGAGAGGGAGGCGGAAGTGAATGAGCGCGAAATGTCTCAAGGAAGGGGCAAACTTTTTAGCCTACAAAACTTATGACCATAGACAACTTTTGTTTGATGATGTTTAACCTATTGGTCACCAACTTATTTCGCCTGGAACAGTAAAAAATATATTTCTGTTTTGAAAATAAAGATTTAGGGTTTTAGGCAATCGCAAAAATACGCATAAAATAACTAAAGCATTTCTATAAGTATTTTTATCAAAGAAATATTGCACGGAAATGTTAAACGTTTTGTATTTAAAAAAAGACCATGGCGCTCTAAAGGATATAGAACGCAACTCAGATTTTATTTAATCTGATTTGATTATGATGATTAATTATGATAGAAAAATAATGATTAATAACAATCGGTTATTAAGAATAATTTGGTAAATGTGATTAAAGAAATTATTCACGTATATATGAAATTAAATAAACTGCTTAGGGTTGGCCCAAGGTCCACCCCCGCCGCATCTAAACCTATTTATTAAATTTTAAACAGTTCGTTTAAATTTTAAACATTCCAATCTCATTATACTAATTTATATTAATATAATTAAGATATCAAAACGTTCAAAATGTGTTGCTGTACACGCTGTACACGAGCCGGTGTTCTCTTTTAAGATATTTGTAAGTGATAAATTAATGTGATTACTTTCTTACTTTTACCTCGATTGTCGGTAATTATTATTAATAACTGGTAAGTAACGTAATATACATAAATTAAAACGAACTGTCCCACCCGTGACAGTGACAGGGGGGCGCCACCACCGTCAATACCGAATCGCTGGTTCCGATTTTTGCCACGTTGGAAACTATATAGTTGAAATGATGGTGGCGCCCCCCTGTCAATGTGTTTGGTGACACGGTTCAGTTTAAATTAGTTCATCTATATGACTGTAAGTAATGAACAGCGCAGCCGCCGCCGGTCTTATTGATCCTTGAGGGGATAATGACATTAATTAATCAGTAAGACGTACTATGGATCGAAATAGCGATTTATGGACATATTGATTTTTTTCTTTCATAATTTCTATTTGAAAAAAATACTTATCGAACGTAACTTACGTTATTCTGATGAATAAATGTCGTTAAAAGTTTTTCTCTAAAATCAATAGTTTGGCTGGAAAAAAATATTTGCCATTTTCGTTGTATGGAATGAAACTTAAAGTGGTCGATTTCGACTAAGCCTATAGCTTGTTGACTATAATCCTAAACTATCAGCGCGCGCCCAAAGTTGCCCGTTCAGAAGTTACAAGGTTCCAAAATATGAGTTAAATATTTGTCAGTAATTTAAGGTTAATTTAAATTGTTAACGTATGGAATCTTTATATTTTCGTTGAATCTTTAAAGATATTCCAAAAAAAGTCACTTTTACTAACTTTTTTTTCATTTTTCAGAACCACATAACTTGTGAACGGGCAACTTTAGGCGCGCGCTGATAGTGTAGGATTATAGTCAACAAGCCATTTCATTCCATATAACGAAAATGGAAAATATTTTTTTCCAACCAAACTATTGGTTTTAGAGAAAATCTAACGACATATATTCATCAGAATAACGTAACGTATCGATAGGTATTTTTTTCAAATAGAAATTATGAAAAATATCGCTATGTCCATAAATCGCAATTTCGATCCATAGTGTGACGTAACCTATCAATATGAATTTAAAAAATAGAAGTTGTGAAAAAAAAAAACGCTGTCCAAAATTTCGCTTTTCGATCGATCCATAATAGAAGTTTTTTTTTTAAAAACATGATGATGACATTCACAACGCTAAAAAATTATTATTTTTATCTCATAAAGATAAAAGTAAATTATGCCTGCTCCACTTTTACCTACTTTCGAGGGACCTTAATTTTTCAGTCGTACAAAACAAAATTTGACAGAAGGGCGCTACACGGGTTAAAATTCACATTTTTGTCCTTTGACGTTTCAAAATCTTTTGATTAAATTTCCGAACGAAACATCCTATCACTCTCTAATCTATGGTCCCTACACCCCCCCCTCTTGACAAACTGTCAAACAAAAGTTTGTTTTGATTTGGTTGGTGTTGTTCGAATGAAATCTAATAAGAATAGTTACTTACATACATATCTCAAAGAAATAATCTATAGCTGAAACAAGTGATCTTAAAAATAATAGTAACAGAAGCCTTGTACAATATTACAACAATATCTGAGTTTTCAATGTGATACTGTTACGTTAACTCTATGCATATTTTGCCTGTGTAAAATAAAGAGAATAGTGATTGCAGCGTAAGGTAATGCTTGATGATAACTATGAAACGTTTGATAATTGATGGCACTATTAATTATTCAATAATATTTAAGAGGTCAAAGTTTTTGAGGATGAATGTTTTTTACTCTTGCACTCTAAAAGTATTGTACAGTTTTGATGAAATTGTTTAACTATAAGGCTGGGTTGCACCATCTTACTATAACAAACATCAAAAATCTATCAAACTTCATTCAGAAAACACCAGTTATCGTTAAAGTTACGGTCAAAGTTAGGTAATGCAACTGAGCCTTAATGTTTACAACAAAATGTAAGCACAATATCTATCAATTTAATTAAAGTTATATATTTTACTTTTCAGATGTTAAAGTGATCAATAATGATGTACAACTTGTCCCGGAAAACCAATATTTAATGAAAATTAATAAAATCTTAACAAACCAAAGTAAACTGTTCATAATTCCAAAATATTTAATTGAACATAAATTGATTATTATCTTTAAATAAGCCTTCTTAATAAATGAGTGTTTTAAATTCATTGGGTTTTAATTAATATTAAATATCTAATAAGTTGAGATAAAAATGATATAGGAATGTTATCAACTGAACTAAGTAAATATACAGTGTGTCCGGGCATGTAGTGATCAAACTTTAAGGGCGTAATCTATAGACAATTTTATCGACGAAAATACTTCAAATTTGGGTCTTGACCCATTTATCGCAAAATTAAAAGGATTTAAGTTTTTAATTTTTAGTTTTCACCTCTTCCTTCAAAAACAAGTGAAAGCGTGGTTAGCTTAACATTAATAAGAAAATATTTTATATCATGCGATAGCCAATAAAATTATGTATTAGTAGAAGTAGAAAACAGACACAAGTTTCATACATTTTATGGGAGTAAGAATGGATTTAATTAGAAAAATACATGATTTTTTTCACTTCTTTTTCAGTTATTGTCCAACACAAGAAAAACCAGGTCGTTAAAGTATGTTTTATTTGCATTGTATTCTTAGTGTTTGAGCTATTCTACAAAACGAATGTAAATTTATTAGTCTACGTCTATTAGTTTCGACGCAATTGTTGAACAAAGATACCCCTTCCCAGCCGGTTCCATAGCGCTGCTAACATGCGAAAATGCACTGCCTGAAAGAATCACACAACCTATTCCGACGCGCTATGGAAGCGGCTGGGAAGGGGTATCTTTGTTCAACAATTACGTCGAAACTAATAGACGTAGACTAATAAATTTACATTCGTTTTGTAGAATAGCTCAAATACTAATAATACAATGCAAAAAAAACATACTTTAACGACCTGGTTTTTCTTGTATTGGAAAATAACTGAAAAAGAAGTGAAAAAAGTCATGTATTTTTCTAATTAAATCCATTCTTACTCCCATAAAATGTATGAAACTTGTGTCTGTTTTCTATTTCTACTAATACACAATTTTATTGGCTATCGCATGATATAAAATATTTGCTTATTAATGTTAAACTACCCACGCTTTTACTTGTTTTTGAAGGAAGAGGTGAAAACTAAAAATTAAAAACTTAAATCCTTGTAATTTTGCGATAAATGGGTCAAGCCCCAAATTTGAAGTACTTTTATCGATAAAATTGTCCCTAGATTTCGCCCTTAAAGTTTGATCACTACAAGCCCGGACACACTGTATAATAAAGTGTATCAATCAATCATCAATGTTAATGGAGTTCAAAATAATAGTAATATTTTGATGGTAATGATACAGACGGAGACAAGGCTATTTTCATAAATAAAAATAGATGAAAACTTTTAAATACTATGTCACTTTTAAGAACTTATTCTACATAATAATAGGTTTGGAAGTTCTTTACAAGCTTAAACTTGTTTGTTTGGCTCTTGTGCATAAAATCTTACTTTTACAGAAAAATGCATCAAATAAATTATTAAGTAAATACTTTTATCCTTCTTACTGTTAGAATTTTGCTGTGTGTAGGTTTTTCATATCCAGATTTTTTCTTAGAGATGTTTTCTTTGTGTAATGAAGTACTATAACACTAACTTAATTTAGTAGTAAGTAGGCAATACTTACCACATTTAGTTTCAACAAATGTCATAATAATACGAGTAAGTACTTTAGTAAGTCCTGTTCTTTATATTTTTAAAAATTATTTTGGGACTGGATGGCGCAATACAGGGTGGAATTTTATAATGCCACCTGGAGGGAAAGTACTTTTAATATTGTAGATAGAACTTTTTTCTCAAAGAAAACATTCCTTTATTTTTGAAAAGAAATAGAAGTACATTCAAAGATTTACAAACATTTTCTTGCCACACCCAGAATCAAACCAACTGAAATCTATTAAAAATTACAACCTGTATTTTTATTGCATCAATTGTTAGGGTTAAGTATAAGGATGAAATCTCTTTAACAAACTTGATAAATCAAATGAAATGAAAACCATGAAATCTTAAATTATTTTATTTATGTACAGAATACATTGTATGGTATGGTAGACAATTTTCGAAAATCTTTCAATGCAGTTCTCTTTCTTTTCAAAAACAAAGAAATGTTTTCTTTCAGTAAAATTTTCTATCTACAGTATTATGAGTACTTACTGATATGTACCATCCTAGACTGCATCTCACTTAACACCAGGTGCGATTGCGGTCAAATACCTGCCTTGTCTAGCATAAAAAAAAACTTTCCTCTAGGTGGCATTACAAAATTCCACCCTGTATATCCAATAATATTTATTTATTTAATTAATAACTACAATTTATAATACACAAAAGCTAGTGAGATGGCTAAAAGAAATTTTCCGTAAAGGGGGTAAAACGAGATCCACGCGTACGAAGTCGCGGGAGGCCGCTAGTTATTTCATAATGCGCGCTCGTTGCCTCGCACAAATACCTATAACCTATGTACAAGTTACTGATTCTTGCTTGAGAAATAATAAGAATTAAAATCTATAAAAATGTGTAGAATATAACTACCCACAAGGGCTGCTCCCATGTGGTGGGGCTTATCACCCTGCCAGATGGGTAGGACCATATGAGTTGAGAACGCGGGACATTACCAGGAGTATTGGCGTGTGCTTCAAACATTCGTCAGCGGTCCCTATTCGGTCTCACACAAGGAAAACGTCATTACGCCTTCGGCTTTCAGTGTGCGGCATGAATGTATTGTCCTGGTGGTCACTGTTCGAGGCCTATTAAAAGGGCAGGGGATGAAGAAGTCGATTGGTCATGTGGAAGACTACAGCCGGCAGAAAATGGTCGTTACCTACCTAAGTGGGCTTTCTGGAGCGGTATTATGACCCGTAGCCCGTCAATGCTAGTGTCATCCGGTTGGCAAATGACCATGCTACCCAATGTCGCAGTCACTATGCCTAGACAGCCTCCACCACTCGCCACTGGTACCTCCGGAGCCGTCCTGTGAAACTACCCTTAGTGTAATTAAACGCACTGCCCTCTAATCTATAGATATAAACCAGTTAACCAAGTTCGTGTCGTGCCACGCGCAGTGTAGGGTTCCGTAGTTGCCCGTCGTTACCGCAATATATTTCTGAAGCAAGCAATTAGTACTTCATCTTAACACTTTTAATGGGGGGACGCCCTAAGTTACTCGAACAAAAATTGGCTTCAATAAAGTGCTACTTTAATATTTTGCAAACGGGATCCGTTAAAATAAAAAAATAGTCTTAGAAACCCCTAAGCCATTATAAAAGACCTATCCAACGATACCCCACAGATGGGGTAGAAGATGAAAAAAAAATCCCCACTTTATATAGGGAAGCTACCCTAAAAAATTTTTTTTTAAGTTTTGTTTTATTACTTTGTCGGCATGATTAGAATACATACCAATGGTAAAGTGCCAATATACCTCCTAACTAACAATACTAAATTTTTTTAAGAAATCTATTTAATTTCCTGTGGACATTTTCCATTCGAAATTTTTCTCCTAACTGATATTTCTTTTTAGATAGCAATAAAACTTTGTGGAAATAGCTGCTATATGCGCAAGTAATATTCTTATAACACTGGGCTGCAGTCCTGTCTTAAATATTAAAATTACATTTATGGAAAGAATGAAAGAAAGAAACATTTATTGCCATGGACATCACAGAAGACAAAAGATGTAAATAATAGAAAAAAAAAGTAAATAACACATAGTTAGGTGACATAAAACATGTACAATGAAAGTGAAAGTAAACTGAGCAGTGCCACCCTGTCGCACAGCGATGTCCATCGCAATGGGACCCCACTCAGCATATTCCGTGGCCCCCGGTGAGGGAGGCCACGACGCTGGTTTTCAGTGTGGCGATTTTCGTTCTTTGAACTATCGTTCGGCCTTGGGTCTCGCCTTAGTAAGCTCCTGTATACAATTTGTATCGAGAATTTAGTTCGGTTACGAAAGCGATTGACAGCTTGGCGGCCATCTTGGATTTTCAAAATTTTGTATTTTTTTTTTGATCTGGACTACTTTCCGCACCGAACCCCATTTTTACTTTTTCTCTAAGTTTACCGAGATCAGAAAAATGAAACTTTTTACCAATTGGCCGCTTGCTCCGCCGCCATCTTGTTTTGCCATGATTTTTTATTTTTCTAATAATTAGGGTCATATAACTGACCAAACACCATTTTTAGATTTTTTCTGCCATATCTCCATCTGTCCGTTCCTTAACTATAAAGATACCTACCCATGTCGCAAAAAATACTCTTTCTCATAGCTTCCAGTGTTGCCAGGTAATCGAGAAGAAAATGGTCAAATAACCTTTTTAGGATTACTTTGCACGAGTTCACATTCAAATTTTTGACCGGAACTCATTATTTACATTTTTTAAATTTTTTTTGACCAAATCTCCCAAAATATGGCAACACTGGTGAAACTTCGTTACCCAAGCGACACCTCTTGACAAAACACACATACAATTCGACTTTCCCAGATGTTACCAACTACCCGAAAAAAGCATTGGAAAAATAAAAAATCTGAAACTTTTTACAAAATGGCCGCGCACTCGGTCGCCATTTTGATTTTCTGATATTTCGGATTTTTTCTATAATGTGGGTCGTATAACCGACTAAACCCCATTTTCAGACTTTTTCTGCCATAACTCCTTCTGTCCGTCCTTAACTTTAAAGACACCCATGTCGCAAAAAATACTTTTCCCCATAACTTCCAGTGTTGCCAGGTGATCGAGATGAAAATGGTCAAATGTCATTTGCAAGACCCCTTTGCAGGAGGCGTCATCCAAATTTTTGGCCGGAAGTCGTTATTTCTACATTCGACATTTTTGGACCAAATCTCCCAAATTGTGGCAACACTGGAGAAATTTGTTCACCCAAGCAAATCCGCTCGACAAGACACACAAACGCCCCATACAACTCGACTTTCCAAAGTGTTGCCAACTACTCGAAAAATGGATTCCAAAATTTCGAAATTTTCAACTTTTTACAAAATGGCCGCCCACGCCTCCGCCATTTTTCCCATTATCTGGGTCGTATATCCGACCAAACGTCATTTTTATTTTTTTTCTGCCATGACTCCTTCTGTCTGTCCTTAACTTTAAAGACTTTCAGTGTTGCCAGGCTTTTTTGATAAAAATGGTGAAATGTCATTCGGGTCCCCAAATGTCACCAGAATTGGAATTTCTGGAAATTTCCATTTTCTACTATCCGGGGCCGTGGTGGAAAATTTTCATCCAAAATGGTAGTTTTTTCCGATTCATGGCAACACTCGAATAACAGACCAACAATCGCCCGGAACATTGTACCCACTCCGGTGTCGCCATCTACCGGAAAATTCGTGTCAAAGTTTGGGAATTTTTTGATCGCAACAAAATGGCCGACGGCTCAGCCGCCATCTTGTTTTTTGATAATCTGTGAATGTGGCTCTCAAGAAGACTATGCATATCACAAATATAGAAAAGAAATTTTCAAAAACAATTGCGCATCTCGGAATGACACCTCCCCAAAAATACCCCTGAAATCGCGTTTTCAATCCAAGATGGCGGCGCGGCCATTTTGTTTTTCCGTTTTTTTCTCACATTTTTAACACATTTTGGCAACCCCAACAAACCACCAAAAAAGAAAAAATTCAGGACCAAAAACAAAAAAGTTGATGTTTTTTGGTTCAAAAAATGTGGTAAAGCTGTCAGTCAAAAAATCTAGTTTAAAACAAACACCAACAATTTTACCCCTCTCCCCTATAAATACCCCAAAAATACCCCTGATCAGTGAGTGAGTGAGTCAGTCAGTGGTAATCGAGCTTTCCTTCGGCCTCGCCTTTTTCTACGTTAGCTAAGCCCCCCTGCATACAATTTGTATTGAGAATTTAGTCCCTTTAGGAAAACGGGTGAACGCTTGGCGGCTATCTTGGATTTCCAAAATTTTGCATTTTTGCCTTAATCTGGACCATTTTCCGCGCCGAACCCCATTTTTACTTTTTTTCTAACTTCACCCAATCCCGAATTCATTTGTTTCTACATTTCCTTCAAACCAGTCATGTCCTGAAATTTTGAAATCCTGTAACTCTCAGTGTTACCAGGTGATCGAGTTGAAAATGGTCAAATGTCATTAGTTTGACCTATTTGCAGGAGGCGTCATCTAAATTTGTGACCGAAAGTCGTTATTTCCATTTTTTACATTTTTGGACCAAAACTCTCAAAGTATGGCAACACTGGAAATTTTCGTTTTTCCAAGCGATACTCCTTGACAAACTACGTAATCGCCTCATACAACCCGACTTTCTCAGATGTTGCCAACTACCCGAAAAATGCATGTGAAAAATCGAAAAACTGAAACTTTTTACAAAATGGCCGCTTACTCGGCCGCCATCTTGATTTTCCATGATTACGGATTTTTCCCATAATCTGGGTGGTATAACCGACAAAACCCTATTTTCAGATTTTCCCTGCCATATCTCCTTCTGTCCGTCCTTAACTTTAAAGACACCCATGTCGAAAAAAATACTTTTCCGCGTAGCTCCCAGTGTTGCCAGGTGATCGAGATGAAAATGGTCAAATGTCATTTTCACGACCCTTTTGCAGGAGGCGTCATCCAAATTTTTGACCGGAAGTCGTTATTTCTACTTTCGACATTTTTGGACCAAATCTCCTAAGGTATGGCAACACTGGAGAAATTTCTTCACCCAAGCGAAACCTCTTGACAGGACACACAACCGCCTCATACAACCCGACTTTCCAAAGTGTTGTCAACTACTCGAAAAATTAATTCCAAAATTTCGAAATTTTTAACTTTTTACAAAATGGCCGCCCACGCTGCCGCCATCTTGATTTTTTGACATTTCGGATTTTTCCCATAATCTGGGTCGTATATCCGACCAAACGTCATTTTTATTTTTTTTCTGCCATAATTCTTTCTGTCTGTCACTAACTTTAAAGACACCCATGTCGCAAAAAAAACTTTTCCCCATAACTTTCAGTGTTGCCAGACTTTTTTGATAAAAATGGTGAAATGTCATTCGGGTCCCCAAACGTCACCAAACTGCATACCAAGTTTTTGGAATTTTTGGAAATTTCCATTTTCTACTATCCGGGGCCGTGGTGGAAAATTTTCTACCAAAATGGTAGTTTTTTCCAATTAATGGCAACACTCGAGAAACAGACCAACAATCGCCCGGAACATTGTACCCCACTCCGGTGTCGCCATCTACCGGAAAATTCGTGTCAAAGTTTGGGAATTTTTTGATCGCAACAAAATGGCCGACGGCTCAGCCGCCATCTTGTTTTTTGATAATCTGTGTATGCGGCTCTTAAGAAGACTATACATGTCACAAATACCCAAAAGAAATTTTCAAAAAAAATGGCGCATCTCGGAGTGACACCTCCCTAAAAACACCTCGAAATCGCATTTTCAATCCAAGATGGCGGAGCGGCCATTTTGTTTTTCCGTTTTTTTCTCACATTTTTTAACACATTTTGGCAACCCCAACAAACCACCAAAAAAGAAAAAATTCAGGACCAAAAACAAAAAAGTTGATGTTTCAAAAATTTCCGCCATATTGTTTTTTGGTTCAAAAAATGTGGTAAAGCTGGCAGTCAAAAAATCTAGTTTGAAACAAACACAAACAATTTTACCCCCCTCCCCTCTACATACCCCAAAAATACCCCTGATCAGTGAGTCAGTGAGTCAGTGAGTGGTAATCGAGCTTTATATATTATAGAATAGATAGAATAGATAGAATAGATAGAATAGATAGAATAGATAGAATAGATAGAATAGATAGAATAGATAGAATAGATAGAATAGATAGAATAGATAGAATAGATAGAATAGATAGAATAGATAGAATAGATAGAATAGATAGAATAGATAGAATAGATAGAATAGATAGAATAGATAGAATAGAATAGAATAGAATAGATAGATAGATAGATAGATAGATAGACTAGCTTTGGTCGCCCGCTACGCGGGCTACAAAAGCTAGATCTGCGATGCTGGCCGCTCCGGGCTTCGCCCTACGCGGCGCTCGGCCTGCGGCCTCGCATTCGGAGCTCGGCCTTCGGCCTCGCAAAAATTACAGGGGGCGTTTATTGTCTGTCGCGGTGCTCTTGTGCTTTTTTGACGCAACACAAGTAAATCTATGGCGACTGTCGGGATTTGAACCATCGCTCGGCCTTCGGCCTCGCCTTTCTGTCTGTCACTGGGCTCTAGTCCTTTTTTGACGCATTAAAAATAAATCTATGGCGACTCACAGGCTTTAAGCTATCGCTCGGCCTTCGGCCTCGCCTTTTTCTACGTTAGCTGAGCCCCCCTGCATACAATTTGTATGGAGAATTTAGTCCCTTTAGGAAAACGGTTGAACGCTTGGCGGCCATCTTGGATTTCCAAAATTTTGCATTTTTGCCTTAATCTGGACCATTTTCCGCGCCGAACCCCATTTTTACTTTTTTTCTAACTTAACCCAATCCCGTAAAACAATTCCTTAAAACCACCCATGTCCCAAAATTTTGAGTTTCCGTAACTCCCAGTGTTGCCAGGTGATCGAGCTAAAAATGGTCAAATGTCATTAGTTTGACCTATTTGCAGGAGGCGTCATCCAAATTTCTGACCGAAAGTCGTTATTTCCATTTTTTACATTTTTGGACCAAAACTCTCAAAGTATGGCAACACTGGAAATTTTAGTTTTCCCAAACGATACTCCTTGACAAACTACGTAATTGCCCCATACAACTCGACTTTCCCAAATGTTGCCAACTGCCCGAAAAATGCATTTGAAAAATCAGAAATCTGAAACTTTTTACATAATGGCCGCCTGCTCAGCCGCCATCTTGATTTTCTGACATTTCGGATTTTTCCCATAATCTGGGTCGTATAACCGACCAAACCACATTTTTGGATTTTCCCTGCCATATCTCCTTCTGTCCGTCCTTAACTTTAAAGACACCCATGTCGAAAAAAATACTTTTCCCCGTAGCTCCCAGTGTTGCCAGGTGATCGAGATGAAAATGGTCAAATGTCATTTGCACGACCCCTTTGCAGGAGGCGTCATCCAAATTTTTGACCGGAAGTCGTTATTTCTACTTTCGACATTTTTGGACCAAATCTCCCAAAGTGTGGCAACACTGGAGAAATTTCTTCACCCAAGCGAAACCTCTCGACAAGACACACAACCGCCTCATACAACTCGACTCTCCCAAATGTTGCCAACTACCTGAAAAATGCATTTGAAAAATCAGAAATCTGAAACTTTTTACAAAATGGCCGCCCGCTCAGCCGCCATCTTGATTTTCTGATATTTCGGATTTTTCCCATAATCTGGGTCGTATAACCGACCTAACCCCATTTTCAGATTTTCCCTGCCATATCTCCTTCTGTCCGTCCTTAACTTTAAAGACACCCATGTCGAAAAAAATACTTTTCCCCGTAGCTCCCAGTGTTGCCAGGTGATCGAGATGCAAATGGTCAAATGTCATTTGCACGACCCCTTTGCAGGAGGCGTCGTCCAAATTTTTGACCGGAAGTCGTTATTTCTACTTTCGACATTTTTGGACCAAATCTCCTAAGGTATGGCAACACTGGAGAAATTTCTTCACCCAAGCGAAACCTCTCGACAGGACACACAACCGCCCCATACAACTCGACTTTCCAAAATGTTGCCATGTACTCGAAAAATGAATTCCAAAAATTCGAAATTTTCAACTTTTTACAAAATGGCCGCCCACGCCGCCGCCATCTTGATTTTTTGACATTTCGGATTTTTCCCATAATCTGGGTCGTATATCCGACCAAACGTCATTTTTATTTTTTTTCTGCCATAATTCTTTCTGTCTGTCACTAACTTTAAAGACACCCATGTCGCAAAAAAAACTTTTCCCCATAACTTTTAGTGTTGCCAGACTTTTTTCATAAAAATGGTGAAATGTCATTCGGGTCCCCAAACGTCACCAGACTGCATTCCAAGTTTTTGGAATTTTTGGAAATTTCCATTTTCTACTATCCGGGGCCGTGGTGGAAAATTTTCTTCCAAAATGGTAGTTTTTTCCGACTCATGGCAACACTCGAGGAATAGACCAACAATCGTCCGGAACATTGTACCCTACTCCGGTGTCGCCATCTGCCGGAAAATTGCTGTCAAACTTTGGGAATTTTTATGCTCGCAACAAAATGGCCGACGGCTCAGCCGCCATCTTGTTTTTTGATAATCTGTGAATGGGGCTCTGAAGCAGACTATACATGTCACAAGAACTCAAAAGAATTTTTCAAAAACAATGGCGCATCTCGGAATGACACCTCCCCAAAAACACCCCTGAAATCGCGTTTTCAATCCAAGATGGCGGCGCGGCCATTTTGTTTTTCCGTTTTTTTCCCACATTTTTGAACACACCTTGGCAACCCCAACAAACCACCAAAAAAGAAAAAATTCAGGACCAAAGACAGAAAAGTTTGTGTCTCAAAAAATGCCGCCATTTTGTTTTTTGGTTCAAAAAATCTAAAAAAGCTGGGTGTCAAAAAATCTAGTAAAAAATAAACACCAACAATTTTACCCCCCTCCCCTCTAAATACCCCAAAAATACCCCTGATCAGTCAGTCAGTGAGTCAGTGAGTAGGAATCGAGCTTTATACAGGGTGTTTCTTGTAAGGTGTCAAGCCGAAGGCAGGTTATAGGTGAGGACTAGACCTATCGATTTTACCCCCATGTATGTTCTACGATTTTTCGTAGTTTAGAAGTTATCGTTAATTTTGTGATTTTTAAAAATTTTATGACCTAGTAGGCTTTAAAGTTTTTTATCTTTTTTTTGGGTTAACTTTTCTCAGATTTCTTTTTTTTGACAGATTCCCTAGTAATTGCAGATGTTTGAAAAAAATAATCACCTTCCTATCTTTGATGCAAGATACAAAATTTTTGCTAGAAAAATAAAAAATATGCTTTTAGCAGAACATTCTAAAATTTTCAACTTGAAAGTTTGAAAAAAAAAAGAACTTCCATAGGTCCAAAATAATTTTAAAAACTGCGCAGTTTTCTGAACTTTCATAATAACACAAAAAAACATGTACTTAATAGGCCATTATTTTCTGTAATCGCTGTACTAAAGTAGTAAGTCGGAGATTCCGTTACATGTTTTTGACTTTCTTAGGACTAACTAATGTCAGGCCTGGCTCACTCCGCGCGGTACATCCGATAATTACCTACAGCGAAGCGCCCCGCCGGCGGGTATTATATCAGTCGAGTGTCACGCGCGCGCCCGTCAGGACACTGGCTTGCGTTGTAGTACCTAATTCTATGATCGAAGTATTATTTAAAAATGGACATAAAGAGAAAGAAATATTATTGTGCGGCGTTCGGGTGTTTAAATTCGAAAAGAAATCTACCGGATTTATCTTTTTTTTCGCTTACAAAAAGATGCTGAAATGTATGTTGGCCATGTAGGTAATCAATAATTCTTAGGATAGTATAGGAACCTAACCTACCATGACTACTGCTCAGAATGCGTTCGTTCGTTTCAGCCAATTAATGACGTCCACTGCTGGACAAAGGCCTCTCCCAAGGTTTCCCATAATGAATGCGTACTTACCTACATACGTACCTCATTACAAATAAGTAGATTAATTATTTTTTTACTAGACACTACTAGACAGCAACCCTAACAGCGTAAGAAGAGTTCAGAGGCACGCGATAGAAAGAGACAAAACTTGTAGGTGAATAAAATTGTAGGTACGTAGTGCTGTGCGAGCTGAATTCCACTGTATCGCGTCGTAGCAAGACTCGCATTTATTTAAATCGTCTTGCGGAGTAATCCTTCTGTACCTGTACTATTACTTATTCTGTGCTAATGTATGCAATCCACTAAGTTTACGTTACGTAGAACACGTTTAGAGACAATAACTGAACAGAACATTTTTTATCCACAACGAGGAAGCTCTTGCCCTTCATCTGACCTGATGGAAAGTTGGAAACTGATGGATGATCAGCGAGCTTCAACCGGAATCCTAAACCACAGAGGAATTGGCTGTCCTAAATAGGTAGTCTTACCACTAGACCACAGTGGTGATTGTTACTTTACGATTAAATTTGATATACCTACCTATTAGAGTGTGAGAGAAAGGGAAAGAGTTTGTGCGTGTGTGTGTGTGTGTGTGTGTGTGTGTGTGTGTGTGTGTGTGTGTGTGTGTGTGTGTGTGTGTGCGTGCGTATGTGTGTGTGTGTGTGTGAGAGAGAGAGAGAGAGAGAGAGCAAAAAAGGGTGTAATGATTTAATTCGACAACGACGCAAAACAATTATTCGTAAATTTACAAAAGCTTCTTGCATTCTAATATGGTTTTGTGCTTCAGTCAGCTTTGTCCGCAGTTCATCAATATTTTCATATTCCCTTTTGTATACCAGATGAAGAGCAAGAGCTTCCACGTTGTGGATAAAAAAAATCTTTTCAGTTATTGTCTCTAAATGTGTTCTACATAACGTAAACTTAAGGGATTGCAAATATTACTTAGTCCTAAAAAAGTCAAAAACATGTAACGGAATCTCGGACTTACCACTATAGTGGAGCGATTACAGAAAATAATGGCCTATTAAGTACATGTTTTTTTGTGTTATTATGAAAGTTTAGAAAACTGCGCAGTTTTTAAAATTATTTTGGACCTATGGAAATTCTTTTTATTTCTCATACATTTCAGTTGAAAATTTTAGAATGTTCTGCTAAAAGCATATTTTTTATGTTTCTAGCAAAAATTTTGTATCTTGCATCAAAGATAGGAAGGTGATTATTTTTTTCAAATATCTGCAACTAATAGGGAATCTGTCAAAAAAAAGAAATCTGAGAAAAGTCAACCCAAAAAAAAGATAAAAAAAAAATTAAGCCCCTAGGTCATAAAATTTGAAAAAATCACAAAATTAACGATAACTTCTAAACTACGAAAAATCGTAGAACATACATGGGGGTGAAATCGATAGGTCTAGTCCTCACCTATCACCTGCCTTCGGCTTGACACCTTACAAGAAACACCCTGTATATTATAGATAGATAGATAGATAGATAGATAGATAGATAGATATATAGATAGATAGATAGATAATCGAGCTTTATATAATATAGATAGATAGATAGAGATAGATTAGAAGTGTCAGGAGAGAAAATTGCAGAAAATGAAAAAATCTGCTATCTCTTAACTGGATTGGGAGAGGAATTCAACGCAATAATAACAGCAATGGAAACGGTAAACCAAGAGCTAAGGCTCGACTTAGTAAAGTCCAGATTGCTTGACAATGAGATAAAGAGAGAATATAGTAGCACAGAATCACAATCTTCATTTGTCATCAAATGCTATACATGCCATAAAAAAGGGCATAAATCCTTTGAGTGCAAAAGCCGAGGACGAGGCAGAGGCCGCAGATATAGAGGTACTACAAGAACACAGTATAATGAAACAGCACAACCTGCAGAGAGTAGCAAATTCACGTTCAGTGCCACAAACGAAGCACTGGCATGTGATGGCAAAAATGGAAAAATAGTATTTGTTGTGGACTCGGGTGCGACTCAACACTTTATAAAAGCAAGTTATGAAAAATACCTCAAGGATGTAGTAGACTTAAAAAGCATTATAAGTATAAAAATAGCAAATGGAGAAACATTGGAAGCAACTAAAAAGGGATACCTAGATGTTTACTATCAAGAAGAACCATTGAGATTGGAAGTAGTTATCGTGCCAGGACTAAGTAACAACCTACTGTCAGTCGGTAAACTCATTGAAAAAAGAAAAGAAGTAATATTCAGAAACAAGAAGGTACTGATCATAGCAAACAACAGAAAAGTTTATGAAGGCAACAAGACAGGTCTACTGTATACATTTATATTGCAATTACCAGAGAACAATCGTGCTAACCTAGTACAAGAGAAAGATGACAATTTATGGCACAAGAGAATGGGACATATGTGCAGGAAAAATCTAGCCATATTGAGATTACCATACAGCAAAGAAACATGCGAAACTCGTATGAAAAATAAAGCCACAAGACTACCTTTCAGAACCCTAGATAGACCAAGATCAAGCAAAATGGGTGACTTGATACATACTGATATATCTGGACCAGCCAGAGTGCCTACAAAAGAAGGCTACAGATATTTTCAAGTAATTGTTGACGACTACTCTCATTTTACTCAAACTTACTTACTGAGAAACAAATTTGAAGCAACTCAAAAACTGATAGAATTCATAAAAGAAATGGAAACTCAAGAAGAGGTGAAAGTGAAAAGAATTAGATGCGATAATGGTGGTGAATTTACAGCGAGTAAACTAAGAATATTTTGTGAAAATAGAGGAATAAAAATTGAGTACACACAGCCATACAGTCCGCAACAGAACGGAAAAGCGGAAAGGATGAACAGAACAATATATGATAAAGCAAGAACTATTCTAGATGAGTCTAATCTGCCAAGATACCTATGGGGATACGCTGTATTAACATCAACATTTCTCATAAACAGATCTCCATGCTCAGCTATAAACAACAAAGTACCTGCAAAGATAAGAAACAGAGAATATCCAATGAATAAAATAAAAATATTTGGATGTAAAGCATGGGCACGTATAATACCACAATCAAATAAATTTGATAATAGAGCTACTTCAACAAGAATGATTGGTTATGCACCAAATGGATACTTATTGTGGAATCCTGAAACAGACGAAGTTACAGTATCAAGGGATGTGAGATTTGATGAGACAAATATAAGGTATCAAAAAGAAAATGGTTATCAGAAAGAAAAATACCTTCACAATGAAAACTATTATGATCAAATAAACAAGGATGAGTCTGAAAATAATGAGTATGATAGGTCAAGAATGCATAAAGAAAGCATAGATGAAGATCTAAATGACAGAGAAGAAAACAAGCATACCACAAGAAGCGGCAGAGAAATAAAGAAACCTACTATTCTAAAAGATTATGAAATATATGAAGCCTACTGTTTAATGTCAAGTGAAAATGATCCCTCTACATATAATGAAGCCATACAACAAAGTACAGAATGGAAAACTGCAATAGAAAGTTAAATAAAATCATTAGAAAGTCTACAAACATGGTCACAGACAGAGTTACCACATGGGAAGAAAGCCATATACACAAAGTGGATATTCAAGACAAAATCAGATGGAACTAAAAAGGCACGACTAGTTGCTCGTGGATTTCAACAAGAATCAGACGAATTTGTATACTCACCAGTTGCTAAAATAATTACAATAAGGATGGGACTGTCAATAGCACTGAATAATGACTGGAAAATAAATCAACTGGACATACCTACAGCATTCTTGAATGGGAAATTAGAAAATGAAGTTTACATTAAAGTTCCAGAGGGAGTAAATGTGAAGAACAAGAAAAATGGAACAGTACTGAAATTACAAAAAGCATTATATGGACTGAAAGAATCACCCAAATGTTGGAACAAGAGATTTGATAAGTTTTGTAAACAAATAAACATGACAAGATCTAAGAATGACATATTATGTTTATACACAGGAGGAAATATAATGGTTAATTGTATTTGTTGACGATATACTACTTATTGGAAATGAAGAGAAAGTTAATAAGCTAACAATACAATTAAATGAAGAGTTCAAAGCTAAGAATATGGGAAAAATAAAAAACTTTTTGGGTATAGAAATAAAGATAGATAAAAACACAATGAAATTGTCACAAAGAACATTTATTAGAAACTTATTACAAAAGTATAACATGCAAGACTGTAGAGACGCGAAGACACCAATGGAGACTAACTTTGAAGTACCTGAAAAAGAAGAAATAATTAGTAACTTACCTTATAGAGAATTAATAGGAAGTTTAACTTACCTCTCGACGATCAGCAGACCAGACATTACATTTGCAACATCTTTTCTTAGCCGATATCTTGACAAGCCAACAAGAAGCTTGTGGAATGCAGCAAAGAGGATACTGCGTTACCTAAAGGGAACTGAAAACAGAGAACTTACCTATATGAAGAAAGAAGATAACACTAACACTTATTCTATTTCAGCCTTTTCAGATGCAGACTGGGCCAGTAATAAATCTGACAGAAAAAGTGTCAGTGGCATGGTCATTTATCACAGAGGAAATCCTATTTCATGGTCATCCAGGAAGCAGCAAGCTGTCGCCCTGTCAACTGCGGAAGCAGAGTATGTCGCCGCCGCTATGACTGTGAGCGAGCTATTATTTGTGAGGGGACTTGCAATCGATTTTCAAGACAAAAGTGATGCAGTGATATATGTGGACAATCAAAGTGCTATTAAAATGGTGCTGAACAGTGAAAACACTCGACATTCGAAGCACATAGACATTAAATTTCATTTCGTGAAAGACATAGTTTGTAATAATATTGTAAGTGTCAAATATGTAAGTACAAACGAAAATACGTCAGATATTTTGACTAAATCACTGTGTAATATCAAGTTCAGTTATTTTCGTGAGAAGTTATTAGTTTTGTAGTGATTTCATTTAAAGTTTTGTTTACATTAATAGAACAGTGTGAAGTGAGTTGCATGTGTCACTAGTTGTCATTAATGTCAGTTTCTGAAATGTCAAATTCTTTTATAATGTTGCCATAACTTAAACATAAGTGGAATATTTTTTTTTTTTTTATGTGATAGGAGGCAAACGAGCAGACGGATCACCTGATGGTAAGTGAATATTGTTAATAGAAGTTTTTAGTAGTAGATAAAAATTATTTTGTTTTGCAATTAAAAGTTAAAGCCTAACTTGTAATTGAGAGGGAGTGTTAGGATTATATTATTTTTGGAATGTTAATAAAATATTAAAAAGTTAACTGTTTCCGGTAGAACGTTCTTCCCTCTTCCGGTTATGTACGAATAAGATGTGTATGTGTAAGAACCCGAATAATAAATGCTTATCTCGCTAACTATCGGTCTTTTCATTAAAGAAACACAAGTTCTGATATGGCAAACAACAAATGTATAGCTAGATAGATGAACAATTTCCTTATTTAAACTAGCAATAAAACAACAGTGGTGGTTGTTCACCCTTTAAGCATTAGAAGAGCGCCTCTTCAGGGGGACACATGAGTCACAATTCTATTTGAGATTAGGTATCTCATTTTTAATACACGTTTTATGACGATAAAACACAAATTCATTCTCCGCTCCATCACACCAGCGCTTTTAGATTGGGTCCTTCAATTCAGGTAATTGCACTACCAAGTATTACTGGTATTATCATTATTCTTTAAATAAGTCAAATTAAATGATCTATGGCCGATCCAAAAAGATTCAGTTTAGTGAAAATATCAAAACTTTCAATTTTACCATTACTTAGAATACTTGTCTATTCTAAAGTAGGATTTTTTTTTATTAATAAATTTTATCCTTCATGTATTTTTAACACAGTATACATTTTATTTAAATTTTCATAGTATATCTGTTTCATTAACTTTAGCACGATCAGATGGTGTGCCTACTTCACACAAATTAACCATTCGTTATTTTTTTAACATCTTTCGAGTTTACAACAGCCGGTGCAACTCGAGCAAAGTCAGGCAAAAACTGGTAATAATTATTTTATTATTGCCTAACCAGGTATCGTGTCAAAGCCATGTTATTGAGTTACAATCTAAATTTTACGAACCATCTCAATGTACAAAAAATTACGACCAATAAATAATGAGTTACCACCAGATAGTACCACCTATTTTCAGGAATCACACGAAAATCACAAAACAACGTATCAAATCAACAATCGATCACATAAGTATCAAAACAGATTTGAGACTAAACGTTACCACATGCAAGTGGCCACATAATTATGTGTCATCCAGAAAATGTATTAAAACAACATTTTCTCTATTCAAAGAACAATCAGCCTCAAAGTCAAAATAAAAATGGAACGACTGACCGTATGCAGCAATCTCCACCACCGTGCAGGCCCGGTGATGCTACTCAGCTCCTGATGACCGTACTTTACCAGAAGCTGTTGTCACCTGGACACGCGGACATCGTGACCCAAACCACTCTGAAGGTGCAGAGGGTCCACGCCATTGCGCACTCGCAACGCGGAATCCCACTTCTGATGTCGGAGCGTCGGGCTCTCGGACGGCACCAGAAGGGTCTCTCATTGAATTCATACTATCTACCTATGTGGGCGTATAGGGAACACGTGCGAGTGGATACTAACACTAATTATAATCACTGATTATAAACGACTAACTTTACTATAGACTAGAATGTAAAGATTGGTTCGTAATTTAATCAATATTGTCCACAGTTAAATTTAACAGAAAGATCAAAGTTACTGAATTAATTTAACAAAGCTAGAGACGCCTACACATAATAAATTGGGAGCGATTGACGAATTTGTGAACCACGCCCAGTCACCATCACGTCCAAAACCCGAATGTCGAATCACTCTAAAACTGATACCCAAAATCTCTACGTTCCAGGGCTCTGTACCTGAAGTTTTTGAAAGCTATTAATCCATCAATACTACACTTGAACGGGTTCACAACTACGTCAGGCAACATGGAGATTTATGTCACCTTCGTTCCCAGGCGCGCACTTAACTCTGACCATAAGAGCTTTGGCGTTGCTTAAAATTCCATAGCAATAAATTAGCTAACACATTCAAAATGTTGTGAGAACTATAATATTAAGTTATTTAATTTATTGCGCCCCGCGCGCCGACATATACAGGGTGGAAACGATAAGTGATCTCACTCGATTATTTCTAAACTATACAAGATATCAATAAACTAGTTATTGATCCTGAAAGTGCTTCATGAGCTCTATCAAACGGTATTAATAATAGGTTACAGAATAAACTGGATCTATCCGAAACTTCAATGTTTCCAGCTTCCATACATTTGGTAAAGTCACATTATTTTAAAAACTACATATGATATCGTAAAACTGATTACTGATTCTAAAAGTGCTTCACAAGCTCTATCCAATGGTATCAATAATAGGTTACAGAATAAACTGGATCTAACCAAAAATTCAATGTTTCCTTCTTCCATACATTTAGTACTACCACAGTAATGACACTCATCTCTTGACAATATTATAGCAAGTAAAGCCTAAAACCAATGTTTTTCATTAATAATTTAAAATAAGAATACAATTTACGAGTTTATTTTAAGTATTTATTATCAAATTAAAAAAATTACACTTCTAATATTGTGTGTCTGGCATACATTTAGTATGGAAGCTGGAAACATTGAATTTTCAGATAGATCCAGTTTATTCTGTAACTTATTATTGGTACCGTTTGAAAGAGCTCATTAAGCACTTTCAGGATCAGTAACCAGTTTTTTAATATCTTGTATAGTTAAGAAATAATCGAGTGAGATCACTTAACGTTTCCACCCTGTATATTGTTAGCGGAAATCAAATGACGACGTAATTTGGGGGTATGCCGAGAGGTGGCGTGAGCGCGCGGTTAGCTGGCCCGGCACGTCCAGTCCGACGGAATATTTAGTAGTGTTCACTTGGTTAGGGCACGTTAGGGGAATCTATGCCCGTTTGAGAGTCGAATTGCCTTTTTCTGATTTTAAGTTACCGATAATTATTTTTTGTGCATTTGTTAGCCCTGTAAAATATTTTCTTTTGTAAAACGTGAAATCCTTTTGTTAATAAACCTGAAATTGTCATTAAATGTTTTCAATCATTCCTAAGATCAGAAGTGGGATTTAATTCCCATTTTTACGTGTCCTTTTCCGCTTTGTACATAAAGAAAAAGGCAGTTTGGCTTTTGCAAAACAAGTAAATTAACGGTATCTTTGACACCTACCGCTTATTTCTTCGTGGCGAGTGTTGAGGTTTTGTATGTGGTATGGTAGGATCTATCTACCTACCTACGTTGGAAATTTTGGTGAGTGTGTTCCATTTTGTTTTTATTTTACCACGAAGGTGTTTTTTTTTTGTATGTTAACGTACCTACCTACGTTTTATAGCTATTTTGCATAATTTCAACCATTGCATTCCTTGTTGGATTTTTCTCACGTTATTTGCTAACAATGCAAAATGCCTAATAACAGTGATAGTCGCAAAAGTAGAAGCCGTTCTAGGAAACGTGCTTCGTATTCTAGGAAACATGCTTCCCATTCTAGGCAGCGTACTTCACGCTCTAGGAATCATGCTTTGCATTCTAAAAATCATGCTTCGCGTTCTGCAAGTCGTAGTTCGCATTCCAGAAGCCGTAATTCACATTCCAGAAGCCGTAATTCGCATTCCAGGAGCCGTAATTCGCATTCCAGGAACCGTAATTCGCGTTCCAGGAGCCGAGACTCACGTTTCGATTACCATATTTCACGTTATAGGCATACACACAAACGGTTTACTTCTCCTAGCAATGTTTTAACCGAAACCATGCATCAAATTTTAGATCGTTTAACGAATTTGGAAGAACAACGGCGCCGGTCTCCGCCGCGTGAATCTGCGGCTGAGCATCGTGACCCTGCGGCTGAGCGTCGTGAATCAGCGGCTGAGCATCGTGAGCCTGCAGCTGAGCGTCGTGAATCAGCGGCTGAGCATCGTGAGCCTGCAGCTGAGCGTCGTGAATCATCGGCTGAACGTCGTGAATCTGCGGCTGAGCATCGTAACCCTGCGGCTGAGCGTCGTGAGTCGGAGGCCCCATCTTCAACGGGGCGTACCGTGAGTGCTGATGCGGACCACGACGTCAACGCGACCGATCGTATCATCAATGCGATACGGTCAATTAACACGACGGTAAGATCTAACCAATCTTATTTTATTTCTAATTTCGATCCAAGTATCAATGACATAGACACCTGGTGTGACGAAGTAGACCGTGCAAGGATTACTAACCACTGGAATGATAACGAGTGTCTTGCTCGAATAGGGAACTGTCTAAAAGGTGACGCTCGCACCTGGCTAAATGAATGGGTCACTAATGACCGTACTTGGACCACATTCAAAAAGGAGTTCAAACCTTTGTGACCTAGGAAACCGGATATTGCGAATATTCTGTACGAGGTCATGAGCTCTACTTCTGACAAGTACCCGACATATGCTGATTATGCTCGTCGGTCCATATTAAGGTTGCGTATAATTAAAGGGCTAAGCGATGAACTAATATCAGCAATAGTATGTAACGTTGCCGTTTGCTGTTTTTCACAAATTGATATTTCTTCTCGATATTTGGATTTAGGATACCACTAGCGACATCTATTGGCGTGATTTAGAATTAATTTGCAATAGATGGCGCTTTTTGCTCAGTTAATTGAAATATATTTTGATGAAACATTTCCTAGTGTTTTTATATTGATTATTCTATTTTTTAAATAGAATATTTTCAGTGTTCTGGAAATTGTTTTCATCATGGTTTTTATTAGTGTTTGCTTTTTATCTAAGCGGCGAAACGAAACGTCTTGCGATGTCAATGACTCGCGGCTGTCAGTTGAGCTGTCAAATCACTTTGGAATTTTGGTCGATCTTGCGCAACCGCAATTTTATTATTTTCGGGAATGTGATTCCTTGTATTTCAAATCGGGTGATGCAAAATGCATCCACGATAATTTCTTGATGAATAAATAAAAATAACACACATGAGGTAAGTTCCCGTCGGAGAATTTATTTATTTTTTCGTGATTGATATTTCTCGTATTCCAGTACGTGGTATTTCATGTGATCGTTTCTTTCAGAAATTCCCTAAATCCTATTCGGATGAGGGTATTGGGTTGCTGAAGACTGCGAGTGAAGTTCGAATTAGCGAGCGGTCTTCGTAAGTATTTATTTCCCATTGCTGGTTTTTTTCATAACCTAATGCCACGTTCCACATGTGATGCTGACACTCGTATTTTTCGTTTCAGATGCGGGATTTTATAATTTAAACATAATATTTTGATGATATTTCATATATTTTAATTTCTCTTCATTTCGTATGAATTGTTTCTCCTTTCTAAACTGCTGATCTCTTCGCATTTCCTCCTTGTCATCAAACCTCTGTCTCTGCAAGAGTTTGAACGCTTACCTGTCGAGGAGATGCAAGAGCTTCATCTGGCACTGCGCGCTTGAGGCCGTGGAGGACGCTGCTTGTAACCTAAAAGTGTGCGAGACCCGTTGGACCCCGGAAGAAGAGAGGAACGTTCAGGGTAACGGCTTATAACCGCATGGCTTCCAAGGTACCCACTTTTCCATCCTTCAAGTAGGAGTCTTTCCGACCTGACATCGCGCAGTTATCTTAACTAGTAGAGTCTTAATATTTAGGCTGAGTTTTAAGAAATTTGTAGTGGCAATAATATTCACCAAACCGAACCTAATTAACGACCCTGAATCCCTTGAGATTGGCACTATCTATTACAGTAGTTATAATATCGTAACTGTCAACTGTATTCAAGCTTACGAGACAAAATAAATTGTGTCAATTGAGAGGGAGCTGTTTTATTTACATTTTTTTAATCTCATACAAGGAACGGTAACTCTTATAAATTTCTGCAAGCCGGACAACCTCTTTTCACGTGCAGACGATTCACCATCTTCTCAGTCTGCACCGGTGGCGGTTCAATTCCAGTCACCAAGCCGCCAGGAAAAAATCCTTTCTTGCAAGTAATACGGGGTATTACAGATCCGCAAATTCGTGCTTCAGCCACTAATGCAAAGTTAATGCCTAATGATTTGGTAGATTTTTTTTCAATTTATGTTAAATCCCCGTCTGCTCCTATTAAGAAATCTGACACCCCAAAACCCAATATTGATATGGGCCGAAAACGAAAGTTTGAAGGTGGAAAATGTTTCTCGTGTGGCCAGCATGGCCATAGACAGTCCAATTGTACTAAAAAACGTAAACCAGTTTTCAATAACGGTAACAGCAACAACGATGGTCAAAAGAATAGTTCAGTTCATGATTCAAATAAGCTCGAGCCTTGTAAATTTTGTAAAAAACCCGGCCATAATATTGAAACTTGCTTTGCAAAATTAAAGTCAGAATCGCGTAACAAAAGCAATGTAAACTTTTGTCAGGAAAACCCAGGCAATAAGAATAAAGATATCGTTGTTGCTATTATCCAAGGGGTTCCTGTTGATGTCCTTATCGATAGTGGTTCCACTATATCGTTAATTTCTTCTTCACTTTTGAGACATTTCAAATGTGCTCGCAAAACTGCCTTCAGAATTTTAAGAGGCATCGGTGGGCAAGAAATTGAGTCAACTTATTTCGTAACTTTGCCTATTGAGTTTCATGAGATAACTCTAGAAGTGGACCTACATGTAGTATCCCCTGAATTCATGAACACCCCTATCATTGTTGGTACTGACGTATTAAATAGAGAAGGCGTTACCTATGTCCGTACATGTGATTATCAATACCTTTTTTGCAAGACTCGTCCCGTGTATGATGTAATGTGTACTTCGTCTTTCAATGAGATTCCGGTAAGGACTCCTTTAACTGGTCACGATTTAAAAAAGCTGCTCGATCTTATCGATGAATTTTCAAATTCTTTTATTTCCGGAACCGCTACTTCAACTGTCAATACCGGCAGTATGGCAATAAAATTACATAACAGTACACCTGTCAGCTACAGGCCTTACCGGCTCTCATATCCAGAAATCGTAAAAGTTCGTGAGATCATCAAAGATCTTCTCCAAAAAAATATTATCCGGGAGTCTGAATCCGAATTTGCGAGCCCAATCCTATTAGTGAAAAAAAAAGGATGGCTCTGATCGCATGTGCGTCGATTACCGGAAGTTAAATGAAAATACTTTTAAAGATCGATTTCCACTTCCGCTAATCGACGATCACATCGATCGGTTGGGCAAGCATAAGTATTTTACAAGTCTTGACATGGCAACAGGGTTTCACCAGATCCCTATGGATGATGACTCAATACAGCTCACGGGATTCGTTACGCCAGAGGGGCATTATGAATATTTAAAAATGCCCTATGGCTTGGCGAATGCTCCTGTTGTTTACCAACGAATAATGTCAAAAACTTTACGTCAGCACCTAGAATCTGGTGAAACCCTGGTGTACATTGACGATGTACTTATCCTGAGCAATACAGTCGAAGAGGGTCTGATAACCCTTCGCAAGGTGCTCCAGAATTTGACAAATGCAGGCTTTTCCATAAATCTAAAGAAATGTTCCTTTCTTTCAACTAAAATAGAGTACTTGGGACGTACCATAAGTCAAGGTCAGGTGCAGCCGAGCGAAGGTAAAGTTCGAGCTTTGGTCGAGTCGCCCGTTCCAAAAACTGTCAAACAGGTGCGTCAGTTTTTGGGGTTGGCGAGTTATTTTCGTCGCTATATAGCTGGTTTTGCGACAAAAACTGCACCTATTACCAAACTAACAAAAAAGGGTGAACCTTTTATTTGGGGCAGTGAACAAGAGGAAGCACGGCAGGATATAATTTCTCTGCTTACAAGTGAGCCTGTATTGGCTATTTACAACCCTGACTTACCTATCGAAGTTCACACGGACGCAAGTTCCATTGGCTATGGTGCGGTGCTTCTTCAGGTTCACGAAAATGGTAATAAACGAGCTGTGGGTTACTTCAGCAAACGTACTCAAGGTGCCGAGCCAAGGTATCACTCATATGAGCTCGAGACCTTGGCCGTCGTTAAGGCCTTGCAAAACTTTAGACACTATCTGGTTGGCGTTCAATTTAAAATCGTTACAGACTGTAATGCACTAAAGTCAACGCAACAAAAAAAAAGACTTATTGCCTCGAGTAGCCAGATGGTGGATATATTTGCAAGACTTTAATTTTACTCTGGAATACCGCAAAGGTATTTCTATGTCTCATGCCGATTACTTGAGCCGCAACCCCGTAAATGTCTGCGAAGCTCGTAAACAACAAAATTGGGCTCAAATAGCACAGGCTGCTGATGAGGAAACTCAACAGCTTATCCAGAAACTGACAGATGGACAATTGGATTCGAACCATTATGTCCACAAAAATGGTCTGCTCTATTATAAATATTCCCCGGTAGGCGAAGACCCTAGACTTCTTTGTTTTGTGCCCAAGGGTCATAGGCTGATTTTGCTCCGGATTTTTCACGATGAGCACGATCATCCCAGAGTCGATAAGACCCTAGAACTCATTAGAAAATATTTTTGGTTTCCTTCTCTGAAATCGTTTGTTCAGAAGTATGTAGGTCATTGCCTTATTTGCATTACTCATAAAAAGATTCCCAGAGCTCCCCATCAGCCAATACATTCGTGGGAAAAACCATGTGATCCTTTTGAGGTAATCCATGCAGACGCATTAGGTCCTTTGCCTCAGTCTAACGGATAATAGACATGTGCTAATCGTTGTAGATGCGTTTTCCAAATACTGCCTTCTGTACCTACCCTATGTTTGGACAAGATTCAGATGAATTAAAACGACTTTTTACAAACGTGATTTCATTATTTGGCACGCCAAAGCTAATCGTGGCAGATCGCGGTCGTATGTTTCAAAGTTCAGGATTTACAAAACTTGTAACAGATTTAGGCATTGACTTGCAACTCATAACACCTGAGATGCATCACTCAAATGGGCAAGTTGAACATTATTGCCGGACGTTACTAGGTAAATATGGTTCGTATAGAATGCAACCATCGACAACATGAATGGTCAGATGTTATGTGGCGGCTACAGTTAACTTTGAATATAACAAAGCAGAAAACTACAAAGCTATCCCCATTGAATATGCTAGTGGGTATTGAAGCAGCCACACCTCTCATACGTCATCTTGTCAGAGACGTTGCCTTAGAAAACTCTCACCCGAACTGCGAGGCTTTAAGAGAAATGCATCGTCAAAGAGCTTCTGAACGCCTGAAGGTGAATCAACACCAACAGGATGCGATTGTGAACGCTAACCGAAGGCCTCCTCGGATCTTTGAAATAAACTCACTTGTTTTTGTTATTAAACAGGCACAAGCGACTGGCAAGCTCGACTCGGGCATGCGCGGGCCATATCGTGTGGTTAAAGCGCTTCCCCATGGTCGATATGAGCTTAAGCTGTTGGCGGGCTCCTATGGAAAAACGACCCAGGCTGCGGCAGAATTCATGGTGCCGTGGCGAGGGGAATGGACTCCGGATACGTGTGCTGCTTTCTTCGAGGGTGAGCTTATTCTACACTTGTATGATAAGCTAACGTCGTGCCTATGTCATACAAGCGTAGACGCCACATGGTACGCTAACGTCGTTACCTATTTTTTTACTTCAAAATTATGCAAAAATATTCTCACTCGTTAACTAATAACATTTAATTCAGAATTGTTATAATACTCCATAGAGCTCTTAAAACTACACGTAATAAGCGTATTAAATGCTTCGTAAACGCATTCAGTTAATTAGGAAAAATGATTTTAGTGATTTTTGTTTTTATTTTTTTCTCAATTATACCTTAATATATGCAAACATTTTTAAATGCAAGATATAGTCTGATATTTAATCTAATTGTATTAATAAAATCAGCTTTAAACTCCGTGATGTATTTGAGAAAAAACATAAAACGTCTTAAAAAAAATTTTACGAGTCTAGGGTCGACAATTTTGGAAGGAATAATTCATGTCTAAAAAGTTTCAAATCCCGCCTGTTATGTGCATAGTGTTGAACTTGAAGGTTCTAAAAAGTCACATTCACATTGTTTTTAACCGACTTCAAAAAAAGGAGGAGGTTCTCAAGTCGAGTCTTTTTTCTTTTTTAACACTCTTATATTAACTTAAGTTGTATGTAAGTAACTAACTAAAAAAGTATGTAAACAAATCTAGGAAGTCGAATTTATCCTACCTTTAATAATTTTCTCATCGATTTGAAACCTATGTAAATCGATTGTCAATACAATAATTTGGCACAATAGAGCTGATGATATTTAAACATCCAAAAGAAATATTGCTATTAAAAAGTGATGGGAAATTTGCAATTCTATATGGCGCATATTTTCAATTTGATTTTCCTCAAATATATCACGGAATTTAAAGCTGATTTTTTTATACAATTAGATTAAATATCAGACTATATCTTGCAATTAAAAAGTTTGCATATATTAAGGTATAATTGAGAAAAAAAATAAAAATAAAAATCACTAAAATCATTTTTCCTAATTAACTGAATGCGTTTACGAAGCACTTAATACGCTTATTACGTGTAGTTTTAAGAGCTCAATGAAGTATTATAACAATTCTGAATTAAATGTTATTAGTTAACGAGTGAGAATATTTTTGCATAATTTTGAAGTATAAAAATAGGTAACTTTGAATTTTTATACCGCGAAAACTACTTGGAATTTTCAAACGGGAGTTTTACTATCATGTTTGTATAACTGAGCTCTATACGGTTCATCAAATAAATGAGAATGTCCGATTATACAGTCTCATAACATACTGTGCGTGGTTCACTATGTGGAGTCAAGGCGTTTCTGGTGACGACCGGAGACCTGACTCTTCTTTTATTACCTTTTTATTATGTGACGTTGAAGAGTCTCTGATAAACATCAGAGACCCAACGCCTCTGTCCTAATAAAATTATTCCTACTGGTGATGTGGCTGAACTGTCTGCAGCGGTTCTGTTACATCACTAGTAATTTAAAAAAAAGGGGAATGATTAGCTTTGTTTTGTTTACACTCTCAGATGCAGACCTCGATGATGCGGAGTCCATGCCTGAGCGAGCTGCTGGGAGCGATGTGCTACCTGGTGAGATGCCAGAACCCGTGCCTAGTACCTCCAGTGCGGTGGAAGCCCTGTACCCAGAGGAAATTCGGGAGCACGAGGACGTTCTCCAGTCAGGAGAGGCCGTGTTAGCGGAAATCAAATGACGACGTAATTTGGGGGTATGCCGAGAGGTGGCGTGAGCGCGCGGTTAGCTGGCCCGGCACGTCCAGTCCGACGGAATATTTAGTAGTGTTCACTTGGTTAGGGCACGTTAGGGGAATCTATGCCCGTTTGAGAGTCGAATTGCCTTTTTCTGATTTAAGTTACCGATAATTATTTTTTGTGCATTTGTTAGCACTGTAAAATATTTTCTTTTGTAAAACGTGAAATCCTTTTTTTAATAAACCTAAAATTGTCATTAAATGTTTTCAATCATTCCTAAGAATATATATTATAATAAATGCGAAAGTTTGGATGTCATGATGTCTGGATGTTTGTTACTCTTTCACGCAAAAACTACTGCACGGATTTTGTTGAAACTTTACAGTATTACTGTTTATAACCCAGATTAACATATAGGCTATAATTTATGACGATCTGTGACATACTAAATTTCACGCGGGTGAAACCGCGGGCAAAAGCTAGTAGTAAATAAAAAAAGATAGCCCTTATGGGGCACTTTACATGTCTCCTTATCTTTTGGGCCCTACCAGCGCTTTGAGACAATTATATGGCAATTTATTTATTTATGCCGTAAAACAACCACGTGACTAACATTTGTCAACCAATTTTGCTCAGGTGTTATTCGCAATGAAGGTTTTGTCCATAGCCTGTAAAGAGCACAAAACCTAACCCCAGACACACGCAATAAGATTGGCTTTTAATACTTATAAAAAAAAAACAACATGGAAGCGTCTTTAGAGAATAATGTAAATACATATTTTAAATAAATAAATACGAATATAAATAATTTTTAATTATAAAATCAAACGACTAGTGGCAATTAGGGGAGAGTTCGGTATATTGTACCGCCGGGTAAATTGTACCACCCTCATATTTCGTAAAGTATTTATTAAATGTCTGTAATTGCAACACTCAGCGATACACAACTAAAATCAATTAATATCGGCCATGTGGTTTTTGCCGTGACAATTAACACGTGTGTTTTATTTTGAAAAGTATTTTTTCATTGTTTTCAAGTAACTTTTGACAATACATGTTTAGTTTGTAATTTCGTTTAATTTAATCACAGGGTGTTTCTAATATATTATTTAGAAGCGTAAATTAGTGTGGATTACAATTATTTGAAACATTTTTCGGTATTTATAAGCTATATTTTTTACCGATTTTTTAAAAGCACTATCACCTAGTCGGCTAAATTGTACCACATCAAGTTGAATGGAACTTTACCAAAGGGTTTTGAAAATTTTTTTAGTAAATCATATTTTGTAATTATAATAGCGTAGTTATATTTCACTAACAATAAATGAAAGCAAAAGACTGGCAAAGTAGATTAGGTACAAGTGTGCGTTACGATAATTGGAATTACAAAACTCGTACTCAAAATCGTGATAACGTGTAAAACAATATCGATTGTCTATGTTATTAACTACTGTTCCTTTTCGTTTCGTAATTTGTTAAGAATGTATCGTATAATATTTTGCCATAGTTTTTTTATAGGCTTGAAATTTATTGAAATCCAATTTAGTAACCCTGTGGTACAAATTATCGAACCGGTTGGCTAAATTGGACCGAAGCTCTGAACTCGTACTTTGTTGATTTGTGCTAAATATACAACAATCATGTTAATTAATACTTATGAAATAGTAAGTTGAATAATGTATCTTTTATTATATACCATGGACATTAGCAAAAACAAAAGAAAACTATGTGTAAAATGGGATTGAAAAAAACTGGTCCAAATTAGCGGACTCTCCCTTATACACAAATAAATTAAATAATTTAATATATAAAATATATAAACAAATAAATTACATAATTTAATATCGGGTGGGACCTCCATGCGCATCTAACACAGCGTCAAACCTGTTTCGCATGCCAGTCACCATATTCCAACAAGTGTCGGTACCTCGAAGACGCTCCCATGTTGTGTGTGCCTCACGCCGCAAGTTTTCGTTATTGCGAATGTCTGTGGCGTCCTAATCGAGAACCATGAGACCCCACAAGTTCTCGATCGGGTTGAGATCAGGGCTCTTTGCGGGCCATGGCAAGCGAACAACGTCGTCACGTGACGCCAGCCACTGCTCCACTACTCGGGAGGTGTGGACCCGACAGTTGTCTTGGCACAAATAAATAATACCCTCTGGATAGTGAAGGCGAACGGTGGGAATCATGACGTCTCGCAATATCTCCACATATTGCTCGGCATTCATCCGACCACTCACCTCCACTAACTCACCCGAACCCATCGAACTCATCCACCCCCAAAAATTTAAACTTATCCTCCCACTAGCTCTATTAGGAAGTGTATTTATTTCCGAGTAACGCTCGTTACGGCTACGCCATAATATTTTTTGTCCGTGCAGATCGGAGCGAAAACTCTTTTCGTCCACAAAAATTACGATATTGTTTACAAAGTCAAAATTGTAGAACTCTAAGCAAAAACTAACTCTTGCTTCTTTATGGTTCTGGTTGAGCTCAATTTTTTTGGCTGGATGGCAACATTTTTTGCCGGCTTCTTTTAATCTCCGCCGCACGGTGTCCATGGAAATTTATAACAAAGGAAATTATCTAAATCTTTAAGGGATGATGACGGGTAATGAAATCGAAATTCTATTTAGTCCGTCAGACAGAAAATAAAAAAAATTTGGAGGCATTATACCAATTTTTTTTTCATAGTCGAATAATTACAGTATTATATTGAGTTGAAATGTCGCATGACGTCACTTTTGAGTAAAAAATCTACTCAAGCATGACGTAACGCGCCATTTCAACTCGATGTAGCACTGTTATTATTTAATTATGAAAGAAAATAAAAAAATATGAGTAATATTTTCTAATTATCTGTCTGACGGACAAATAATTGAAATTGTGTCATCTAGCCTCGGATATTTATTGTTAAAAAATGTCAGGTTTAAATAAAATGTCAATAAACCGTGAACTTATCTATTCAAAAGTCTGCTGATAGCGTGCTAAGCTCAAAACTTGAAAAAAATTATGTATTATTATTATTATTCAAAAGTGGCCCGGTCCTTTATAAGGCTTGCGTGGGGATACAGATCCAACACGTAGAGGTCGTTTTAAGCGCAAAATAATTTACAAAAGTGAAAGTGGTGCACATGCTGGATCTAGTTTCAGACTATATCATGGAATGTAGCCAGAGACTATCCCCAACCTGTGCATAGGAGCTATTGCAGTTATTGAAGAATGGACTAGGGTTATGGATGAAGGATGGATGGACTGGTTACTGGGCTATGGATGGAGACTACGGGTCACCTGCCTGGTTCATAGTCTCTGTGACTAGCCAGCGACTAAATGGGCCCCCTTGGCGTCATGGGTCGTATAGACCAGACTGAGGGGCAACATTGGCGTCTGCCAGCTCAGGGTCTTAGAGAGGTGTGCTGCGCTTTCTCCGAGGTTACTCTCGGCGTTATGCCCTTGAACACTTCCACCCCTGGAGCGTATAGCTCTAGCGACTCCACTCTGGCCGGCCGGTTAAGGCAAGCCAGAGGTGAGAGACCTGCAGACCTCTTGGATTCCACTTCGGCAAACCGAAGACGGCGGTCTTGACCGACTCTCGGGAGCACTCGGATTAACGACTGACCCCGTGGTGTCGCTAGTCGCTACTCACCAACAGCTCGCCACAAAGCTTTGACTTAATAAAAATTGCGGCAGCACGCGGAGCGGCAACGTCGCACTAGATGGAGCGTAATTACTATAGACTTTTTAATTTGTAAAAATACAAGAAAACAAAAAAAGCTAGTCTTCGTAAATAATCCTCGTATACACGACACTGATGCCAAAAAAAATACCTTAAATTTTCAAGGAAAATCCATGAAATCAGGAAATTATGGTTTTATTACGCGGGCAAGCTATCGGTCATTCCCCCCGCTCTCTCGAGGCGGCGGCCCGCCTGTGCTCGGTGGTGTAGCGGGGTGTAGGGTAAGCGGGGGGATGATGCGGACGGTAACAAGCGCGTCTCGAAAGTTTTAGGATACGTTTGAACAAGGTTTTTTACTAATAAAGTAATAGTAAAAAAAAATATTTATATTTTCTTGTAATTACTTTCATGTGCACTAACACCCCTGAGATGAGCGTTTTTTTTTACAAAACCACACCCTTTATAGTCAAAGATTTTTAATTATTAAGATAAAAAAATCTCACACTATAATTAGATGAGGTTGTTCTTGTGCTCAAAAACGGATCTGCCGAGTGTGAAGCGACGATGGCAGCATCCTCCTCTTCTGTTGTGGCTCTTTGATAATGCTGCCTGTGGTGGGAATCAAGAGTCCCAGCCTCTTCCCAACGGCGAAGCCAAAAATAAACAGTTTTTCGCTAGAACAATAATATGAACTGTGTATACATTTATTTTGACAGATTACCTACGTATCTACACTTCGTAGTGAACAATCTTAATTATTATAAATTAAAATCAAGTGGAATATTATTAAAAGAAAGTAGTGCGTGTTAACGTTAGCGATGATGTTGATATTCAATTGCGCGTTACTTAAGGCATTAAATGAAAAAAAAAGTGCGTTGGCTACGTTAAGGTTATATCGCTGGTATGGAGCATTCAAGTATTACGTAACGCAATTTGGGGGGGAGGGGGTCTCGTAAAACGTTACGATGCGTTACAGGGGCGGGAGGGGGTCTTTCTTACAAGACGTTACGTAACATTGTTTCTTTTTTTTAATAAAAATTTATTGAATTAAAACTCGCAAATTGGCAACCCTTTTCGTTTACGTTTTACGGGGAATCCTTCGATTGTATTATAGTCTGGTCGTCATTTTTAATTTGTTCTCGCAAGTTGGCAAACCTTTTCGTTT
Source organism: Ostrinia nubilalis (assembly GCF_963855985.1). Taxonomy (NCBI): domain Eukaryota; kingdom Metazoa; phylum Arthropoda; class Insecta; order Lepidoptera; family Crambidae; genus Ostrinia; species Ostrinia nubilalis. The sequence goes on along the minus strand of NC_087118.1, from coordinate 5,918,866 downwards.
ATATTTCACCGGGAATCCCTAAATTGTATTGAACGTCATTAAAATTTAATGTTGTTTTCGTTGTCAGACGAATACTGTATTCGTTTCCGTTTATGCAGAAGCGCATAGCTCTAGTCGGTATTATTAAAGTAAGTTCATAGTGTTCATACTGCAATGTCCTCAAAAAAGGGAGATTTGTATAATCAGCTGTTTTGGCCTATAAAGGCTCTCATGCTGACTTACCAGCGCAAATGTGTCAAAAAAATGCCAACGAAATTTGGAAAACGGCTAAAGAAAAACTAAAAAATAAAGAACAGTTTATAGAACATAATAAATGATGTTATACGAGAGTTGAAGGTGAAGGCCACGAAGAAGAAAGCAACAATGCTTAGTTACTTTACACAGGAGTGAAAATGAAGAACTTAAAAATGTTTAATTTCAGTTGGGTATCTGTTTATAATTGCATTCCCAAAGGTTAAAATAAACATGTTATGTATTTTAAGCGTTTATTAGTAAAAAAAAGCTAAAATAGGATAGGAATAACGGAGAAAAACAATTGTGTGTGTGTAAAGCCAAAAATGTATAGAAAAATCAACAAAATACGCAGGTGTTGCGGATTAAAAATATCTTGTTGTATTTAGTATGATTACCGCAAAAGTAATTAAAACTATACCAAGGACAAAAACTTTAACATAACTTTTAGCGCCTTTAGGGTAAAAATGGTCATATAGAGGGGGAGGAGGGGTACAGAAAAACGTTACGGTGCGTTACAAGGGGGGGTGGGGGAGTCTAAAATCTTCAAAAATTGCGTTACGTAAGACTTGAATGCTCCCTAAGAGGTGATTTTATTGTTGTAACTTGATAGGTAATTTGTTCCAAAACTTTATTGATAGTTCACCATTTAATTCACAAGTTTAAAAAATATTCACCTTATAAAAATAGCTTACCTATCTACCTAAAAATACCTCGTCCAGTGGTTTGGGCTGTGCGTTAATAGATCACTATGTCAGTCAGGGGTGCGTGACAGTTTATATAAGTTTATATGATATAAATTCATTTCAATAACGTTCATATTGTATAATAAACGTATGTTATAATAACACTTGATATAATTTTTTAACATATAATGTTTACTTCATATAATAAATCATTTCTAATAATATCATTTCAGATACCAATCACAACGCATAAAGACATTTGATATAAACCTTACTTAATCTAAGACTCATTTGATGTAATTTTGTTTAATATAAATATTATTTCACATAACCATTACTTGTAATAAATATTATTTGTTATACTCTTTAATTGATATAATTTCTGATAGATATAACTTTAAGTATGTTCTTTTTTAGCTTGACTTATAAATGACTTTAGTGACAAAAACGACTCGCCGTAAAACCGACTCCACGTAGTCTTGTCTGCCCTACCCCTAGAGTGTAATTTAGAAGCGCGTAGGCAGTAGGCACGGAGGGGCGAGGCGGCCCGCGGGCTGAGGAGCAGGTGGCTGGAAGCGAGGCGCCGCGGCTGAGGCTGGCCGGCGAATCGCCGGCCAGCAAGCCGAAGACGCGGTGTCGAGCGAAAGCCATCTGCGACGGTTAGCACGCGAGGGACCGCCAGAGCCCCGCAGTGCCGGAGCCGTGACAGAAGTCTCAAGTTTTTAGTCAAATTTGCATGCTGCATGCCTGCTTGCTTGCTTGCTTGCTTGCCTGCTTGCTTGCTTGCTTGCTTGCTTGCTTGCTTGCCTGCTTGCTTGCTTGCCTGCTTGCTTGCCTGCTTGCTAGCTTGCTTGCTTGCCTGCTTGCTTGCCTGCATGCTAGCTTGCTTGCTAGCTTGCTTGCTTGCGCGCTTGCTTGCTTGCTGCATGCAATGCTTATTATAACAAATTAACTTTATATAAAATTATTATTTTTATATGATTTAAGTTTTATAGGAAAATAATTTTATCTCATTTGATTGTTCGAAATTTTATTTTTATATGATTTGAATGTTATTTGTTTTAAATAGTATACATTGTAAGTTTTATAGAAAATATTCATTATATCAAACCATTTTATATCAGTTAATAGTTATTTGTCTTAAAATTATTCGTTTTAAAATTATATTATTCGTTTATTATAGTAAATAATTATTATATTAAACGATTTTATATAATTTGATGTTATATCCTTTAAGTATTATATGATATGTAGTTATATCATACATTACACACCCGTCAGTCAGTCAGTCAGTCGGTCACCTTTGAGTTATATATATTTAGATTAATTAGAACAAAATAAAATAACTCACCGTTACGCCAGTTTGGTCACAAATATCTTTTACTCGGCAACCACTTCTTCTTAGCGCAATTATGCGCTCCCTTTCAACTCTAGTTAGTTGAGGCGCCATTATTAAAAAAAAATGCAATGCCTAACACCTTCAGCTGTATTGATGCGACTGTCGTAGGGCCGGCAGAGGCGCGGCGTACGCAGGGGGTGTGGCTTACCCTCGATGAAACATTTCTATTGGCGCTTAGCTTATGTCAGATCAAACATTGGCTAATTTGGGCATACTGTAGAAAATCTACCAATAATGACAAAGCGACTTTCTTTCTAACACTACTTAAGCGTCGTAGTTATAGTTATGTATAATGGATACTTTGATGTGCTGCCGTGTGTACATACATGAGTTTACCTTCTGTTATATTTTGTGCTACCTACCCTTTTTCACATGAACGCGTAGAGACATTAAAGTTGAAATTCATATCAAACACTTCTTAAATCTAATTGCCTCTAAACTGTGAAAAATTCTAAATCAACGCAAAAATTCAAAACGCTCTAAAACGATGACTATAAAATGTTGTAAATAAATAACTTTAATAAAAGAACTTTTACAGGGTACTGGCCTACTATTTTAGTTATATTATGAAATAAAAAATATTAACTATGTTGACTCTCACGAAATTACCATAACTATCTATGATTGTTCTAAACTGAACGGTTTGCGCGAGAGTCACTTCCAAAGTATTAAAATGTGTCCCCTCTCTGTAAGTTCCAAAATAAGATAATATTAAAACTAAAAAAAAAAATATGATGTGCATTACGCATTACCATGCAATTGGTTTGAATAATTTGATTTAATAGGTCATAAATTGTAAACCGCTACGTTTGTACGGCGGAACCCTCGGTGTGCGAGTCCGACTCGCACTTGGCTGGTATTTTTTTGTTTTGATATAGGATTTGGGCCATTGTAACATTTGTCGACAGTATTGATTGTTCGTTCGTTCGTTCGTTCGTTTCAGCCGAAAGACGTCCACTGCTGGACAAAGGCCTCCCCCAAGGATTTCCACAAAGACCGGTCCTGCGCCGCTTGCATCCAGGTACTTCCCGCGACCTTCACCAGATCGTCGGTCCACCTAGTGGGAGGCCTGCCCACGCTACGTCTTCCAGCTCGTGGTCGCCACTCAAGAACTTTCCTGCCCCAGCGGCCATCAGCTCTTCGAGCTATGTGCCCCGCCCACTGCCACTTGATTTTAGCGATTCTGCGGGCTATGTCAGTCACTCTGGTTCTCCTACGGATCTCCTCATTTCTGATTCGATCACGCAGGGAAACTCCGAGCATAGCACGCTCCATCGCTCTTTGGGTGACCTTGAGCCTTCTTATGAGGCCCATAGTAAGCGACCACGTCTCAGAGCCATACACCATCACTGGCAACACACACTGGTCAAATACTTTTGACTTGAGACACTGCGGTATTTCGGACGTGAGAATTTCGCGAAGCTTCCCGAACGCTGCCCAGCCGAGTTGGATTCGACGATTAACCTCTTTCTCGAAGTTGGACCTACCTAACTGGACTGTTTGTCCCAGGTATACATAATTGTCAACAACTTCGAGTATAGTGTCTCCAACCTTCAGAGGAGTGGGTACAACACGGGCATTTGACATATTTTTTGTCTTGTCCATGTTCATTTTAAGACCCACTTGTTGAGAGGCTCTACTGAGGCCATCGAGCATTGTGTTTAGGTCCTCCACGGTCTCAGCCATGACTACGATATCGTCCGCGAAACGAAGGTGGGTAATATACTCGCCGTTGATATTTATGCCGAATCTGCTCCAGTCCAGAAGCTTGAAAACATCTTCCAGGGCGGTGGTAAACAGTTTCGGAGATATGACATCTCCCTGTCTCACCCCTCGCTGCAACTGGATAGGTTTCGAGTTCTGATCCTGGAGGCGGACCAACATTGTGGCGTTTTCGTACAAGGGGGCGTCCATAAATTACGTGAGACTTTTAGGGGGGGGAGGGGGTCAACAAAAACCTCACTAAATCTCACGTGGGGGAGAGGGGGGGTCTCAGGAAATATCACGTAATTTTTTCCGCAAGAAATAGAGAAATAGAGTTTGCCAGAAAACTGGGTTTAAATCTTAAGTAAAAAAATTGGCCAAGTGCGTGTCGTGTCACGCGCAGTGTAGGGTTCCGTAGTTGTCCGTCGTTAACAAAATATTTTTCAGAAGCAAGCAATTACTTCATCTAAAGTCGCTTTTAATATTTTCTTCTAAAGGAATTTTTATTAGATATGAAATTTTATAATAAATGAGTTAAATGACTATTACTCTTAAACTAACTGACCTACTCTAACCGTTATAGTTTTCTTGAAAGTTCATAAAAAGCAGTATTATTATGAATTTTTCCAGATTTTTCAAGCCAACAGTCTAGTTTTTAGAGGACGATCTGCTCGAACAAAAATTGGCACTTTAAACTTTAATAGTTTGCAAACGGATCCCTAAATCGAAAAATAGTCTTTGAAACCCCCAATTAAGTCATCCAACGATATCCTACACGATGGTGTAGAAGATGAAAAAAAATTCATCCCCACTTTACATGTAGGGGAGCTACCCTAAAAAAATGTTTTTTCAAAATTTTATTCTACCGTTTTGTCGGCGTGATTAATATACATACCTCCACAAAATTACAGCTCTCTAATGCCAATAGTTTCCAAGCAAAACCTCGGACAGACAGACATATCGAAACTATAAGGGTTCCTTGTCAGGACTACGGGACGGGACATATAATTTTTATTCTATACCGTCTAAAACAAATAAAACTAACAATGCTTCCGTCTGCATGTGTGAATACTAAAATGCAGAATAAATGACGAAATTAAGAAAATTTCGGATTTTTTTTAAATATCACGTGAGATTAGGGGGTGGGGGAGGGGGTCAGGCAAAATCTCACCAAATCTCACCAAGGGGGGCGGGGGGGTTGAAAAATAGCCAAAATTGTCTCACGTAATTTATGGACGCCCCCCAAGCCCTTCAGCGCTTCGATGTATCTATAGTCAATTTGGCACCGTTGGAGAGACTGTAGCACTGCCCAGGTCTCGATCGAGTCAAAGGCTTTTTCATAGTCCACAAACGCCAGACAAAGTGGCTGATTATACTCCTCGGTCTTCTGTATAATCTGCCGTAGCGTATGTATGTGGTCTATGGCACTAAAGCCTTTTCGGAAACCGGCTTGTTCGGGAGGCTGGAAGTCGTCGAGGCTGCGTGCGAGACGATTCGTGATGACTCTCGAAAACAGCTTGTAGACATGGCTCGGAAGTGAGATGGGTCTATAATTTTTCAACAAGATTTTGTCGCCTTTTTTGAAAAAAAGTATCACCACACTTCTGTGCCATGCCGTAGGCGTTTTTCCCTCAAGTATGACGGAATCGAACAGCCTCTGAAGAGCCTTTAGTACCGGCGTTCCGCCTGCTTTCAGAAGCTCAGCCGTGATTCCATCATCACCCGGTGCCTTGTTGTTTTTCAGCTGTTTGAGAGCCATTCTAATCTCGTACAGGCTGACGTTCGGGATATCTTCGGTGTAGTGTCGGGTCAGTCTAGCTCTTGGGTCTTAGGCTAGATTTGTGACAGGTGTACGTACACTCGTGTATAATTGTCCGTAGAACTTCTCAACCTCTTCCAATAACTCAGGCCCCGACGAGATGTCTCTGCCATCCTCGGTCTTCAGCTTGGTCAGTTGACTTTGGCCAACAGACAGATCCCTAGCGAACACTTTAGAGCCTTTGTTACGCTCAATCGCCTCTTTAATACGATCTGTATTAAATTGGCGTAGATCGCGAGTCAAAGACTTGGAGATCTGTCTGTTAAGACGCCGATACTGAGCAGCATCTTCAGAGGACTGCAGAACCAAGTTTCGTCTCTCTTCCATAAGTTTATAGGTGAGGTCAGAGATCTTTTTGGTTCCTTTTGGACGACGGGTTTTAAAGAACTTAGACCCAGTCGTTTGGACAATTTCCACCTGTTTTTATTTTTATTTTTACCTGTCATTGTATTCGTCCACATTTTCGCAGTCTCCTAGGCATTCGAAACGATTTTGCAACTCGAGCTGAAAGCTTTCGGGGTTTTGGAGTTGGATGGGCGCTGGGCGGAGCGTAGACTTCATCAGTCGACGCCTCTCGAGCTTGGGTCTGATATTCAATGTGCCTCTTACCATTCGGTGATCGCTTCCTGTTTTGACCGAGTTGATCACAGAGACATCATTGAATATATGCTTCTTCGTCGACAAGATGAAGTCGATCTAATTTTTTATAGCGCCATTGGGATGCAGCCATGTCCACTTTCGCTGTTTTGGCTTCCTGAAGAAGGAGTTCATCATAAAGAGGCCCTCCCTCTCCATAAAGCCAGCCAGCAGTTGGCCACGTGCGTTCCTCTCTCCATACCCAAATTGCCCCACTTTCAGCTCATTATCGCTTCGTCTACCCAGCTTCGCGTTGAAGTCCCCCATCACAACGGTAAAATGGGACCGGGAGCTATGTATGGCTCTGGAAATATTCTCATACATAGTCTCCACTTCGTCGTCGGGGTGTTCCGTGGTCGGTGCGTATACCTGTATGACCTTCAGCGAATACCGTTTGGTGATTCTGAGTATAAGGTAACCCGACACCACCCTGGGACTGCTGGTCGCCCTCCCGGAAATAGAGCAGGTTTCCGGATTTCAGGATTATGGTGTCCTCCCCCTCTCTTCGGACTTCGCATAATCCTACGATATCCCACCGCAACCTGCTCAGTTCTTCCTCGAGTTCGGCGAGCCTCACGTCAGTCCGCAGCGTGCGAGTGTTAAATGTTGCCAGGGCCAGAGGTCGTCGGGGTTGGTAGCCTGTCGGTACCCGGTGATTCTTAGCACCCCTCGCCCCACCGTTACCGTGACCGCTACCGTGGCCCGGGATAGTGGGGCCGTGTTTTTTTGTTCCTCTCCATGGGGGGGATTTGCCTTAATCGCCACGCTTGGCAGGCGGGTTGGCGATCGCAGTTTTTTATAAGGTTTCGCACGCAGACGCTGCTGCCCGTCCGGTGCTGCAGGGATTTTGTCGCCTCTTACGACACGCCTCCTGTTGGCGGTGGGGAAGAGTATTCTTTATGGCCGTCCCCACACGGCACACAGTATTGATTGTTACAAATTCGTAATCTTTATTTCTCTTCGCGTACGACATTGAGCAAAAGAGTTGATCTTCAAACCCAGTTTTATATTTAAAATGGGGAAATTGGTTTTTAATAAACTTCATAATGAGGATCAGTACTGTTGTAGAAAATTCAATAAAACTAGTATCCACGTTAATCTTTAAGACATAAGAAAGATATATCTTTTTGAATTATCCAAATCGGACCGTTACTTACGAAGATATTAAGTAATAAACATAGGCCGTTTTTGCCGCTAAAAGTCAACGTATGCAGGGCCGCGTGACGTCACTATATCCGAATCGAGCGCAGCCGGCGTACTATTGGGATGGAAAATATTTTTTTCCAGCTAAACTATCAGTTTTAGAAAAAACTTTTAATAACATTTATTCATCAAAATAAAGTAACCTATCGACCAGTAATTTTTAAAAATAAAAATTGTAAAAAATAAGTATCGCTATGTCCAAAAACCACATTTTCATAGGATTCGATGCAATGCGGAGACGCGGTTGGGGTGAGTGTAACTTAATGATTGTTTGTATTGAACATAATAATACATAATATGATGCTAATACCCAGTTTCTGGCCTGGGGGGGGGGGGGGGGGGGGGATGTCATACCCAGCTTATAGCCTGGGGGGAGGGGCAAGCCTTACCCAGCTTCTGGCTTTGGTGGGAGGGGGGGAGAGGCAAGTCATACCCAGTTTCTTGCCGGGGGGGGGGAGGGTAAGTCATACCCAGCTTCTGGCCGAGGGGGAGTCATACCTAGCTTAGCTTATGCTTATAGACTGAGGGAAGGGGCTTCTGGCCTGGGGGGGGTCAAGTCATAACCAGTTTCTATGGCCTGGGGGAGGGGCTAGCTTTACCCAGCTTCTGGCCTGGGAGGAGGGGGGGGGGGTCAAGTCATACCCAGTTTCTGGCCTGGGGGGGGGTATGTAATACCCAGCTTCTGGCCGAGGGGGTCATACCCAGCTTATGCTTATGGGCTGGGGGGAGGGGCTAGCCTTACCCAGCTTCTGGCCTGGGGGAGGGGGGGGGGTCAAGTCATAACCAGTTTTTATGGGCTGGGGGGAGGGGCTAGCCTTACCCAGCTTCTGGCCTGGGGGGAGGGGGGGGGGGGTCAAGTCATACCCAGTTTCTGGTAGAGGTGGCCTGGTAGAGGTGGGCGCCGATATAAAATTGGCCGGCGGCGGCGCGCCGTCTTTTTGACCTCGGCGGCGGTGGCGTCGGCGGCGTCGGCGGCGTCGGCGGCGTAACCTTGTTTGACCTTTGTTCATTAGGTTTTTTTTAAATTTGCATTTTTAGTATCTGTCGTCAAGACTAATCAGGTGATTTGCAGTTGGTTGGGATTTGAGCCACTAGAGCAGTGGTTTACCTTAGTAAATTAGCTCTCTTGATCATAGATACTTTGATATTTGGATAGCGGGTTTGGCTGAGATCAGGTTCTCGTGTAGACATGTCAGATTAATTGAGCGATAAGAGGATTCGTTAGGCGACTTGCCAGCCTTATGGATCATTTCCAAAGTTAAGAGACTTGCGAGGTTCTCACTCGTGTGATTATTGTCAAGACCATGGACTTCATGGTGACCAGATCAAATGCAAGTGCTTTACGAGGGTCCATTTTGGCTATTTCTTTAGCTTAGCCATCTCTCTTAGCGTTAGTTCTTTCGTTTCAGCCGAAAGACGTCCTGCACCGCTCGCATCTAGGCACTTCCTGCGACCTTCCCCAAATCATCGGTCCACCTAGTGGAAGGCCTGCCCACGCTACGTCTTCCAGCTCGTGGGCGCCACTCAAGAACTTTACTGCCCCAGCGGCCATCAGCTCTACGAGATATGTGCCCCGCCCACTGCCACTTCATTTTAGCGATCAAACTGTGGGCTGTGGGCTATGTCAGTCACTTTGTCCTCCTGCGTCTTTCGTCCTCAATTAGCATAGTAGGGATCAATCTTCTACTTTGAACTTGAGGAGGGTAAGCGGAAACATGGCGGTCAACTCCTCAGATAGTAAGTACAAAGATGTCCAGAAGCAGCATACGAAAAGATACTAAATGAGCCCTCTCAAATCACAATGGGAAGGTTTGGCAGCACAGCACCTAGAATGGCGGGGAGATTGTGTTGTGTAGAGGCCAGTCCGCGAATACAACGAGCAGCGCACAACTGAACTCGACGCAAAAACCGTCCATCTGCCGCCATTCACTATAATTATGTTGGCGGCGGGTAATTACTCTCAATGTGCGAGGAGTTTGCCGCGGAGATCGGCTATGTAAGCCATCTTCGGGCGCACCAGCGCCGCTAAGACAGCTAAGTCGAAGTGGTCACCATGACCGAAATCGGTCGGATGAATCATCATCATCAGTAGGAATCACAGGCAGGCATAGCTGCAAGTCTCAGATCAAGTCCAATGCTTGACCTTATTTTTTTGATTGAATTGTGGATTTTTTGGATTATCCGTGTAAATGGGTTTAAATAAACCGGCTTGTCATGTAGCAAAGGTCTGAGATTTTTCTTATCAGTTCGCACTCATGTATTACCGGACCTAATAAGCGGAGAACACTGAGGGAGGTACTTTGTTGCCTTCCAGAGGTTGTGGTTCCCATTTGCATTCCGAGACATATTTGCCAATCTCTGTGTGAGAGATTCCCTTAAAGTATAGTCCAATAGTGTGGGTTGTCTGCCAGACGAAGGCGGGGAATTTTTTCTTGACAGCAAGAGGGACCGGTGCCGCTCGCGATCAATTATTTACTAGACCAAGCAGCAACTTGAATAATTTACTTGATTAACTGTTAATATAGTTAGTATTAAGTTATTCAATCAATTTATTAGTATATCAACGGCATTAAAGAATAAATAGAATAGTTAGTTCTTCTGTTATATGGTTTACTGATGGGTCAAAAATGGGCCCTAACGTAGGCTTTGGCGTGTATGGAGAACAGCCGAAGCTTAGGCTATCTCAAATCCTGGGTAAATTTGCCTCTATCTTTCAGGCAGAAGTCTACGCCATTATTAAATGTGCGGAAGCTAACCTGCGAAAAAAATATGCCAACCACATAATTTACATTAACTCAGTCAGGCCGCGCTGATGGCCTTAAACTCCAACTTAATCACCTCAAAGTTGGTAGAAAACTGCATGAGTCGACTGAATACCCTAGGAAAACGTAACAGAGTAACGCTGAGATGGGTTCCAGGTCACGCGGGAATCGTGGACAATGAAAATGCCGACAAACTGGCCAGAGCGGGAGCGGAATGAACACAATATGGCCTATGACCGAAAATGCTCTTAGCAGATCATAGGACTGAGTAGGATCAAAATGCGCATCTTAGTTCGAGCCTTCACTGGACACTGCAGCTTAAACAAGCACTTGTCCACTATGGGACTGACCGAATCAAGAACTTGCAGGATGTGCCAAGAGGCAGATTAAACGCCACTACACATTCTCACGGACTGCGGACCTTTGATGCGCAAGCGGAGCTTACACCGGGGCAAACACATCCTAAGCCCACAAGATGTAAAACATGTCACCACCCAAAAGATACTGCAATGCCTAATGGATGCAGGACTCGGAGGCGAACTGTAAGGAAAATGGCGGCGATCACAATAGATCGGTCCAGTCGCAGTGATACTAGGACTTTATTGAACTAGAATAGCCTCTCAACTCAATAAAAAAGCGTTCGAAACACAAATTAGTACAGTATAGGAGAGGAATAAATTGCAAATAGTTTGTACAGTATCAGTATCGAGTATCGGCGCGCCGACAGCTGGTCGTCGGCGGCGGCGGCGTGAAAAAATTCGCCGCTGCGGCGTGACGCCCACCTCTAGCCTGGGGGGGGGGGGGGGGGGGGGGTATGTAATACCCAGCTTCTGGCCGAGGGGGAGTCATACCCAGCTTATGCTTATGGGCTGGGGGGAGGGGCTAGCCTTACCCAGCTTCTGGACTAAGGGGGGGGGGGGGGGGGGGGGTCAAGTCATACCCAGTTTCTGGCATTTCTGGCATGGGGGGGGGGGGTGTCATACCCAGCTTCTGGCCGAAGGGGAGTCATCTCCAGCTTATGCTTATGGCCTGGGGGGAGGGGCAAGCCTTACCCAGCTTCTGGCCTGGGGGGAGGGGGAGGGGTCAAGTCATACCCAGTTTCGGGCCTGGGGGGGGGAATCATACCTAACTTCTGGCCGAGGGGGAAGTCATGCCCAGCTTATAACCTGGGGAGAGGAGGGGGGCGGGGAGTCATACCCAGCTTCTAGGCTAAGATTAAATAGATTTTCAGGAGGGAGCAGCTGTCCTTTCCTGCAGCAGCTGGCCCGCCCATGGGAACGGCGAATAGATAGGTAGGTACGTAGGTTTAACTCAGAAAAACTAAATACATAACAGGTAGGTATTACGTGTACATCGAAATGATCTTCATAGCAATGTCTTGTAGCCTAGGCAGAGTGTATCTGCCTCAGACCTTATTGTTAGAAGTAAATAAATTAATACTTATACATTTTTATATTTTACTTGGAAGAAGATATGACTCTAACAACACTTATGAACACTTTATTTGAATAAATCGTCAAATATACCACCGCGGAGACCCCAATCGCGTCTCTGCGTTCCATTGAATCGTATGAGCGTATGGATTTTTTGCGTTATTTTTCACAATTTCTATTTTTTTAAATTACCTATCGATAGCTTACTTTATTCTGATGAATAAATGTCATTACAAGTTTTTCTCTAAAACTGATAGTTTGGCTAGAAAAAAATATTTTCTATCCACGCAGTACGCCGGCAGCGTTTGGATCGGATATAGTGACGTCATCGTCCCCGCGCCGGGCGGTCAGTGAACTTTTTTAGTAATTTGGCCATAACTTCGTCAATTTTTGTCGTAGAACAAAAATTTTTGGACTGTGTATTAAGGATTTCTTAGCCCTATAAATCTGCATTCACAGCTAAAAATCGAAATGATCCTCATTCTAACATCAGTCCAAACAAATTTTTGTCCAATCGAGTTGTATTTTTTTACCAACAAATGTTTTTTCGTGAATTTTGCAAAATCGTAAAAATCGTTACTATTCATTTCAATGACGGAAAACTTATTCGTTCGGTTAGAAGCTGTTCGTACTAACTGGCACCAATCACGTGGATGGTGTATATTCATAGATGTTTTCCTTTTTGCTTTCTCTATAAGTGCATGGTCACTATCGACTTCCATGTGGGTATGTCCGGGGATGAGGAATTTATGATTTACAGTCAATAGTTGTTCCGAGTCTTTAAGAGCTATCATTAATGCTGTCGTTACAATTGAGTTTTTGTTCTGGCCTGAACAAGAGTCAGAATACATTATTAGGTGTTTTGATGTTGGATGGAGCAACGGTAACCTTAATGTTATAAAATCATATAAACAAGACGCTATCTGTGGTTAGCTCCTCTCAGTTAGCCCCAGTCGATTCAGGCCACATATAACAGTATGCGTTATCTGTTTCAAAATCATGAATTGTCAGGTTGAAAACCCATAGCTGCCGTTTATAAAAAGCTGTTTGAGTACTTAACAACGGAGTTGGCAAGCATTGCTGCAAGTCAAAAGCAATCACACAGGTGTCTACATTACTCTTAGCTATCATCTTATCGATACGCTTTTCAGTGTAGGCGCTTTCGTTATCGTCTTGATGCTGTTTTAATTGCTGTTGAGCTGATTGTACTTCATTGTTATCTGTCAAATACTTTATTTTGCAACAGGTTACATTTATTGCATGTGTCTACGCTCGGTTTTTTAAACGATAAATTTAAGTCTCTGAAAACTTTTTGGTAAACAGTTTTACATACGGGATTGTCATTTTCAATGGCGTAAAGACGATACATTGTTTCAAGATTAAGATCAGCGCTAAGGTATTTTTTTGAAGTCTTTGAACGCGAATAATGACTCTCATAGGCTGGAAAACTTTTAATATGGTCCTCAACTTTATTCAGTCTCTCTTGTGATATTTTTTTGTAGCTTGCTGCACGACGTCGCGAACTTTTTGTGACAAAACCGTATTTTTTAAGTTTTTCGCCTATTGTCTGAAGAAAACGATTGGTTTCGCCGAGAGTTTTAAGAAGACAGCCTTTACATATTTTATATTCATCAGCAAAATGAATTAGTTTGTAAGACATAGTGTTTTCTCTTTTGCGCTTGGCGCCAATTTTGGAAGATTTTTTACTTTTAAGTGTAACAAACCTCGCAACATACTTAGCTCTTTCATCATATGATCCTAAGTTCCAATACTCTTTAAATACGTGTTCCCTTATATCATTCGCGATTCGGTCCCTACATTTCATTCAACAGTCTGTAAGTGGAGCTAAATTTCTGCCGTTTTTCACCTTACCAAGTTTTGTAACGTAGGTTTTTCCCGAATTCCGTAAAAATAACCTCGCCTTCCTGTCTTCTCTCCTTTCCTTTAAAGATGGATGACTATTTTTACCTGTCTTGTTTCCAGAAGTACCTGGATCTTCTAAATTATCTTCAACTGCTTTTTCTGCTGTATCCACTATTTTTTCTTCTGCATCCACTATTTCTTCTCCTGCATCCACCTTTTCTTCTTCTGCATCTACCATTTCTTCTTCAACTTTTCTTACATTAAGAAGACTTTCTGATAAACTTGATGTATCACCACTTTCATTTATAGTTACGGGTGCTCGATTTCTCTTCTTTGGAGGACAGTGTATGCTTGATTTATCATCACTTGATTCGCTGTTTGGCACATAACCGTCACCGCTACCAGAGCTAAAATCTTCATTGCTAGCTAGAAATCCTTTTTCTATGTCTCTTTCCTCGTCATCTGTTTGATCTTTATCCCGTTCATCATCTATTTCTCTGGAAGATTGATTTTCTTCGTAATTTTTGGTATCATTGATGTCATTTTCATTAAACCCCGATTTGTTTTTTTCTTCAAAAGTTTCTTTAGAAATTGCATTCTCTTCTTCATTTTTGTCATAATTTTTTTCTTCAGCAGTTTCATTATATTTGTGTTTGTCATCATTGTCTTCAAATACTGATTGATTTTCTTTTGCAATCAAAAACTCGTCGAGTTTTTCTTTAATTATCTCATCAATGTTATCATTTTTATTATGAGTCGATTCTTCTTCATCTACTTCTTTATCCATTTTTACACCAGATGCTAGCATAATTCTATCCAAGCGTGCCTTAGCTCGCTGAAAATGAAAATGTAAAATTGTGTTAGCATTATCTAAATATACAAAAGGAGAAACTGACTGACTGACAGACCAACGCACAGCCTAAACGGCTAAACGTAGGCACTTGAAATTTGGAAGGGACGTAGCTTAGGTACCGTAGAGGTGCCCTAAGAAAGGAATTCCAGAAATTCCCACGGGAACGGGAATTAGCGGGAAAATCCTCTTGTATGACAAATCTAAACCGCTTAAGTTAGACGCTTGAAATTTGGCATGCAGGTACCTTAGTAAACTTAAAGCTTAGTTACAACAGGATATTGCAAAATTCCCACGGGAACGGGAGTTAGCGGGAAAAAACATTTGTATAAAAAATCTAAACCGCGTAAAATAGATGAAGGGGGTAAAACGGGATCCACGCGTACGAAGTCGCGGGCGGCCGCTAGTACACCACTATTTTTTAACCATAGCAAACAATATCTATGTAGTTTCTCCATAAAATAAATTTTTTTTGTAAATAAGTAAAATCTTTTTTTTTTAAATTAATTATTTATGATTTTCCTTGTATTTGATTTATCAAGTTTGTTAGAGATATTTCATATACAGTGTGAGTCACGTTAAAGTGTACATATGAAAATCGATGAAACTAGACCTATTTTTATCGACAAAAAAGGAGTCAAAATTTTTTTGAGATTTTTTTTATTTTTTATAGATTTTTTTTCTTCCAGTTACTTATTGTAAAGAAATCGTAATAACTTTTAAGCTAAGAGGTATATCCTGATAAAATAAAAACAGTAATAATGATAAATAATAGGCGATACTAAAAAAATACATAAAATACTCAGAAAATGCCAACAAATAATAAAAAATGATACTTTTTGAAAAAAATCTGCTTTTAAATTCGTGTTTTTTTTGGTTATTTGATAAATTTCTCCAAAAAATGCCCCTATAACAGGGGGTTTTTATTACTTTGTATTATTCTCTATCGTATTACCTTTGTAAAACCAAAAATCGCATGTCTCTATCCCTATCACAACGTTTGCAATGATCGTTTGAACTAAGCCTCTCCGCGCGCGCCATTCAACGCTTCGTTAACAACGAAACTGAAAATGGCTCTAGATTTGTAAATTTGATAAAGACAAGTTAGATTTCAAAAAAACAAAAGATTTCGAAGTAAAATAAGCATTTTAGTTAAAATTAAAATTGTCCCTACCTGTAGCGGAGAATAATGTTGTGGCAGACCTTTGTTCAATCAAATCAAACTTTCATAGTTCATGAGATACATACATGAGTCACTGCCTTTTGACAGACAGACAGCGAAGTCTAAAGTAATAGAGTCCCGTTTTGGGTATGGAACCCTAAAAAGACTTGCCAGTTAAATGACGCTATAATATCATGTGGGGTACCGCTTTAAAGTACTGATTTACATGTATTAAGTTGTTAAGTAGGTAACTAAATTTTAACTTGCAACTTACTACTACATTCTGTGTTTACGTAATTAATCACTTAAAATTAAGTTAAAATTTAGTTACCTACTTAACAATTTAATACGTGTAAATCAGTCAAGTCCATAGTAGAATCAAACAAGTAAGCACCGACCGTGGTTTGTTTCTGAGCGCACCCGTACGTATGTGTACGTGGTTTGTTTCTGAGCGCACCCGTCGTGGGACGTCACACGCACACACCACAGAGCATGGAATCGTCGCGCACCGCCCGCTAGCGGGCGGCTAGTATGGACGATTCCATGCTCTGTGCGCACACACTGATAAAACATCGCTGCGAAAGGTACCGCGCACGCTCCGGCTCCCGGGAGGCCGAGCCGGCTACCGCCGACCCAGAGGCTACCGAAACTCATCGGAGGACGACGTGACGTCCGAGGAAAAGCGGCTCAGAGCCGGACCGTCACCGCCGCAACGGGCCTCCACGCCAGCCCCCCGGATATCTCCAGTGGAGAGGTATGTGCAGCCCCCTCGCTCACCAACCGCCTCCCCGGTGAGAGCCGACACCTCGCGCTCCACCCCGCACTCCGTCTCGCGCACCCCATCCAGGGGCAGCTCTCCGAGGCCGATCGAGGGTGGGAGCGACGTTTATTACCCGCCTACCCACCGAACAAACTCCACAACGCCGACGTCGTACGAGGCGTTGCAGAGCCCGCAGCGGTCATACGCCGCCACCAGCACCGCTCCCTCCTCACCCCCGCCGCAACGGGACCCGGAGGTCGAGCAGACGGAAGCGGCCCCTGCGCTCCACCGAACCACTGAGCAGCACCAGCGCTCCTACCCGCCCATAGTAGTCGAGAGCCTGAGGAACTGGCCTCACCACTTCCGGAGCTTGTACGTCAAGCTGGGCCATGCACCGAACGCGCGCCCCTACAAGACCGGCGTGCGTTTTATCGCGCGCACGCCCGAGGAATATCGGGTGGTGCAGCGCCACCTGACGGAGGCAGCTGAGAGCGACCCGGGCCTCCAATGGTTCAGCTACTCGCTGTCCTCCGAACTGCCCACCAAAGTGGCCATCAGAGGGCTCCCGGCGGCCACAGACCCCGCCGACATCAAGCAGGCTCTAGAAGAGCTGGGCTTTGAGGCCCAACACGTCCGCCCGATCCCACCGAAGCGTGGCCGCTCTGGCTGCCTGTACCACGCGCAGCTGGCGCGCCTCAACCGGCAGGAGCTCTCCCGCTTGTACGCGGTGACC
This sequence comes from Ostrinia nubilalis, assembly GCF_963855985.1. Lineage (NCBI taxonomy): Eukaryota > Metazoa > Arthropoda > Insecta > Lepidoptera > Crambidae > Ostrinia > Ostrinia nubilalis. Next base: position 5,901,625 of record NC_087118.1, on the reverse strand, counting down.
GAGCTCCTGCACATGCCAGGAGTTGTCATCGAGGCCTGGCGCGGCCGCAGCGGGCCGGCGCAATGCCACCGCTGCCAGGCGTTCGGCCACTCGTCCGCCGGATGCCACCGCCCGCCTCGATGCGTGCGATGCGGGGAAGGGCACATCATTGCGGAGTGCCCCCACCCCCGCGACCGACCACCGCGCTGCGCCAACTGCGGCAGCGCGCACCCCGCCAACGACCGGCGCTGCCCCCGTCTTCCGACGGGAGGCCCGCGCCCGCGCCCGGCCCCGAGCAGGCGGGCACCCGCCCGCCGCCCAAGGCCCCCCGCCCCTCGGGCCCCGAGGCGCCAGGCGTCGCCCAGACGCCGGCCCCTCCCGCCTGCGGCCAGGAAGGCCGCACGGCCCCACCACCCGAGCACCCTGCCGGCCGTCGCAGGCGCAAGCGCCGAGCCAGGCGCGGCACGAGCGCGGACGGGCCGGGCGACGCAGCGGCGCTTCCGCTTCCGCCCCCCGCCGCCACCGCGCCCCGCTCGCGCGCGCCCACCCCGCACCCGGGGGCGACGCCCGGCGGCGCGCGCGCGGGGGCCGTCGAGCGCGAGTGGGGACTCGCCCCGGCCCCCGCAGGCGGCGCCGCCCGAGGCGTCCCGACGCCCGCAGCAGGGCCACCACCGGAGCGCGAGCGCACGGCGCAGCGGCAGGACCCGCGCTTGCTCGCTCGCGCCCTCCCCCCGGCGCCCCGGCCGGCCCCCCGCCCCGCCCCGCAGGCAGAAGCGGAAGAGTGGCCGCCGCTGCCGCCGCCCGAACGTGTGGCCCCCCGCGCCGCCCCTCCGGCGGAAGCGGAAGAGTGGCCACCGCTGCCGCCACCCGAGCACCTGGCCGACCCCACCTCCTTCGTGTGCCAAGCGACGGACACGATCGTCCAGGTCCTGTCCGACCTGGCGTACGGTGAGGAGGACCTACGAGAGACGGCGCAGCGCAACCTTGCGCTGCTCCGCCAACGTTTCAACCTGGAATAGATCTCCCTTGGCGCCTCGCTCGCCCGCCTGCTCGCTGATAGCTCACTGGGCCTCGACGAATGTCGACTCACCCGGTGGGTTGTACCGCGCCGAGGGCGGGCCCAGGGCGCTAGGGTGGAGACTAACGCCTCGCAAAAGGCGCCTCACAGCCACCGGACGGAAGAATCTGCCCGAGAAGAAGCCCGGGTAATGAGCGTCAGCTCGACACCCGCACCGGCCTAACAAGCCGAAGAAGCCAGGATCGATCGATCGGCTGCCGTGCTGCTCGTAACAATTTATAAGTGTACCTACCTATTATAACGTACGTGTTTAGGCTATTAACACTCACTTGGAGCTCGAGTTGGCCAACTTGTTTGATTAGACTATGCTAAGTCAGACCGTTCATTATTCAGATTATTAAGCAGAGACAATTGAATGAAAACTGTAATGATTAACGTACTCTGCTGTGTCAAGACATCGCAAAATTTATGTATGTCACCGTAAAATTGTGAATTCTGTCAGATTATAATCTGACGTAGTTAAATTACAATCTAACCTAACCTAACCCACTGTTAGTTTACAATCTAACGTATTATATTATAAACTGACAGAGTTCACAATTTTACGTTGACATGTACCTACAAAGAGTGATCTTCTATGTCTGGAGAAGATCACTCTTTGTACATATAATGTTGATGGTATTAACGTTTCATCTTAAAAGTTACATCGTGAAAGAGAAAAGATAATTATTATCTGTTGCCTAACGACAACAAAATGTACTTTTCGCGATGTAACTTTTAAGATGAAACGTTAATACCATCAACATTATTTCGGTAAGTTCGTGTAAACTGATATGAATAACTTACGCATCGCGGCATCTTGGCTGCAGCGGGACGCGACCGTTTCACCGATGCTCAGGCGCGGGACTAAGAAGTGAGGCTCCAAAAGGGCCACGCGAAGCTGCCCTTCCACTCACACGTTCGTAGTTCCATATTTCTGTCTCTCTCGCTCAGCGCGGGGCAAAGAAGCGCGGGAGACGTGGGGCTAAGTTATATCACTAGACACCAATTGCGTAACCACAATGATTGTTACGATTTTCAAATGTTTTTGATCTAAGTAATTTAAATCGTTTTACACATGTACAAATCTTTTGTGTTTAATGATATTACTCGAAATAGATCGTTTTACACAAAGTAAATATTTTTTTGTGTTTTACTAATTGTAAGTAATTAAATTAAGTTATATTCCTTTTCACCAACGAACTTTTTACAATACATAGTTTTTTTGGTGTATATTCATATAAGTCATCTTATATTACTATTCACAAATTCAATCTAAACAAATTAAATCGTGTAAATAGTAGTAACACGAGTCATACCTCTTGACACAATTAAATAATGAAAGAAGGCTCCGGTACACTTTGTTTAAAGTAGACATGTATCAATATACACGAATGAAAACTCAAAATTGGTTCACAAAGCCTTACTTGTATCGTTAGGCACAAAATTATTTTCTTTTCTATACGTCGTAGAAACATACCGATTAGATTATTATTATTATTGGTTTTTTTGGGCCTTTACTTGCGCCAACTCGACCAGGTTTGATCTATTGTGGCAGCCCTTGTCTTTAGAGTTCACTGCTTAGTCCCGTTGAGTCTATAAATTTCCAGATTCTTTGGAGCGTGATATCTGCTATCTCATCCGGGTGCATGATGTGTCGCCCGAGATGGATACTTCTTTTGCTCATAAGCGGGAAGCATGAGCAAAGAACATGCATGGCCGTTTCTTCTTCTGTATGGCAGAATCTGCACAGAGTTTCCTCGGTCATGTTCATGTTTGATTTATGTTTGTTTAGTTTGCAGTGGCCGGTTAGTATTCTAGTCACTGCACAGGCTTTGTATCTTTTGAACTTTAGCAGTTCCTTAGTTACTTTGTTGCTATATCCCTGAATGAGTGCTTTTGAGTGTTTTTGTCCCGATGTAGACTTCCACCACTCAATAGCCTCTTGTTTGCAGAGGGTGGTTAGTAGCGTGGTGGCTCGTTGTTTGGTAATGCCACAGAACGGTTCTACGCCGATTTGAGGGTTATCGGCTCCATCTCTGGCGAGTTCATCTGCTACTTCGTTTCCTTCTATATTCGAATGTCCTGGTACCTATGTAAGCGTTACTTTGTTGGTATTTCCCAGTGCATTCAGTGTCTCGGTGCATGTTTGCACCAATTTTGACGTGTATTCGAAGAATTTTAAGGCCAGCAGTGCTGCTTGGCTGTCTGAGTTGATGTAGATGTGTTGATCCTGGAGCTTCCTTTCCAAGTTTATTTCTGCACATTTGATTATGGCAAAGACCTCGGCTTGGAAGATTGAGGCTTCAGTCCCCATGTTTAGGCTAACTTTGAGCTTAGGCCTCTCTCCGTAGATCCCGCAACCTACATTATTTTCCTTTTTGGATTCGTCCGTGTACTAGACGTGACTACCTTCCTTAAATGACATTTGGCCTTCTAGCCATTTGTCTCTAGGAGGTATGTTTACGGAATATAGTTTGGTGAAGTTACATTCCGTATGCATGTCGTCACTAGGCATGCACAGAAGTTTGTTTTCAAGTACTGATTCCTTGAGTCTTATCAGATTTTGAGAAGCCCATCTGACTTTCGTGCGGGTGCAGATTCTATATGTGCTCTGCTTGGCTTCTTTTTGCACATGCATATGCAGTGGTATAAGATCCAGCAGAGCATTTAATGCAGCCCCTGGTGTCGTTGATAGTGCTCCGGTTGCTGTGATGCAGGCTAGCCGTTGTAGGCTGCTCAGTTTCTGTATTGTTGTCACTTGGTTGACTTTGCTGCACCAGACGGCAGAGGCATAGGTTATTATCGGTCTCACGACCGCTGTGTACAGCCATATAGGGCGATTGCGGGTTTTAGTCCCCATCTTGACCCTACCATTCGACAACAACTCCACAGAGCCATTTTGGCTTTTTGGATGATGTTGTTTAGGTGCGAATTCCAAGTAAGCTTTTGGTCAAAAGTTACCCCTAGATACTTGGTTTCGCTTGAGAAAGGAAGAGTCTTTCCATTTAACTTCAGATTTACCAGTTTTTCCAGTTTTCTCTTCCTTGTGAATGGTATTATCACTGTTTTACCCGCATTAATAGACAATTCGTTTTCTCTACACCATCTACTTATGGTGTTGAGAGCGCCTTGCATTAGACTTGAAATTGTGCTCAGGCAGGGACCTCTGATGATAACCACTAGGTCATCAGCATAGCCTTGAGTATCATAGTCTTTTTCTGCCATCTTAATAAGTAGTTGGTCTACTGCTAGGTTCCATAACAGTGGGGATAGTACGCCTCCTTGTGGACATCCTCTTGTGGCAAGAAATTCAAGCTTTGCAGCATTGAGGGTTATATTTACTACTCGGTTGGAGAGCATGTTTTTTACCAATCTTTTGCCTCCATTCCTTTTATAATGGTTTCTATAGGGGTATTATCAAATGCACCTTCAACATCAAAAAAAGCACATAGGGCCGTTTGCTTATCCTCTAGGGATTTTTGCGCCTTGTCGACCAGATCGAGCAGGGTTGTTTCAGAAGATTTTCCCTTTTGGTATGCATGTTGGTTGATGCTTAGTGGTCTTTTCACTAAGTGTTTGGCTCTAATGTGCTGGTCTATTATCCTTTCCATGGCCTTCATCAGGAAGAATGTTTGGGGTCTTAGCGAGGATTTTGTGAATTCTTGCTCCTTTGTGAGTTTGTGCAATTTCTTCACAGAAGCGTCGCCAAGAGGCTCTTTTGGCTTTTCTGATTTGTTTGTTATATTCTGTTAGGGCCTTTCCGTACTTGTCCCAGTCGCACGGTTTGGCACGGTTGAATATACGACGTGTAATGGCTCTGAGCTTTTCCAGCTTCTTGTTCCACCACATTGGTGATTTATTAGATTTTAGTTCTTTTTCGGGGCAGCTCCGTTCGTAGGCATTGATTATGCCATTATTGAGCATTTTGACCGCGGCATTAAGAGAGTCCGGTGTTTTGATGGTTTTGGGTAAATCCTTTAGATTCTCTCTCACTGAGCAGGGTTATACAGGGTGGAAACGATAAGTGATCTCATTCGATTATTTCTGAACTATACAAGATATCGAAAAGCTGGTTACTGATCCTAAAAGTGCTTCACTAGTTCTATCCAACGGTACTAATAATAGGTTACAGAATTAACTGGATCTATCCAAAAATTAAATGTTTCCAGCCTCCATACTAAATGTATGCCAGCCAAACAATATTAAAAGTATTAACTTTTTTTATTAATTAATAAACACTTAAAATGAACTTGTAAATTGCATTCTTATTTAAAACTAGCGGCCGCCCGCGACTTCGTACGCGTGGATCCCATTTTACCCCCTTCAGCTATCTTACGCGGTTTAGATTTTTTCATACAAATGTTATTTCCCGCTAACTCCCGTTCCCGTTGGAATTTCGCAATATCCTGTTGTAACTAAGCTTTAAGTTTACTAAGAGACCTTCATGCCAAATTTCAAGCGTCTAACTTAAGCGGTTTAGATTTTTCATACAAAAGGATTTTCCCGGTAATTCCTGTTCCTGTGGGAATTTCGGGAATTCTTTTCTTAGTGCACCTCTACGGTACCTAAGCTACGTCCCTTATAAATTTCAAGTGCCTACGTTTAGCCGTTTAGGCTGTGCGTGGGTATGTCAGTGAGTCAGTCATACAAAAGGAATTTCCCGCTAATTCCAGTTCCCGTGGGAATTTTGCAATATCCTGTTGTAACTAAGCTTTAAGTTTACTAAGGTACCTGCATGCCAAATTTTAAGCGTCTAACTTACGCGGTTTAGATATTTTCATACAAATGTTTTTTGCCGCTAACTCCCGTTCCCGTGAGAATTTTGCAATATCCTGTTGTAACTAAGCTTTAAATTTGCTAAGGTACCTGCTTGCCAAATTTCAAGCGTCTAACTTAAGCAGTTTAGATTTTTCATACAAAAGGATTTTCCCGCTAATGCCCGTTCCCGTGGGAATTCCTAAGTATCCTATAACCTGCCCAGGAGTATGAAGAATAATTGTACCAAGTTTCGTTAAAATCCGTCCAGTAGTTTTTGTTTCTATAAGGAACATACAGACAGACAGACAGACAGACAGACAGACAGACAGACAGACAGACAGACAGACAAAAATTTTACTGATTGCATTTTTGGCATCAGTATCGATCACTAATCACCCCCTGATAGTTATTTTGAAAATATATTTCATGTACAGAATTGACCTCTCTACAGATTTACTATAAGTATAGATGATTCTTTGAAAACATTGGTTTAAGGCTTTACTTGCTATAATATTATCAAGACATGAGTGCCATGACTGTGGCTGTACTAAATGTATGGAAGCTGGAACATTGAATTTTCGGATGGATCCACTTTATTTTGTAACCTATTATTGGTACCGTTGGATAGAGCTCGTGAAGCACTTTCAGGATCAATTACCAGTTTTTGAATATCTTGTTTATTTTTTAATATTATGTGGTTTTACAAAATGTATGGAAGCTGGAAACATTGAATTTTCGGATAGATCCAGTTTATTATGTAACCTATTATTGGTACCGTTTGAAAGAGCTTGTGAAGCACTTTCAGAATCAGTAATCAGTTTTTCGATATCTTGTATAGTTTAGAAATAATCGAGTGAGATCACTTAACGTTTCCACCCTGTATACATATCCCAGGCAGGATGTATCTTTTGGATTTCTTACTCTTGGGTATTGAGCTTCTGCCAGCCCTGAAATATCAAAACGTATATGTCTATGATTAGACATTGAGTTTTCGCTGCTGACGTGCCATTTTGTAATACATTTTGACACATTTTCCGTTGCGAATGTTATATCTATTACTTCCTGTCTGGTTTTAGTTACGAATGTTGGCGTGTGGCCATTGTTCAGCACCTGTAGACAGTTAGATAGAAGAAAATCGGATAGTAACTCACCTCTTATGTTGGTATCCGAGCTTCCCCAGATGGTATGGTGGGCGTTAGCATCGCATCCCACTATCAGTTCTGACTTTTGTCTTCTAGAGTATTCCAGGACGTTAGTCAGTTCTTCAGTGGGATCTTGCTTATCTCCAGGAAGATATGCCGAGCAGAAGAGTACTTTGGACCTGTTCGGCCCTTTGACTTCTACGTACGCGGTGACAGTATCTTCGCTGCAAAGTTCTGGAACAGGTAAGAAGTTAGTATTTTTGTTAAACACGATACAAGCCCTAGGTTTGCGGCCTTTTTCGCATACGAGGATCTTACCAGCGTTGTTCAGACCGGCTACCATGGAGTCGGCGTTAATCCATGGTTCTTGAATGAGGGCGATGTCCAGGCCACCTTCGCTGAAGATTTTTTCTATGACCGCAGAGGCTGCGATAGCGTGGTGTAGGTTGGCCTGTAGTACCGCCATCCCCTTCGGACGTTGAGGTTGGTGGGGACTAATGTGCTTGGGAGCCGCGGCGCCCTTGTGTGCCCCGCCGCCCTCGGTACGGTCCTCTTTGCTGCCCCCTTCCTCTGGGCGGATGTGCGCCCCTTGTGGTCCCCCTGTTGGGGGGAAACCGCGTTCCCCTTCCCCTGTTTGGGAATGTGGAAGTGGAGGTTGAGGGGGTGGAAGGGGGGTTGACCCGTTGTGGTCCTATGCGGACCTGCACGGTACCCTCAGGGGGGGTGATTGTGGATGTGGGTACGGGGGTAGAGGTGGTGGTGGTTGCAGCGGTGGTCGGGGGTTCAGTGGAGGGTTTGGAGTCCTGTATAGGGCCCTTAATTCTGAACTGGACCTTTTTGAAGCCAATGTTGGCCTTTAGGTCCATCATCTTCAGGGCCTCACACGAGTGGTCGTCCAGGGATACGGTCAGAGTTAGACCTCCCTTGTCAACCTTCGTATTAAGGACCTTCCAATGCTCGGTGTTCAGACCCTTATTCTGAGCACTTCCTGAGAGCTTCCGGCCACGGTTTGAGGGGGGGGACTATATTCTTAAGCCAGGTTTTTGAGTGCTCGTCTTCACACGTGATGAGGAGCCAACCTGGCTTAAAGGAGCAGCCCACGAATTTAGGCCCTTCGCCCCTTCCGGATCTGGCAATGCTTTGCAGGATGGTATTGCGCAGCGACTCTAGTTGTGTGCTAGTCATCAAGGACTTGGAGTCTTTAATGCCGACCCGGATTGAGCGTACGGCCTCGCTGTAGGCTACGGTAGTTGAGGTGTTTAAGTTCTCACTCCCCTTTGGGACTTTGGTAATATGTCCCTTTGGCGATTCCTCCTCCGAGCGAACCCGTTTTACCGGTTTGCGCCCAGATTCAGGTTGCGAGGCCTTAAACTTGTACCCCATCTGCTTGAGCTCAGCGAAGCTCTTGACCGCCAGTGTTGAAGCCATACTCGGCTCCACTCCCAGCTGTCTCAGAGCTCCGAAGCGCTTTTTGCCGCACTTGACATTTTCCTGCCAGTGGGTTTGGAGGCGGTGTATTCATCAGTCAGCGAGGGTGAGCCGCAAGCAGCCCTTTCTGCCGTGCTGATGGATTCTTCTGTCTCCATGCTGAGTTACTCTGATATTTGGGTAGGTTGTTCTACTCCTTCTATCAGTGGCATAAGTTCCTGGCATAGGTCTTCCAGGTTACCGTTACTTTTTTTGGGAGAGCATTTATTCATGTTGGTCCCACGAGTAGCTAGGGAAAGTAGGTCCACTCCAGCAGAGCCCCGCATGCCGGAGTAAGGCTATATACACCTCGAGGTCGCCTGGTATCGAGGGCCCACCGTTAGCGACTGAGCTCCCCCTCAGCCACGCATCTCTCGGCACGGTACGGATAACACCTTAGATTGGGTATCGAGTCTTTGGCCACCAGGTACCGCGTCATTGAGATCCCATTATGGGATTTCAATTCAGCACTATCTGACGTTGCCCAGGATGAACCGCAACAGGCGCTACTATATCCCTTCCGACATGTCAGAGTGGATTCAGTAACAACCCAGTCTTTACGTGGAGGTAACTTGAACTGACACCCCTACCGATTAGATACAAAAATAGCTAATTTTTCAGTGATTCACATTATGTTATAAAGTCGATTTTGATCTAAGTCGAGTTAGATCCCTTTTCACTGGGGGTACAGAATTATGGTAAAAAAAGTATATTATATGAAGGAGCTCAGCAATATAATAAGCTACCCAAAAACATCAAAGAAATTCAGTCTTTTCCGTTTTTCAAAAAGATATTAAAGTTCCACATCCTCAAAGGTCCGCATAAAGGGCTTGATGGCAAGTGATCGCCTTCTACACCTGAGTCAAAAAGTGATACTTAATAAGGTCTGTACGAGCACACTCGACATTTTATATTTCGCCGACACCGCATTTTACCGTCAACGCTTAACTCAATTGTTATAATATTTTTCAGTGCAATAAACACGCTCGTCGGTGACGGACACTTTCATTTAACATTCCGCTCCCGAACAACTTATCCTTATTGTACTCAACTACTACATCTAAACTTAACCACATCAACATACTACTTCTTATCACCAAGTGTAAGGGAACTATCCCCTACATTTCTTCGAGCCGGATATTTCATCAGAACCTAAAGTGTGAACGTGTGTGATTGGTGATAAATCTGCGGTAGCGAATCGGTTTGTCTGGCCTCCCGGAAGAGGGAATCGCCGGGCAAATTGAGAGTGCGCACATATCGTAGAGGCATCTCTTCCACATACCACACCACCGGAACAACAGTTCAACAACATCTCTACATCTGAAGCAACCAACTTGAACAACATGGAAAAATTACTTCAGAAACAACAACTCGTAACGGAAGGGATCGAGAAGATCGTGGTCAACCTTAAAAAGGACACCTCACGCCGCAAGACACCGGAGTACGCCCAGAAACGCCTGGAACCTCTGGAGTCGCTATGGAGTGAGTTTGAAATCAATCATAAACAACTTTTACTGTCTGTAGACCAATCAGACGACTACTTTACTACCAACGCTTATCAAACTTTGAAAAGGACGTACATCCATAAAGGACGCCCTCCAAAAACTTTTGGAATCCAACATAACCGCTGAACAAACCGAGGCTGGAACATTGTCGAAATCGGACGAACTCATCAACCTACAGAACACCAACTTTCGAGCCTTCTCTCGTATGGTTCGCAACATTGACATTGAATCCATCACCGAGAAGTGGGAACTCGAAGACAAGCTACAAATGCTACAATCCCGTTGGAGAGTCATCGACGACACACACTGGCAAATTGACAATGTTTTGATCGGTACCGACTTAAACTACGAAGAACAGTTTTCAAAACATGAAGCAGAGTTTGAAACCACCAAACGAGAACTGCACCGCAAACTGAATGCTACCACCCACCAGCAACGTTCTCTGCCGCCCATCGAGATACCTACATTCACCGGAAACTATGCTCAGTGGCCAACTTTTATGGATTTATATTGTGAAGCAATCCACAATAATGCCATGCTAACACAGGGCCAAAAAATGCAACATCTCAAGGGAAAGCTCAGAGGCGAAGCAGAGCGCATCGTTCAACACCTAACTGTGTCAGCGGAAAACTATGAAGCCTGTTGGGAAATCCTCACCCACCGCTGTAACAACAAACAACTACTTTTTACAAGACAAATTCAAACCTTCATGAATCAAACATCAATACAACAACAAACCTCGTACGAGTTAAAACGACTCTACGACACCAGTTTGGAAACTATACATGCAATACACAACTTGGGTATTGAAACAATAACAAGGATGGGGTCCTTGTTCACATATTAACTACAAAACTTGACTCCGAGACATACGCTTCATACATGGAAACTAGAAAACAACCGAGAGAACTCCCTCGCCTTAACGAATTCATGGAGTTTCTACAACGTAAATTCACCGCTCTGGAACCTATAAACAAGAAAAAACCACAAAACACATCTGCTGCAAAACCTACTCCATCGAAGGACAACACTTCAACCTCGCCTAGAACACCATATGCGAGTACTTCAAACAAACCTAAAAACTATTTCGGTAAAACTTATCACGTCAACGCCGAAAGAATTTGTCCATTGTGCAAAAGCGACCATTTTCTGCTTTATTGCCAATCGTTCAAGCAAATGTCATCGGAGACGAAGTTGAAAACAATTTCGCAACTTAACATATGCACTAATTGCATGTACTCACACAATGGCAAGAAGTGCACCTCAATCAAACGATGCCGCGTTTGCAACAATCAACACCATACTTCGAGAAGTGGACTCATCAAATTCGCCGACAAACGCGACACCGCAACTACCTACGACCTCCACGAAGTCACAACGCAAAGCGAATCATGTTACCGGCGATTACAATGAAGTTTTACTTGCTACAGCCCAACTAAAAATTAGGTCAGCTGATGGAACCTACCTAAAACTGAGATGTTTGCTTGATCAAGGATCACAAATAAACTTGATAACAGAATCAGCTGCTCAACGTCTAGGGCTGCAACGTAGAAAACAAAACGCAACTATATCTGGAATTGGATTTTCGACCAATCAAAGTAACGGCACGATTCAACTTGTGTGTGAATCACTATTTGGAGACTACACGTTTACAACTGAAGCACTCATCATGTCCAAAATGATGACCAACCTCCCCAACTACACATTTGACAAGCAACAATGGCCTCATCTGCGCAACATCAACTTGGCCGATCCAGACTACAATGTTTCTCGGCCAATTGATATCTTACTGAATGCTGGTATCTATGCAGATATCATCATGGCGGGCATACTACGAGGTTCTCCGGAAGCACCCATTGCACAACAAACTAAACTTGGGTGGGTGTTGATGGGAAACGTCAAAACTTTCAACTGCCACGTCATTCTCAACAACATTGACGATATTTCACGATTCTGGGAAATGGAGGAAATTATGGAAACTCGCCCTGAGTCACCAGATGGTCACTATTGCGAAACTTTATACAACAACACTACACGCCGACGGGACGATGGGCGCTATGAAGTGAAAATCCCCATGAAACCGAATTATGAACAACATTTGGGCACAACAAAGCCACAAGCCATTGCCCAGTTCAAACAACTAGAGAAAAGACTAGCTAAGGATGAACAGCTGGCTAAAAGCTACAAAGCATTCATTCATGAATACCAGCAACTTGATCACATGAAGAAATGCACAACATCACGCGAGCCCAGCTGTATTCTACCTCATCAAGGAGTCGTCAGACCCGATTCCACTACTACTAAACTCCGTGTCGTTTTCAACGCTTCTGCCAACACATCGTCAGGTCACAGCCTCAACGCGTTGATGGAAGGTGGCCCAAACATTCAACAAGATCTTCAAGCTATCATTATGCGCTGGAGAACCTATCAGTTCGTGTACACAGCTGACATCGAGAAGTTCTACAGGCAAATACTAGTACGTGAAGAAGATCAACACTTACAAAAATCGTGTGGCGAGATTCGACAGCAGACCTTATCACAGAGTACCAACTTTGCACTGTTACGTACGGTACGAAGGCTGCGCTATTCTTAGCCATGCGCACTATTAAACAACTTATCAAGGATGATGGTCATGAGTACCCTCTCGCCTCTAACATTTTGGAACATCAATTGTACGTAGACGACTTGCTGGGCGGAAGCAACACAATCGAAGTGGCGCAAGCGACACAAACTGAACTTATCAACATGATGAAAGGCGGAAGATTCAACCTTCGCAAATGGGCTAGTAATAGTCCTTCATTACTACAAAACTTACCTGAAAATCTCATCAATCAAAACATGATCAACTTTAAACATGCGGAAACAAACAAAACACTCGGTATTAACTGGAATCCGAGCACAGATCAATTTACATTCAAACACAACGAAGACGGCAAGGCTGACGTCACAACAAAACGGGGATTGCTATCGGACATATCTAAACTATACGACCCACTTGGATGGCTCTCACCTGTAACTGTGAAAGCTAAATTACTATTTCAACAAACATGGTCTTCAGGATTAACCTGGGATGAACCCCTTCCTGAAGACATACAAAAATAATGGCATCAATTTTGACAAGAACTTCCCCAAATCGATAACATACAAATAAATCGATGGATGGGAAATACGTCACAGACATTTGAACTTCACGGATTCAGCGACGCATCTGAGAAGGCCTATGCGTGCGCTATATACTTTAAAACAACCGATGCACGAGGAAAACACATTATCGAGTTAGTAGCTGGAAAAAACAAACTCGCCCCATTGAGAAAACCGATTTCATTACCAAAATTGGAACTCTGTGGCACCGAGCTCCTATCAAGACTAATGAAAAAGACCATAGACTGAACAAACATTCAGAATCTAACTGTTTACGGATGGACTGACTCAACTGTGGTACTGGGATGGTTACATGGCGACCCGTCTCGTTGGAAAACCTTCGTTTCTAATCGAGTGGTGAAAATAACAGAAATCATGCCTGCTGCCTGTTAGAAACATTTAAAATCCGAAGACAACCCTGTGGACTGTGCCAGCAGAGGACTGACACTATCACAACTCATATCACATCCCCTTTGGTGGAAAGGCCCCATCTGGCTAAACAGCAACGAACATCCAAAACAAGAAACATTTCATACTGATGCTGAACTGAAAAGGATGAAACAAGTTTGTGTGTCTCAACTAGAGATGAAACGGATAGTTGTTTGGCCGGATACCGGATACCGGATATCCGGCCAGCTGCTAGGCCGGATAGCCGGATATCCGGCGGCCGGATAGTTGGCCCATTGTCTCGTTGCATGTCGTGACGGGTTTAGCGCCGCACAAGTGCTTCGAACGCGATCAGTGGGTCTATTAGTAAACTAGACTAGTCACACTTTTCGAAAATCGAATCAGTCCGAATAGAATGTCAGATATTGCCACTTGTCTAGGGGGCAGATCAATTCGAGCGATTTCGGTTGCCATCGTGAGTGTGTGATTGAATAGCGAAAATTAAATTAGTTTACTTGCTGCCTAATCTGACTGAACTGCATCATGCATGACATCAGACCATCAGTAAAAAAAGATCACCTATTTTATTTGGGAATATTTCGACTTAACAGATATTTACTATTTATGTATTCGTCATTAGAGTGAATAGCCCAGAAAAAGAAATTAATTTTTTGAAAGGTCTTAATATGGCTTTTTTGTAACTTTTTGGACTTTAAATAAAAGCCGCCATTATTATAAGCCATTTTATTTATATTTACCTCAAAGATTAATGTATTTCATTTTATTAATAGGAAATTGTCGTAGTTTTTTAATATCAGGCCGGATATCCGGCAACTATCCGGTAGGCCGGATATCCGGCCTGAATTTACTATCCGGCCGGATACCGGATAGTAACTCACTATCCGGCCGGATACCGGATATTAAAAAACTACGACAATTTCCTATTAATAAAATGAAATACATTAATCTTTGAGGTAAATATAAATAAAATGGCTTATAATAATGGCGGCTTTTATTTAAAGTCCAAAAAGTTACAAAAAAGCCATATTAAGACCTTTCAAAAAATTAATTTCTTTTTCTGGGCTATTCACTCTAATGACGAATACATAAATAGTAAATATCTGTTAAGTCGAAATATTCCCAAATAAAATAGGTGATCTTTTTTTACTGATGGTCTGATGTCATGCATGATGCAGTTCAGTCAGATTAGGCAGCAAGTAAACTAATTTAATTTTCGCTATTCAATCACACACTCACGATGGCAACCGAAATCGCTCGAATTGATCTGCCCCCTAGACAAGTGGCAATATCTGACATTCTATTCGGACTGATTCGATTTTCGAAAAGTGTGACTAGTCTAGTTTACTAATAGACCCACTGATCGCGTTCGAAGCACTTGTGCGGCGCTAAACCCGTCACGACATGCAACGAGACAATGGGCCAACTATCCGGCCGCCGGATATCCGGCTATCCGGCCTAGCAGCTGGCCGGATATCCGGTATCCGGTATCCGGCCAAACAACTATCCGTTTCATCTCTAGTTGAGACACACAAACTTGTTTCATCCTTTTCAGTTCAGCATCAGTATGAAATGTTTCTTGTTTTGGATGTTCGTTGCTGTTTAGCCAGATGGGGCCTTTCCACCAAAGGGGATGTGATATGAGTTGTGATAGTGTCAGTCCTCTGCTGGCACAGTCCACAGGGTTGTCTTCGGATTTTAAATGTTTCTAACAGGCAGCAGGCATGATTTCTGTTATTTTCACCACTCGATTAGAAACGAAGGTTTTCCAACGAGACGGGTCGCCATGTAACCATCCCAGTACCACAGTTGAGTCAGTCCATCCGTAAACAGTTAGATTCTGAATGTTTGTTCAGTCTATGGTCTTTTTCATTAGTCTTGATAGGAGCTCGGTGCCACAGAGTTCCAATTTTGGTAATGAAATCGGTTTTCTCAATGGGGCGAGTTTGTTTTTTCCAGCTACTAACTCGATAATGTGTTTTCCTCGTGCATCGGTTGTTTTAAAGTATATAGCGCACGCATAGGCCTTCTCAGATGCGTCGCTGAATCCGTGAAGTTCAAATGTCTGTGACGTATTTCCCATCCATCGATTTATTTGTATGTTATCGATTTGGGGAAGTTCTTGTCAAAATTGATGCCATTATTTTTGTATGTCTTCAGGAAGGGGTTCATCCCAGGTTAATCCTGAAGACCATGTTTGTTGAAATAGTAATTTAGCTTTCACAGTTACAGGTGAGAGCCATCCAAGTGGGTCGTATAGTTTAGATATGTCCGATAGCAATCCCCGTTTTGTTGTGACGTCAGCCTTGCCGTCTTCGTTGTGTTTGAATGTAAATTGATCTGTGCTCGGATTCCAGTTAATACCGAGTGTTTTGTTTGTTTCCGCATGTTTAAAGTTGATCATGTTTTGATTGATGAGATTTTCAGGTAAGTTTTGTAGTAATGAAGGACTATTACTAGCCCATTTGCGAAGGTTGAATCTTCCGCCTTTCATCATGTTGATAAGTTCAGTTTGTGTCGCTTGCGCCACTTCGATTGTGTTGCTTCCGCCCAGCAAGTCGTCTACGTACAATTGATGTTCCAAAATGTTAGAGGCGAGAGGGTACTCATGACCATCATCCTTGATAAGTTGTTTAATAGTGCGCATGGCTAAGAATAGCGCAGCCTTCGTACCGTACGTAACAGTGCAAAGTTGGTACTCTGTGATAAGGTCTGCTGTCGAATCTCGCCACACGATTTTTGTAAGTGTTGATCTTCTTCACGTACTAGTATTTGCCTGTAGAACTTCTCGATGTCAGCTGTGTACACGAACTGATAGGTTCTCCAGCGCATAATGATAGCTTGAAGATCTTGTTGAATGTTTGGGCCACCTTCCATCAACGCGTTGAGGCTGTGACCTGACGATGTGTTGGCAGAAGCGTTGAAAACGACACGGAGTTTAGTAGTAGTGGAATCGGGTCTGACGACTCCTTGATGAGGTAGAATACAGCTGGGCTCGCGTGATGTTGTGCATTTCTTCATGTGATCAAGTTGCTGGTATTCATGAATGAATGCTTTGTAGCTTTTAGCCAGCTGTTCATCCTTAGCTAGTCTTTTCTCTAGTTGTTTGAACTGGGCAATGGCTTGTGGCTTTGTTGTGCCCAAATGTTGTTCATAATTCGGTTTCATGGGGATTTTCACTTCATAGCGCCCATCGTCCCGTCGGCGTGTAGTGTTGTTGTATAAAGTTTCGCAATAGTGACCATCTGGTGACTCAGGGCGAGTTTCCATGATTTCCTCCATTTCCCAGAATCGTGAAATATCGTCAATGTTGTTACGGATGGACTGACTCAACTGTGGTACTGGGATGGTTACATGGCGACCCGTCTCGTTGGAAAACCTTCGTTTCTAATCGAGTGGTGAAAATAACAGAAATCATGCCTGCTGCCTGTTAGAAACATTTAAAA